>NW_022196914.1:14379115-14443500 GCF_008632895.1 Mastomys coucha
TCAGAAATCCGCCTGCCTCTGCCTCCCAAGTGCTGGGATTAAAGGCATGTGCCACCACTTCCCAGCTTAACTTTTCAATTTCTATTATCATTGAGTTCCCTTTAATGCCTTTGTGGAATTGGGACTCAATATTCTATAGTTATCCTTAATATTTGTAAAGAATGATTAAATTCAAATGACATTTTAACTGAAAATTGATATTTTCATAAAATATTTTGATTGTAGTTTTCCCTCCATCAATTTTCTCAAATGCTTCCCTACTTCTGCACACACTCAAATCCTTAACCTTTCTTTCTCTCTTTCATTAAAATCAAACACGCATCTAAAAACAGATAAAATGAAAACAAAGAATTCAGAATAGAAAAAATCAAACAAACCAACCAAAAAATAAAAGGAAAGAAAAAAATCCAGTGAAAAAGCACAAGAAATACATTTAGATTGAGCCATTCTTTGATACACACAGACAACCCATAAAAACGAAACTGTAATCTATAATATATAAGCAAATGATATGGAAGTTTAAATAAAATGCTCAAACAAAGCACTGCTATAACAAAAAAAAATCTTCTACAAATATCACTGAGTTAGTTTTGTGTTAACATCTACTAGTGAACATTAGGGGTTCTCTTTAGTGTGTTTTGTATGTCCACTGAGACTCCATTGGAAAGAGAACTGATAATGTATTTGCATGCACTTATCAATTGAAGATAGGTGAAGGTAGCATTTCTGTAAGAGATGGGAGTATTGCGTCTAATTCCTCTAATAACACTGGCCCCCCTTCCAGGCTCAATCCATGCTACCACACTCTCTGTTAATTCATATGTAAATCTGTTCTGTTGTATCTTGAAGGTCTTTCTTTGTTGTCTTTCATCACTACTGGATCTTATACTCTGCCTCTTTTTCCAGAGTTCTCTGAGCATTAAGGAAGGGATTTGATAGCACTTAGAAAAAGATCTCTCTCTGCTCATTGTCTAGTTGTGAGTTTCTGTAATTGTTTAGATCTATTTTACTTTATGCAAACAACAGTATTTGTTTTCCCCTCAGAACATAGCTTTTCCAGGCCCAAGCATCTGCCTGCCCAGGTAATTTCTCATGGTGTGGGACTTAATTCTAATTAGATAGTGGTGAGTTACTCTGACAAGATTTGTGCCTTTCATTTCTTATATCACAGGCTTTGTGTACCTTGCATCATAAACACTAGTCAGTAGGTACAAGAAGCTCCAGGTAGGCATCAGCTTGACTTAGAAGTGTGCATTGAGGTGTTATTTTCAGAAATAGTCTTACTATCAATTTGTACCATGCAATCTTGCCAATATCCTGTTTTTTAAGGGTTCTCAAGGAGAACCTTTGGCCAACAGCTCCATTAGATTTAACTCATTTCAGAACTGGTAGTGTCCCTATGGAAAGTGATGCCTTGTGGGGCTTAGTCACCTTTGCTATTTGGTGATTTTAATTTAGCTTCCTATTTTTTTAAATTAAATTATTTTATTTATTTACATTCCAAATGTTGCTCCCTTCCCGATCCCCACTCCCAGAGTTCTTCACCTCATTCTTCCCTCCCCTTTCTCTCTAAGAGGGTGCTCCCCGATCCACTCAACCGTGTCTCCACCCACCTCACTCTCCCAACATTCCCCTTTCCTTGGGGCATCAAGTCTTAACAGGATTATTCATAGTCTCTTCCATTGAGGCCAGGAAAGGCAGTCCTCTGCTACCTATATGTTGGGGTCATGGACAAGCCTGCATATGCTCTTTGGCTGTTGTCTTAGTATCTGGTCAATTTGGCTTTTTTTATTAGATATTTTCTTTATTTACAATATCTCCTTTCCCAGGTTCCCCTCCAAAATAAAATAAAATAAAATACAAACAAAAACTAAAACAAACACCTGTTCCCTCCTCCCTCCCCCTGCTCACAATCCCACCCTCTCCTGCTTTACTGGCCCTGGCATTCCTCTACACTGGGGCATAGAACCTTCACAGGGCCAAGGTCCTCTCCTCCCACTGATGACAAACTTGGCCATCCTCTGCTATACACATGCTGCTGGAGCCATGAGTCCCCCCATGTGTACTCTTTGGTTGGAGTTTTAGTCCCTGGGAGCTCTGAGGATGCTAGTTAGTTCATATTGTTGTTCCTCCTAAGGGGCTGCAAACGCTTCAGCTCCTTGGGACCTTTCTCTAGCTCCTTCATTGGGGATCCTGTACTCAGTCCAATGGCTTTCTTATATGTACATGTGTTTAAGGTTCTTAAAATGTATTAGTTTTTCATATGAGCCCTCAAATAGTTCTTACTCTGTCATTCCCTGTGTTTTCTCTTTCATCCCTGTCTTCCTTCTCACTCCCACAAATTGTTTATTTTCTAAAAATATTAAATATGTCACATGAAATAAAAGTAGTAATCCTAAGCCAACTTATGTAATAAAATTTTCTTTACACATTTACTTCTCATATTTTATACTATTAGTAATAAAATAAAAATAAGAAGTACACTTTGAAGCAGCTTTTAGCATTTTCATGAATCTACAAAAACTTTATTAACTTCATAAGTTTTTTTATGAACATGATTAAATATGTGTTGAATAGTTTGCAAGAGTACCACTATTATATGGTCCTTTTGTTTTACTTATCTTCAATACAAATCATGAATTTTGGATGAAGGATGATATTTTGAAATATAGAGTCATTTGGAAGTGATCTGATAGCATGAGCATTTCTTTTTCGATGAACATTAATGAAAATAGGGGTTAAAATCCCTACTATTGAGGTTTAGCAATGTCTAAAATGAGTTAAACCTGAAATTTTTCAAAAGAGAACTGTTTGAAATTTGGTTAAATTCAGATTCTAAAGAGGATATACAAGCCACTGATATAACTGTAAAAAATAAACAGTCAACACAACAGAACAACTTATCTGCATAGTGTGACTGAAAGATTTATTATTTGTTTACTTGTTTGTTGTTTGTTTATTTATTGGCAACTGTAGTGTGGAAAAAGAACCTCAGAAAAGCTAGATAAAATGAGCCCATGAATGGCTATATGTAAGGCAAGATGTAAAATATCTTTTATATTTTTGATATCATTTATCAAATTCTACGTAGCAAGAAATAGATGAATGAATCCATGTAAATGCCTCACCTCCTGTATTCTACAATTTTTACTTCAATAATTGACCAAATATGTGGTTATATACAATATTTGCATAAATAATGAGACAGAGTCTACTCATGGAATATACATAAACATAAAACAAGAAATATTTAGACATTGAATATGAATCTGCCCTCTATATTGTTAAGCAATGAGTGCTTAATAGGCATCTCATACATATGAAGAAGCTAAGAAACAACAGCATGATACCAATGCACAAGCAATACAGTAGAATAAGAATTAAAAATATGTTTTTTAAAAGGCAGATAAAAGCTATTACACCCAAAGAATTTTAGCTGATAGCCACAGGTCTAGATCTTTATCTGTCCCAAAAAATGAAAAGTATTTGACATACCAAAAATGTCTATGAAATACTAAACTGTATATCATTAAAGAAGGTAATATGAAATTTAAAGTGCTATAGAAAATAACTACATTATCATGGTAATCTGAATATATTAATATAAATAGTATGAAAAATAAACTGCTGTAGAGAATGACATGAAAGTCACTAGTGAATATAACAGACATAAAATATAACCTGAAGTTTTATGTACTTCACATAAAAAGATAATACAAGATAAAAATATAACAGATGAAGAATAATTAAACAATTAACGTAATAACACAAAAATAATTTATACTTATATGTAGTATTTCAAAAGTATTTCTGAAAGAAATGTCCATGAAATAAATTTTAATATTATTATAAAATGTTGAAAACTTGCATGTAGTGGAAAAAATATAACCTAGCAAGTTTAAACTAGAAAAGATAGGTAGAAGTCACAATAAGTCATCATAGAAGGAACTAATCAAAGTTCTAAAAATAAGAGTGGAATTGGTATCAAAACACATTCTATAGCTTGTATTGTATCAGAGAAATGAAGAAGGACATGATAAATATTACTATATACTGGTTATGAATGTTTTCACACCAGATAATACAGAATCAAAATATTTGTAAAATCACAGTGGGAAATGATGATACAAATAAAAAGGAAAATTCAGAAAAGTGGTCTTGCTTCTCACTTTATAGAAGGCAAAATAGAATAAAACCAGAGATGGGTGTTAATATGTAAAATTAAAACAATATTGTTAAAAATCTCAATAACTAAAAGTTGTCTTTATATTAATTCATGAAGGATCAAAAGACATATAATTTTATCATTATACAAGAACACTTCACCAATGTTAGAAATGTCACAAATAGTCCCCAAATAAACCTAATATATATGTAAATTAATAGTAAACAAATACTGGCCAACAAGATAGTTTACAGGCAAGTGTTCTTCAATATAAAAGTGACATATGTACATCTTATTGTTTTAAAATGTGAAGCTTTACTATATCATCACATCAAAAGAGAAATCTGAATAACTAGGCCTGAGTTCACAGTTGGAAGTATTGTGGAAAATACATATTTTGTATAACAATTAAACCACAAGGTTTTCAAATATCTCAGGCTTGTTGTTATTATTTATCAAACAATAATATGTTGATTTTTTCAATTTTATTAAACAGAATGAAAACAGTGGGTCTTTAATGTGAAGATATTTTATGACATATAGTCAATTATGCTTCTCCCTGGAATGGGACATATGAATAACCAATTATGTTTCTTGTCATATAATCAGAACAAATCACAATCTAGATAGGAGAACTGCCACTATGCACCATAATAAGAAACTTTCTTTAATAAATAAATGATATTATATAATTGAATACCAAAGGGAGAAAAGTCCTTACATTCCAAAGTTCATGAGATTTTGATTTTTTAATGAAACTTCCTATTTTTAATACTATTCTGGAATTAATTAGTTTTACAACCTAATTGTGTCTATCAGAATATCACCAAATAAGGTCTATGTAAGTAGCATTATTTTATTTTCTATTTTTAGTTCCTGAGAAATTTTTATTACTATGAAAATAGTGGTTCCAATGGATGGAATGAATACATCTTTATGATATCAAAATACGTATTTGAGAACATATTTATACTTGATTTTTACTATTTATTGTGATAGGCTTTGTTGTCCAGTATAATAAATGAAACTTTGTGATATCTTTATAGATATTTGTGTGATAAGATGGTAACTATCATCTAGTTTCATGACTTGTACGTGAATGTCATCCAAGGGAATTATCTATTGAATATTTTCTACTAATGAGAGGAAATCTACTAATGAGAGGAAATCAAAGCAAAATGTTAGTAATGTCGACTGTTCAGATTACATTCTGATTAGGTTGTTGGGATTTGGGGACTAATTAAAGACAATAAACCACGGAGAGCATAGTATATGATGACCCTGCCTTCTTCTCTCTCATGCCTTTTGATTCTGGACATAAGTATATACATATCAGCAAAATCACAAAATGTTTGTCTTATGTAAATAGTTATTTGACTTAACAGCCTTATTTATTTTGTCTCAAGTGAAATCATTCTCTTCTTTTTAAAAAGGCTAAATAGTACCTAATTGTTCAACTGAACTTTATTTTATTATGTTTCAATGACCATGATTGTCATTGTCAATTCTTCTTTACATATTAATTTCAGTTCATTCAGCCATATACAGAAAACTCTGGCTACCGGGCCATAAACTAGATCTACATTTGATTGTTTTTTAAAGCTCCATCTTGTTTCCCATAATGGTTATGGCATCTTATATTTCTGAAAATAGTATGTATGTTTTTGTTTGATCTGTGTCTGAATTAGCAGCTAGTGTCTTCTGTTTTTGATAATAGTAGCAAGGTAAATATCGAAATGTATTATTGTTTTTATTTCTGAAATGACTAATAATGAAAAATCATATATAATTATAATCATTTTATAATTTCTATTTGGAAGAACTTATTGATGACTTATTAATTATATTTCTCAGTAATATAATGAAATACCAGACTAATGCAACTTAAAGAAGGAAAGGTCCCATCCATTATTGAAATGAAGACATGGCAGCAGGAGTTTGAGTTAACTGATTACATTTCATCAGTAGTCATGAATCAGAGAGAGACAGAAATTGGTAGTCAACTTGTTTTCTTCTTTTATTCTGTTAAGGTTAGCAGTCAAAGGAATTGCATCAATAACATAATAACAGTTAGTGTGGTACTTTCCATGTCAGTTAACGCAATCTAGAAAATAACATGGGAGAATGCACATATCCTTGCTTTCTAGGTTATTTCAGATTGTGTCAAGCAAATGAATTAGATGATCCAACACTACTCTAGCCATTGTCAACTTGACAGGCAAGCATACCCCTGTCAAGTTATAGCCATACATCTTCTTGCTTCATAGACTCATAGACATCTTATAAAACAATTGCAATACAGAAATTTTCAAAATATTTAACAGTCTGAACTGTCCCAAAACTCCATGTCTTATCATAGAGCAGGCTCTGGTTGGAATCAACTGTGCTCCAAAGGCCCTGACCTTTCAGCTATTCCTCCTGTAGCAAATAAAACTTTTCTTTGGACAGAACTTTGTATCTTTTCTCAGTGAATGTCCTAAATTGTTCTGGCATTCGCGTCATCCTGGGGATGATTTTTCAGTTAATCCTTACTTTCTTTCTCTATTGTGGTGGCTTTTCTAAACCTCCTTCAATGACTCATATAGTATCACAGAGTGTCTGACATCAGTAACTTTTTGAAACCTAACCCAAGACTCCATGACCTTCCGAACATGAATTCCCATGTGTAAAAACTATATTACATAGACAATTTTGTTAAAATCCCTTATTAGACTTTTGTGTCAAACATGGTAAAATTTGCCCACAGTAAATGAATGCAAACCTTTTTTATCTATCCTCCCTTAAAAAATTATTATGCAATATTTTATCCCCCACAAACACGACCAGTAAACTTTTTTCTACACAGGATCCCAGTGTTACGAGAACTTAAGTAACTAACATGCCCAGACACTCCCTTTTGTCTTCATTTACTGTGAACCTATTATTTATAACTAGTCACTCATAAAAGACCATGAAACTAGCCCCAGTTAATGGAGAAAGACAACATTAGCACCTGTTTTAGATTCCAAACTAAGTGAACTTCTGTACAGGTGGGCTTGAGAGCTGGCTCCGGTTCTTGTGCTTCCATCTCACAAAGGAAATTGCCTTTCTGACCCATTCTCACCTGGTGCTGCTTTGTATGATAGAGGGATCATTCTTTCTTTCTAAGGAAAAGATCGTGCCACCTCCTTGAAGCACAAAGCACGTTCTCTTTGTGTTCAGAGCCTTGAGAAATATTCCCCCAGGTGGCTGTATTTAAATAAGAGACCTCATTGGTGGAGCGTTGACCCTTGAGAAACACTCCCCCAGGTGGCTGTATTTAAAGAAGAGACCTCATTGGTGGAGCCTTGCGCTTAGGATTGCTCCTTTCAGATTTTCATAAAACAGAACTTTTGATGGGTGAGGACTTGCCCTTAGGCCACCTTTTCTATTTTACCAGTTCAGAACACAAAGTTTATTTTTAATGACACCAATATTTTTAAAAATTACAGTTGCTTTGCTGCATGTTTTATCTGTAACCTTAAAACTGCAAACATTTTTCTTCTTTCATTTTACATATTTTACTTTACCATTTTACATTTTACGTTCAACTTTACATTTTCTGTCTTTCATGTCATATATACATGTGCACACATACACACACACACACATATATATATATCTTCATATATATATATATATATATATATATATATATATATATATATATATTTTCACTTTATGCTTTCGGTTTTGTCCTCTGTCATTTTAGACCTGAATGAGAATACTGCATAGTTACCATACCATTTCTTAGATTCCTAACTTTCCTTGATTTTCTACACCAAAAAAATAGACTTATGGTTTAATTCAACCTTCTTCAGGGTCTCATGTTATGGGCAGAATTAATTTTTTTCTATATTTTGAAAGGGTTTGCCTCTTGATTATTTTCTGAAATAACCGGCAGTTTTTCTGAAATCTGTCCCAAGCCTCTACTCTCTATGTTTACTCCAGAATTCTGGATTTCCTAACTCCCACTGGAGTGTTCCATTAAGCTCCATATATAGCATTCTGGGGTATTTATAACAACAACACATTGAACTCTTCTCCATTCCTTCTTCCAATTAATTATAAAGCATCAAGAATTTCACAGTCGACTTTTTGGATAATGCAAGGGTTAAATAGATGTTGGTATGAATATAATTATATTCCTACTATATTGTTGAAATCTCAAAAAATTAACAAAAATAATGGTGGAAAACATAAATGCAAATAAAAATCCATTAGCCCTTCATAAGCATACATATATGTAAACTTAAATTTATTAGGAGCATCAGATAATTGTCATATTCTCAACATTTGCATATGTGAATGGATTGCTATCACATATTTTTTAATATCAAAAGATGTATTTGTGTTTCTTTGTTTTGTTTGTTTGTTTTCATCACAAATGAAATCTGATGGAAATTCTCTGATCACATGATGTAATCCAGGGGGAGTGACTCCACTGTCAACTTGGTAAAGAAGTAAGCATACAGTCATTAATTATGAGTAAATTAGTGTTGTTTACATAATAGCAATGGATGCATTGTTAGTTGAGGATGTATATGAAACAACAGCTTATCTAAGGAGAATCATCTGCACAGCATTTCAGAGTGTTTCAATAAAGGTATTTCTGTGTTGTTGTCTTAATGATTTTAGGTCTTCTGACTGTGTTGCAATGTTATGTAGGTAAGGTCTAAGACAAAACTGCCTCAAAAAAAGAAGAGAAGAAACAGATACCAATTGAGCCAATTGTTTCCAGGAATTTATTTTAAAAGAATCCAACCTCAGCTTTACATTTTGTGGCAATAATTTGCTTTGATTCCTGAGTCCATTATTTTCTCTGTCACAACTTCTCTTTCAGAAATGTAATATACAACAACCACGTTCATAACACAAGAATTTGTCATAAGCTATGAATTGTGGAATTGTCTGGATCAGACAAAGAAAAGTTACCATTCATTCTTCTAGTTGGGAAAATCAATTTCATGATACTCCTGTCAACCTTAGCAATATTAGGGTGGATACTGTGTTCCAAAGCTCCCTATAGAGCCCTCATGAAAAACATCCTTTTGTAAATTTTCTCTGCTTTAAAAAAAAATAGCCTCTATCTAGATGAGCATTGTAATACTTTGCTATGTCATTGTTCACACATTATATGTCTGTATATTTTGCATTGAAAAAGTGAAAACAACTACTCTCCCCCAACTTTATATACTTGGAGCACAAGGAAATGCTGGATTAGTTCCTAAGTGGGAAAAAATATGAGGCAGTTCTGACCAAATTAGCAACTGAAATTATACTGAATCAGAAATCAAGGTTTTGAATCATTCATCTCACAGTGAAAACACCATCACTTCTGCAGTATCAGCTTAGAGTTACCCTTGCAAATGAATAGATTTCAATTCTGTGTTCATGCTGAGGATCTTGACATGGAAGAGGAAATTTCATTCAATTTTCAGTAACTCATGGATGATTACAGTTGAAAAGACTTTATGTAACTCAATTGGAACATCTCAGTTTACAGAAGGACGTCTGCTGAAATGCAATCCATTAGCTTGGTGAAGTGCATCGAAGGACTAGTAACATCCTGTCTAAGTGTGTTCTGAAGGATCTGTTCAAGTCAAACCTTTAGCACCTTCTCCACCATGTCAGAATACAGGCCCCAAATGCATATTAACAGATCATATACTGTAATAAATGTAAAATTTTAGCAATAAAGAGTGAAAATCAAGTCAGTTTTTAAACTTATGCTGTTTCCACGTCTTTTATAGAAAATATAAAATCAAATTGTGTCATGAAATTATAAATATTCACTTCAGACAACTGGGTAGATCCGTTTGTGGAGTACTTGCTGGATTTTTTTCAATAGAAAGGGAGTAATATACTTTACCAAATGATCACACTGTGAAAGGATAAATCACAGGGATATTCTCATGGGCTACTAACTGGCTAGTTCACTAACTTCAGAACAAGAGACATTTAATATTATTGTCTATATAAGTTGTCATCCATCCCTCCTTTCCTGTTTGGAAGCTAAGTTCCAGTTGTGTGTGTTAGCTCATGGATTCAGCCTTTGTCAGAGTATCTTCCCTGCCTCAAATCAGCTATTCTCTACACAGCAAAGTCCTTTTTGTTACTGTACCTGTGATGACTATTCTTGGTTGCCAACTTGTCCACATTTAGAATTAATTACACTTCTGAGGGATGTTCTTAATTTAAACCCTTGAAGTAGGAAGACCCAACTTTAATTCAGATCTTTTGAGTGGGAAGATCCACCTTAAATCTAGGCCACACCTTCCTGTGGGAGTCCATAGAAAGGATATGGCAAATGGAAGCTCTTGGTCATTGTTGGGCTTTCCTCAGTCATGCTGGCAAGTTTATTCCTTTACTGACAATGAAACCTAATTCTTTGAATCTTTATTAATTTTGGCATGTACTGAATATCAGCTGAAATAGCTATCCCCATTGTCTAAATAAATACTTGGTTCTTGGACTTTCTGTCTGTAGACGGTCATTGTTGGACTAGTTAGATCACAGTCTATAAGCTACTTTAATACATTTCATGTATATAAATTCCACATATATATAATATTCCATACATTATATATTATATTTTATTATATATGTATATAAATATATATAATGACTAATATATTGCCTCTTTCATTTAATCAGATTTATTTCTGGGTTCCAGAGGATGAAATATTTTACTTAATTTTCCAAGTATCAGAAGAAATGCTGTGGGCAGCATACATTTAGCTCATATTTCATTTTCATACAACAACACCTGCAATTAGGTTAAACTCAGAAAACCATCTCTTTTCCACAACACTGTGTTCTTCCTGGATATAGCTCAACAATATTTACAGACTGAGTAATAAAACAGCTTGAATTTTGAAATATGGAGTTTCAAAACAATCTGTGGGATACTTTCAATATATCTATCTCAAATTCAGTTTTTATATATAGTTTTTAAGGGCTCAAAATTTTTATCATTTCTTTAATGTCAGCCAAAAGGATAAGATTATAAAACAATATGCAAAGCTACACTTACAAAGACCAAAAATAAGTAAACTGAATAAAACACTAAACAGCAATAATGACATGTATCATGGATAAAATGTATCAAACATTATTTTTTAATATAATGTAAAATTGTTAAATTTAATTACTTAGCGATCTAACCATTTGCTATTATGTTGTAATCATAATTAACTAATTTGACTGAGAATCATTTATCATAAAAAGACTTAGCCACATGGAACTGGCACTTTCCTTTAACCACAGACCTAGATAGGCAGAGGCAGGTGGGTCTTTGTGGGCTCTAGGCCAAGCATCATTTACTGTTGCTAGTAGAGTTAGTTCCAGGACAGCCAAGGCTACCCAAAGAAACCTTGTCTTGAAAAATCAATATAAAGGAAAAAGATAAAAAGAAAGAAAAAGAAAAAAGAGAAAAAGACAAAATGCTCCTAAGAACAGGGCATTTCATTCCAGTCCTCATTTGTCAGTATAGTACTCTCATAATTCTGATCACTATCTGTGACTTGGTGCATCACTGGGAAATTTGGTTCCTTCCTAAATGACTGACTAGATTACCTCTCAATCCTTTTCAGAACTACACCTTCGTCTATCAATAAACATAGATAAGCAGATGAAAATAAACCCTATCAACATTTACAAATTCATAGTTCTTAGAACTAAATCTTGGTAGCTTTTTGGGTATTTTTATATTTATATTTAAATCAAGATTACCTATCATTATGCATATAAGGCTGTCTTATAAATATGTTAAAACTCAGCATAATGTCAGACTTAGTGGTGTATAACTTTAATCCATATAATCTGGACACAGGCAAGCAGAACTTTGAGTGTGAGGCTTTCCTGTCTGCAGAGTGAATTTAATGACAGATAGGGCTACACAGAGAAATGCTGTCCTTAACAAACAAGGAAATAAACAGTAAAACTCAGCATGCTTTACAAGATACCAGTTGCAATATGTATTGTTTTGAAAGATCTCACTTTCTATCCTTAAATACAGAAGGTATAAGGATACCTATTTTTACTAGAAAAAATAGATACAGTAGCTAAGAAAAATAACACTAGATTTAGGAAATAGAAATAGATAGGATATACATTAAGAGATGAATGGATAGTATAAGTAAGTGCATATGTACAGTGGGATGATATTCAGCTCTCATAAAAGCAAGTTATACAATTTTCAAGTAAACACGTGGAATTAGAATTAATCATCTTGAGTTAAGTAACCCAAAAAGACAAACCTCTAATTTTCTTTCTTATGTGGATCCTATCTTTGAATTTATATATGTGTGTGGAAATTAGAACACATGCAGAAGTCAGTGAAATAGAAAGAGTTCATTTGGGGGACATTTACAACATAGGAGGTATGAAGGAAAATAGGAATAATGTGGTAGAGTGATATAAGTTGTGAAAGAGTTTATAGGACACAGGACAGAAGAAGCAGTGTTGAGATTAACTAAACCTGGAGAACTTTATTTATTGAATAGATATGGGGAGAGAGTGGGCATCCTTGCCTTGTTCCTGATTTCAGTGGGATTGCTTCAAGTATGTTTCCATTTAATTTGATATTGGATGTTGTTTTACAGTAAATTACTTTTATTATGCTTTGATATGTGCCTTGAATTCTTGATCTCTACAATACTTTTAACATGAAGGCACGTTGCATTTTGTCAAATACTTTTTCTGTATCTAAGGAGATGATCATATGAATTTTTCCTTTAGTTTGTTTATATTATGGATTACATTAATGGATTTTTGTATATTAAAACAACCTTGCATCCCTAGGATGAAATCTACTTGATTGTAGTGAATGATAGTTTTGATGTGTTCTTGAATTCTGTTTGCAAGAATTTTATTGAGTATTTTTGATTCAATTTTCATAAGTGAAATTGGTCTGAAGTTCTCCTTTTTTTGGTTGGGTACTTGTGTGATTTATGTATCAGAGTAATTATAGCTTCATAGAACATGTTAGGTAGTGTGCCTTCTCTTTCTATTTTATGGAATAGTTTGAGGAAAATTGGTACCAAGTCTTCTTTGAAGGTAGGTAGAATTCTGCACTAAATTCATCTGCCCCTGGGATTTTTTTTTCTTTGTGGTTGGGAAGTTTTTTGTTTTATTTATTTATTTATTTATTTATTTATTATTTATTTATTTATTTATTTGATATTTTCTTTATTTACATGTAAATTTCTCCTTTTCCAGTTTCCCCTTCAAAAAACAAACAAACAAACAAACAAACAAACACAACAAGAACAAACCCCTGTTGCCTCCCCCCTCCCCATCCCTGCCACTCCACCCTCTCCCATTTATTGGCCCTGGCATTTCCCTACACTGGAGCACAGAACCTTCACAGGGCCGAGGTCCTCTCCTCCTATTGATGATCGAATTTGCCCTCAACAGAGGAGTGGATACAGAAACTGTGGTAAATCTACACAATGGAGTACTACTCAGCTATTAAAAACAATGAATTTATGAAATTCTTAGGGAAATGGATGGATCTGGAGAATATCATCCTGAGGGAGGTAACCCAATCACAAAAGAACTCACATGGTATGCACTCTCTGATAAGTGGTTATTAGCCCAGAAGTTTGGAATATAGGAAGAACACCCACAAACCACAAGGAACTCAAGAGGTTGGGAGGTTTTTAATGACTTCTTCTATTTCCTTGTGTGATATGGGCCCGTTTAGACAGTTTATCTGCCCTCGATTTAACTTCAGTATGAGGCATCTGTCTAGAAAAACCATCCATTTCATCTAGATTTTCCAGTTTTGTTGAGTATAGGCTTTTATAGAAAGATCTGATGATTTTTTAAATTTCATCTATTTCTGTTGTTATGTCTCCCTTTTCATTTCTGATTTTGTTAATTTGGATACTGCCTCTGGCCCACTAGTTAGTTTGCCTACGAGTTTATTTATCTTGTTGATTATCTTGAAGAACAAGCTTTTGGTTTTGTTGATTCTTTGTATTGTTTTCTTTTATTCTATGTGGTTGGTTTCTGCCCTGAGTTTGACTATTTCCTGCCTTCTATTCCTCTTGGGTGAGCTTCCTTCTTTTGGTTCTAGAGCTCTCAGGTGTGCTGTTAGTGTAAGATCTCTCCAATTTCTTTACCAGGACACTTAGTGCTAGTAACTTTCCTCTTAGCACTGCTTTCATTGTGTCCCATAAGTTTGGGTATGATGTGTCAATATCTTCATTAAATTCCAGGAAGTCTGTAATTTCTTTCTTTATTTCTTCCCTGACCGAGTTATCATTGAGTAAAGAGTTACTCAGTTCCCATGTGTATGTGGGCTTCTGTTGTTTTTGCTGTTATTGATGACTAGCTTTAGGACATGGTTATCTGATAGGATACATGGTATTATTTCGATCTTCTTGTATTGGTTGAGGGTTATTTTGTGACCAATTATATGATCGATTTTGGAGAACATACCATGAGGTGCTGAGTGATGTGTTAAAATAGCGGCTCGCATCTGGACACAGCACACTAGGTCCAAACAGTTTCATGTGTAAGAGGTTTTATTGGGAAAGAGAGACGGAGAGTCAAGGAGGCAGCAGAAAGGTAAGGGGGAGAGAGAGGGAAGGGCATTACCTATATATGCATGGATGCTGATGCCCTGCTGTCTAGAGGCATCATCAATAGGGAGTGGCTGGCTTTCACCATAGGAATCCACTTGGTAAATGTTTGCATCAGGTTCCTCTGTGGACAGTGGCTCTTCTGTGGGTAGCGGCTGGTAATCCTGTAACAGGAGCTGATTAATAGTTTGTTTAGAATTTTTTTGTATTTGTTGTTGAAGGAATGTAGAAACAAGAATAATGAGGCAGGGATCAAGTAATAACACTAGGAAGATGACTAGGAGAGGTGTTGCAAAAGGGAGTTTCCAATTCCATATAGGATTTTCAAAAATCCCAGGACTGGAGGTGTCACAATCTCTGAAATTTTTTATGTCTGACTGTAGTCCCTGGATTTTATTTCTTACTATCCCAGATTGATTAACATAGAAGCAGCATTCTTCTTGGAGGAATAGGCAAAGACTACCTTCTTTAGCTGTCAAGATATCTAGCCCCCATTGGTTCTGAAGCACCATGACTGCCAAAGAATCAATCTGTTTTTGGATAGTAAGCACAGTTTCAGACATTTCTTAAAGATCACTTTTAAATTGGGAAGTGAATGTACTATATTGGGTCATGGAAGTCGTTATCCCGGCAACTAGAGTACCAACATCTATGGCTATTCCCGTAGTGACCAAGAATGGCACGACTTGAACTTCCCTCTTATGTTGGGCAGCTATCATATCTACAAATGGGATTGGCAGGGGGTCATTTCCCTGGATTACTCCCAGTTCAGGGAAAGAGAGTACCGATATGCAAACTCCTGACCAGCTTCTGGGTAGGCAATCATATGCCTGAGTGCCATAGAGAATTGATATGTTTTGGACTGCAGGGCATTGTTATGGATACAGAGATTTCAGAGATTGTGAGACCTCTGGCCCATTAGTTTGCCTAGAGGTTTATCTATCTTGTTGATTATCTTGAAGAACAAGCTTTTGGTTTTGGTGATTCTTTGTATTGTTTTCTTTTATTCTATGTGGTTGATTTCTGCCCTGAGTTTGACTATTTCCTGCCTTCTATTCCTCTTGAATGAACTTCCTTCTTTTTGTTCTAGAGCTAATGATGATATATCAAGGGTTATGGTTCTATTGCAGTCTAGGGAGCTCAGCATTCGTACAGAACAAGTCCTGGAGGTTTTGAAACAGTTTGCCATGCCGAAGAAAGGGATAGAGGTAAGGTCATGGCAACATTGGAGTCAGGGCAGCTGACAAAGGGTGAGGTAAGGTTACTTGGCAGTATCACCAGACATACTCTAAGTGACAACTGTGAGTTAGTTCCAGGGGGTACACATAATCAGCAATCTTTAAAGCGTCCAGGTCTGTCTGGTGACATTAAGGAGTTGGTATGCCGAGATCAAGGTCTGAAGCAAAACATGAAACAAGTTAGTGTCATTTATGAGGAGTGATGTCAAAGAGATAAGGACCTCAGAGGAGTGTTTGATTATCTCCCTTACTTTTCTGATACCTAGGGGTTGGGCAGTTGAGACATATTTTCTCTGGATATGGATGGTACTTACTGCGGACCCAGGCTGATTTTTATGGTAGAACTTACCAATAACTCCTGTCTCCTACCTGGAATTTCATGGGTCTTGTATTTAGAAAAAGATTGTCTTGCAGTGTTGATAGAAGAAACAATTGGTCTGTGATCCTAGCATATGTATCTGACAAGACCAATATGGGCAGCCCCCATATTCATCTGGCCATTTTCTATATAATCTTTTGTCTAATGAAAGAGAAATAATATTTATATGGGAAAACAGATAGGGGATGACAGCAATTTGGATCAGTTCCTGTGTCCGGCTATGGAGGATTGCTTGACCTTATTTGGAAAGACTGTTTGTTATCTATGGAGGTTTCTTAAACCTCGAATCTCAGATATAAGGGTTACACTGGATGAAAATGAACAGCAGGTGGAGGACAAGAAACATATGTCTAATCCAGTGAGGTTGAGCTCGGCTGCCAGAGTGGAGTCTCATTTTTTGGGACTGGGGACAAGGTAGGCGGTCTCAATGTCCTCTGGAGCTTAACAGAGCACAGTCCTGTTAGGGTCAATGTGTATGAAGACAAGTCATTTTTAGGTAGAGGAATGAAAGGTTTGAGGTGAGACAGATGGACCCAATGAGAGAGTCCTTCAAGTTTAGTAGCTGTAGGGTAGTAGAATTACCTTAAAAGGGCCCTGCCATTTAGAAGAGAATGGTGAGGGCTGATGGCCTGGAGTGGTTAGAAGGACTTGGTCTCCAGTGTTGACAGGCACTGGACAGAAGACAGTGTGTGGCCATGGTAGATGGTGGTCAGCAAAGTTCCATAGGAGAGAAAAGAGGTGACAAAGTAATGGGGTGAGTAGGTGGTCTGGGAGGGGAGACCATTTAGGTGAAAGACCAGGAGTTAGGACTGGACATTCATACATGAGTTCAAAGGTAAGATGAGGAGAGGTCACTTGGGGAGAGCTCATAAACTTAAAAGAGACATAAGTAGGAGTTTTGCCCAATCAAGGTGATGTTCTTGTGGTAGCTTATCAAAAGTGGTTTTTTAAAGGGCAGTTAGTTCTTTCTACCTTACCTAAAGATTGAGGGTAGTAAAGAATATGAAAATGCCAGGGGATGACTAGGGCCTTAAATAGGATTTGAGAAACTTGGGAAGTAAGTTCAGGACCATTGTCTGATTGGAGAGAGGCTGGGACACCAAACCAGGGAATGGTCTCTTAGAGGAGAAGATCAGATCCTTTTGTTAGTTGTGAGAAATGCCTCTACCCACCCCAAGAAGGTGTCAACCAAGGTCAGGAGGTACTTGGCATGTCTGGCAGTGCACATGTGAGTAAAGTCAAGTTTCCAGTCAGCTTCAGGAAGGGGATCTCTAGCCTGATGGGTAGGAAAAGGGGTGCTATGATACTTTGAGTTGGAGTCAGACATTTGACAGATTTTGCAAGAAGCAGTGAAAATTATAAAAGAAATGTAAATTCTCAGGAGTAGGCTGTAGGTGGGTCTTGGCAAAAGAAGACAATGATTGACTGTTAGGATGAAAGAGTTGGTGAAGATAGGACAGAGTTTGTTGTGTGTCAGTGGGTGAAGAAGGTGAAGATGTAGGTTGTAGTGTAAGAACGTCCTGGGAAGGATGAGGCAAGTCTAGGCCCCTAAGGGCTACAGCTCAAGCTACCTCATCAGCTCAGTTGTTTCCCTTGGAGACAATAGAGTCATCCATTTGGTGGGATCTACAGTGGGCAATCCCAACAGCTGTGGGAAGAAAGGATGCCTTTAGCATGGCCATAATTTGGTTTGTATTAGTTATGGATCCTCCTTTTATGGTAAGTAACCCTTGTTCCTTCCAGATAGCAGTGTGGGATAGGAGAATATGAAAAGCATATTTGGAATCCTTGTAGATGTTGAGGGATTTTCCTCAACAGGTAAGGGCTACTAGATCAGCCTGTTGATTAGTGGTGTGAGTAGGAAGGGCCTGTGCCTCCACCACCTCAGTATGTAGTACTATGGCATAAGTGGCTTTTCTACTCCCTTCATGTAAAAAAGAGCTTCCATCTGTATACCAGGTATAGGTAGCTTGAGGCAATGTTCCCTCCTGTATGTGTGAAGGATGAGGTAATACTTCCTCCTCTAAAGTTTCAGTGCAGGAGTGAGATAGGGAGTGGTCAGTATTAGGTAGACGAAGAAGATTGGAAATATTAAGAGACAGACATCATTGGAAAGTGAGTGTGGAATCTTCTATTAGAGCTACCTGAAGAGAAAGAACCCTGGAGGGAACTAGAGTCTGTAAGCTTTTATAAGTTAGGAGTTGTGACAAGTTATGAGAAGAGAAGACAGTTATAGGTGACCCAAAGTTTAGGTTTTCTTGACTCTCAAATAAGGAGTTCAGTGGTTGTTAAGGTAAGGATAAAAGGTGCCTATCCCTGGATGGTTAGATCTACTTTTTTTACAAGTATGCTACAGGTACAAAAGAGAATTCCAGTTGATGACCTATGACTCCAAGGTCAAATCCCTCTTTTTCAGTTATGTAGAGGGAAAAGGGATGAGTCAAGTCAGGGAGATGAAAAGCTGGGGCCTTAAGGAGAGCCTGTTGGAGCCTTTGAAAGGGCTTGGTAATAGGTTTCAGAAGATGTGCATGGGTGGGACCTAATGCTGCTTCACATAAGGGACAAGAAAGAAGTGAAAAGGAAAGAACCCATGAAAATAAAAATGTAGCTATTCCTAGGAATGATAAAATCTCTCCTTTGCAGAAAGAACAGTTAGGAACTGAATCAGATTCTTTCTATCTAAGGTTATTAAGGCCTTGTGGGTTGGGGTAATCATTAGTCCCAAATATGTGACCTGAGGGGTGGATAGTTGTTCTTTAGAAGGTGAGACCTTGTAGCCTCGATTGGAAAGGAAATTTAAAAGATCAGAGGTGTCAGCTTGGCTAATTTCCAGAGAGAGGCTACAGAGAAGGGCATCATCTATGTAAAATATAATCTTAGATTTAGGGAGACACAGAGATATTAAGTCAGAAGCCAGGCCTGACCGAATAGGTGTGGGCTGTCCCAAATCCCTGAGGAAGAACAGTCCATGTAAGTTGGGTAGAAAAATGGGTATCAGGATCTGTCCAGGTAAAGACAACTATGCTTTGTGACTGGGCATCTATAAAGATAGAGAAAAATGCATCCCTGAGGTCTAGGACTGAGAAATGGAAAGTCCCTGAGGGGATAGTGGAAAGAAGTGTGTAAGGTTTAACCACAACAGGATGGAAAGGAACCACTGAAGAATTAATGCACCTGAGGTCTTAAACCAGGCAACAGTTACCATTAGGCTTCTGGTGCGAAGGAGTTTTTTTTTTTTTCCCTCAGGAGGTCAGAAATGATAGGCTTAAATCCTCTGAGGCTCTGGAGATGGAGAGGGTATTGATCTTGGGTTATGTACCTGGTAGAGTCCAGTAATTGGATGACAACAGGAGAATGGTGTTTAGCAACAGAGGGGTTCTGGACCTCCCCGACTCAGAGATCTACCTGAGAAGCTGGTAAAGGAAATAACATGGTAATGTTAGTAAGTTGGCTCGGTAGAAGAAGGAGCAGAGGAAGTGCTGGAGAGCTTGGGTTTAGGAGAATGGGGGGAGCAAATGAACCACTTACCCTCCTAATGTACTTTCATTGTGCTTCTGTTTAGTTTCTGTTTCAATGACTCATCCATTGGTAAGAGTGGAGTGTTGAAATCTCCCACTATTATTGTGTGAGGTTCGATGTGTGTTTTGAGCTTTAGTAAAGTTTCTTTTATGAATTTGGGTGCTCTTGCATTTGCAGCATAGATGTTCAGAATTGAGACTTTCTCTAAGTGGATTTTCCTCTTGATGAACATGAAGTGTCGTTTTTCATCACTCTAGATAATTTTTGGTTGAAAGTCTATTTTATTGGATATTAGGATGGCAAGTTCTTCTTGTTTACTAGGGCCATCTGCTTGGAAGAACTTTTTCCATCCTTTTACTCTGAGATAGTGCCTGCCTTTGTTATTTAGGTGTGTTCCATGTATGCTACAAAATGCTGGATCTTGTTTGCATATCCAGTCTCTTAGCTTATGTCTTTTTATAGGTTAATTGAGTCCATTAATATTGAGAGATATTAAAGAGAGATGACTGTTGGCTCCTGATATTTTTTTTTGTAGGTAGCTTTATGTGGTTGTGGATCTCTGCTTTTGACTTTGTTGTGAGATGCTTAATATTTTGTCTTTTCTTTGGTGCAGGTGCTTTCTTTATGTTGAAGTTTTTCTTCTAGGATCCTCTGTAGGGCTGGGTTGGTAGATAGATACTGTTTGAATTTGGTTTTGTTCTGCAATATTTTGGTTTCTCCATCTATGTTGATTGAGAGTTTTTCTGGGCATAGCCAGCTGGGCTGATATTTGTGTTCTTTTAGAGTCTGTATGACCTCTGACCAGGCTCTTCTGACATTCATAGTCTCTGTTGAGAAGTCTGGTATAATTCTGATAGGCCTACCTTTGTATGTCACTTGGCATTTTTCCCTTGCAGCTTTCAATAGTCTTTCTTTGTTCTGTGCATTTAGTATTTTGATAATTATGTGAAAAGAAGATTTTTCTTTTCTGGTCCCATATATTGGGTATCCTGTAGGCTTCTTGTACCTTTATGTCCATCTCTTTGTTTAGGTTGGGGAGTTTTCCTTCTATGATTTTGTTTAAGATGTTTTCAGGTCCTTTGAGGTGGGAATCTTTGTTCTCTATTCTGATTATTCTTAGATTTGGTCTTTTCACTGTGTCCTGAATTTTCTGGATGCTTTGGGTTAGGAATTTTCTTATGTTTTGAATGTTCTTTGACAGTTGTGTCAATCTCTTCAACCGTATCTTCTACACCTGAGATTCTCTATTCTGTCTCTTGTATTTTGTTGGTAATATTTACATCTGTAATTCCTGACCTCTTTCCCAGGTTTTCCATTTCAGCATTTGCCTCCATGTGTGTTTTCTTTATTGTTTCTTCTTCCACTTGTAGGCCTTGGATTACTTTATTCAGTTCCTTTACATTTTTACCTGTGTTTTCTCGTATTTCTTTCATTGAGTTATTAATGTTCTTCTTAAAGGATTTTATTATCTTCATGAGATGGGATTTAAGGACAGATTTCTGATATTCAGGTGTGTTGGTGTATTTAGGGCTTACTGTGGTGGGAAAACTGGGTTCTGATGATGCCCATGTATTTTGGCTTCTGATGCATATGGTCTTGCACTTGTCTTATACCATCTGGATAACCCTGGTGTTTGTAGGTCTGGGTGATTGTATGGAGTCTGCCTCTTTTGTCCCTGGGTTGCTTCAGGTCTCCGGGTAGGCCTGCAACCCTGGCTATATCTGACCACCTGTGAGGCCTTTCAACCGAATACTCCTCACAGGGCAGAGAAGCTCCTGATCTGTTGCCTTGGCTGCAGTAGATCTCCTGGGAAGCCTTCAGACTGTTGGGTCTTCAGTGGAGCAGTCAAGCTGTTGTCCAACTGCTCTGAGTATAGTGGGCCCTCAACTCATCTGAGGGCAGTGGGTCCCCAACTGTTCTGAGTGCAGCTGGTCTTCTTGGATGAATCAGGATATGGTGTCTTCATGGGAGCAGACAAACTAGGAGTCTGTCCCAACAACAAGGACTGACAGAAGGGGTGCAAGGAGCAGAAGGATATTCGGGAGGGTGGGGGTTTTAGTGCTTGATAGGTCCTGAGTCCACCAGGCAACCAACAGCAGCTCCGGGACTTGGGGGGAGGGATGCTTACCAACTGCTCTGAGTGCAGTGGGTCCTTTGGATGGGTCAGGATATGGTGTCTTCATGGGAGCCAACTACATAGGAGTCTGCCCCAGCAGCAAGAACAGGGCTGAAGGGAGGAAAATCAGTTTTGTAAATGAAATGATTCTGAGTATTTCAAACACACTCTAGGGCAGGCCAAATCCTCAAAAATAGTCAACTAACTCAAACTAGTTCCCATGGTTTGTTTATTTTTAAAAGAAGTAAAGAACATGAGTTTGAATGGGTAGAGATATGGATGATGCCCTGAATATAGATTGTATGATATACTCAAATATTATATGACGTTTTTACTTAAGAAATGAAGTAAATATGGAATAGCAACAAATAGGCATAAATTAATGATTTCTTTTTCATATGTTACTATGAGGCTTATACAAAGCTATAAACTAAGGGAAACAGACATTCAGATTTGGTTTACTGTTATATAATTTTATAGTTTTCCCATATTATATTTGCTTGCAGTATGGATGTTCAATACCTATTGAGAAACTGAAGTACATAAAAATTTACATAAATTTACATTTTACAGAACTGTTAGAGTTAGTTGATTGAAAAACCTGTGGGTTCTTTGCCTTTTAATAGACTACAGATCATCCAATAAATATCTAACATCATTAAATACTTAGATTAACAGTATTGACAGAGAGTGCTGCTTTAGGTCAAGAAAAATTATACCAAATCTTTAGATACAACAGTACAAGTCAGCTACTATCATCTCATTACAGAGTAATAGGGAAAAATTGACACTATGCATTTAAAATTTATAGTAGGAAAATATTAAGAACAGAACTGAGTGATAGTGTAAAATACAAATGTAATATTTTTGTTTGATTTACATCCATGTTTCTTAGCTCATCATATTAAGATTCATTGGGTATAGTTAAATATTTTGGTTTTCTCTATTTTATGTACTGGGAAACTCTGTAACTAAATGCATACAAGACAACATACACAGGTAAGAATGCTTTGAAGTAAAATTACATTATAGTTATCACTTGCATATATAAACCATCTCCTCTTAGAGTAAAAAGTTATTTACAGTTGACAAATTAACTATAATTGCAAGTACAAAAGTGGACTTTTATTCTCTTTACCTTTTGGGGCAATTTGCTATCAAGGGAGACTTAGGTATTTATGATGCTTTTTTCTCAAATGTAAAATGTATATGATACTACTATAATAAACAAATGAAAAAAGTGCAAAATATCATAATGTAATGTGATGTTTTGAGCAACTCTTTCAACACATACAATCCTATTTGGAAAGAAATAATATAAAAGGAAAGACTATGTTTGTAATTAGATACTAGACATTCATGAGACTACTGAATCCCAAATGTGATGGGAGTTCAGAATCTAAACATCAAATTTATTGCAGTGTGATTTCCTGTTAATCTTTTTCTCAGACTTTGGAATTTAACATTTTGGTTCCTCTCCACAGTAGGAAGAAATGAGCAAATGAAACCTCTGGGGAACGTCTCTTTGATTCTCTGCCTTAGATCTTGCCTCAGTGTTTGGAATCTATATTGCATATTCTTACTTTGATCTATGCAGGAGGAGACCACTGACAACAGGCATAAACTTTGGTATAAAAAGAACCAGATAGGCACATGACATGCAAAAGTTAAAATACTGTGTAGAATCTTACAGGCATTTTACAACTATCACAATACAGTTAATATAACTTTAAAAGGCTAAGTATTCAAAGAGTAATAATGGATAACCTTATAGATTCATTTTGGCTCTCCTACTACTTATCAGTGTAATAGTATATTTGTATTATGCAGCAATATTTCCCAAAATAGCAGTCTAAAGAAAACAGGAAGAACATTTTCTGGAAGATTCTGAATACCACTTTGTAAAAGCAGACTTCAAATGTGTGATAACATGCTGAAGAAATGTTCCAGGTAGTAAATGTATGCTCTTGCCACATAAGCATGAGGACTAGATATCAGTTATCTAGGACCTTTGTAACAACTGATTGTGCATGTTTACCAAAGGCAATCTTGCTCTTGCTACAAGAGGATATGAAGACAGCAATTAGCTAAAGAAAGCTAGTATACAAGAGTTTCCAAAACTAAAAAGTCCAAGTATAGTGAGATACTGCCTCCACATGCACATTGTTTTATGGAAGACATCTGATGTCAATGTTGAGCCTTCATAAATACACACACAGTTACACACACACACACACACACACACACACCACTTTCACTTGTTTGTGTTCACATATATTTCCACATACATGTAAAATGTATATTCTCATATATTCATGGGACACAAACATATGTGTGAAGGGGGGAGACAAAAACAATAAATATTTATACTGATATCAAAATGAGAGGGGGCTCCCTGAAGGCATTTAGGCAGGAAAATATGGCATTGGTGAGATAAGATGGAAAACCCAATGCAGAATAACTTCATCAACCTTGGTCAGTCTTCAGGGAGCCTAATGTCAGATGGTTCATTGTCAGCATATTTAACATACAGAGGAACTTGAGAACAGATTTCCAAACCATCAGTCCAGTCAGTCTAATTCCAGGTCCACACTAAACCTTATGGTGTGACTACATAAAAACTCTTTTTCAAAATGCATATGACATTGACGGTGGGTTCTATAGGTATAAGGACTAGAATCTAGTGTGGCCTCTAACTGACAGCATAGAGGTTACCCATGAAATAAGGAAATGTCCTTTCAGGAAGAGAAATGGTCTAGGGAGGGAAGAGTCAGAAATAATCATTCTGAGGAATTTGGATGAAGTCTGCCTCTATAGTAAAAGATGGGTGAGTTCTGCCTCTTCAGATAACAAAATCTACTCTTAGATATTTAGGTAGAATGCAGATATCTGACTTTTATCTTCTCCATTGAGGATACTCCTACATGATTAAAATTCCTGCTGCTCTTATTGCTTCTCTCTTTGTACAGAGCCCTTCCTATCCTCAACAAAAAAGTTATGTTCTGCAAAAGAGCCAATCAATCTAACTCACTGATATGTAAAAGAAACAGCATTAGTTATGGAGAATGGTAAATCTGACATCTAGCACAGTATTTAAGGCCTACTAAAAAGGTTAGAATCAAGAAGCTGAAGTTTGTACATTGTTCCCATGACTTCTCTCCCTATATTTCTAGTGCATTTGAAAAGAAGAATGCCATATTACAGAATGACTTCACATGGGTTAGTATAAATTTTAGTTCAAATGAAATGATTATATTTTTCTCTGTTTTGAGGATAGTGTGTATATAACCTTGAGGAAGATAAAATAAATAATAGATGATGAAATGTGTTAATTGTACAGGGTATGTTAAATTTGTCCCCTCAGATTGAAGTTGTACTCTTTCATAGCATGACTTTTCTTTTTTGCTTCAGAAAGTATATTCATGTTTACTACCAATGTTATCTGCTTTGTTTTAATGATAGTACTAAATAAAACAGAAAGAGAAGACAGTTTATGCCACCTAATATAAGCTACAGAACAGAAATCCACTTAACATTTGCTTTGTTGTTGAAAAATTTAGGACTTCCCACACATAAAACAAAGTAAATATTTCTCTTGTCATTTCTGCACATAATTTTACTCTATTATTGGTCAGGGAAATGAAGCATTAGGAATAATTAGAAGATACATGCAATTAAAGATAAATTATCAATTCTTTACTAGTTATAAATGGTATGATTTTCAGACTAATCACAATCAAACATTTTTTTTAAAAAAAGTTAATGTGAATAAGTGCATATTCTAGTTTTTAGCCTATAAAGTCAGTATTCAAAACTCAATTGTATAACCAGAAACTAGTGTGGAATATACCTGAATTAAAACTTAAGCTTATGATGAAAACATTAAGAAACAATTCCCTTAACTATACAAATAAAAATAAAATAAATGTACTTGCTTTATTTGAAAGATATGCAGAACTTAAAAATCGTGAAGACTATCTGAGAAATAATATTTATGTAATTTGAAAAACCACAAATAACAGTTAGAAAATGCAATTTTATTGTATAATACTAATTGTCAGGTTGACCTAAAATAAAATAAATTACCCCTACCAAAGTCACTAGTTAATTTTTATAGCAATTGACATGGTGATCTAAACATTCATATGACAAGAGAGTGGATCAATAGTAAGCAATTTTGAAACAAGTAAAAGTTGGACAAATTTCCATATCCTTTATGCCATTCCACAGTCAAAAGCCCTTACTCATAATTGTTCCTGTCTGAAAGAACTGCAGGGACAAAAATAAAGAACAGCCTGAGGAAAAGAAGGTCCAGTTTCAGGCCCAAAGAGGAATCCAGCTCAAGGGGAGGCCCCAAGGCCTGACACTATTACTGAGGCTATGAAGTGCTCACAAAAAGGGACCTATCATGGCCGCCTTGTGAAAGACCCAAAAAGCAGCTGAAAGAGTCAGATGCATATATTTACACCCAATAGATGGTAGCTGCTGACCCCTGTGGTTGCATTAGGGAAAAGCTGGAAGAAGCTGAGGAGGAGAGGGACTCTGTAGGAGGACCAGCAGTCTCAACCTGGACCTCCTAGATCCCTCAGACACTGAGTCACCAATCAGGCAGCATGCGCCAGCTGATATAAGTCCCCCAAAACTTATACAGCAATGGACTGATGACTCTGGGCTCAAAGAAGATCCACCTAACCCTTGAGAGACTTGGGGCCCCAGGGAGTGGGAGATCTGGTGGGGTGGGTGTGGTTCTGGGAGGATCCTCTTGGAGATGTGGTAGAAGAAGTGTAGAATGTGGAACAGTCAGAAATTAGACCAGGAAAGGGAAAAAACCTGGATTGTAAAAAAAAGAGTAAATAAAAATTTTGAGAAAATATAGATGCTTCAATTCTACATAGAATGGGGAACAAAAAAAGAACCAAAATAATTACAAGAGGTAAAGGGAAGGAGGGACATGGGAGGGGGGAGAGGACAAAACAAGAGCAGGAACAGATATTTAAAGGGACAGAAGAGAAGTACAGAGGGTCAGGAAATTGAATAGAAACATGTAACAGTGGGGACTGGAAAACAGGAGGTAGCAACTAGAAAGTCCCAGCCTCCAGGAAAGCTAGAGACTCCCAGAGCCCAACAGGGATGACTTTAGCTGAAATACCCAACAAAGGAGAGATAGAACCTGTAGAGACCACCACCAATAGATAGGTATGGCCCCATTTGAGGGTTGGGGCCACCCAAGCAGCTCAAAATTTTTAACCCAGAAATGTTCCAAAGAAAGACAGAAATAAAAAAAATTGAACAGAGACTAAAGGAAAGGTCATCCAGAGAATGCTTCACCTAGGGATCCATCCCATCTGCAGACACCAAACCCTACACTATTGGTGATGCCAAGAAGCACTTGCTGATAACAGCCTGATATGGATGTTCTCTGAGAGATTCTATCAGCACCTGACCAATACAAATTCAGATACTCACAGCCAACCATCAGACTGAGAGCCCTGGTCTCCTATGGATGAGCTAGGGGAAGAACTGAAGGAGCTGAAGGTGATTGCAACCCCATAAAAAGAACAATGTCAACTAACCAGACCACCCAGAACTCCCAGGGACTAAACCACCAACCAAAGAGTATACATGGAGGGAGCCAGGACTCCAGACACATATAAAGCAGAGGATGGCCTTATCTGACATCATTGGGAGGGGAGGGAGGCCTAATGTCCCAGTGTAGGGAGACGCTAGAGGGGTGAGGTAGGACTGGGTGAGTGGGTAGAGGAGCATTCTCATAGAGGAAAAGGAGGGAGAGGGGGATTAGATGGGGGCTGTTGTGGAGGGGTAACTGCGAAGGGCATATCATTTGAAATGTAAACAGATACAATGTTTAATTAAAAAAAACTAGAATAAGCAACCTCATATATTATCTGAATAAATAAAGTATATACATTGTTTTGCTTTTTTATCAAAAGAAGTATCCATAGGTGTGTGGGTTTACTTTTTGGTCTTCAATTCAATTCCATTTACCAACTTGCTTGTTTCTGAATCAAATATCACACAGTTTTTGTCACTATTGCTCTGTAGTACAGCTTGAGGTCAGGGATGGTGATTCTTCCCTAAGTTCTTTTATTGTTCAGGATTGTTTTGGCTATCCTAGAATTTTTTGTTTCTCCATATGAAGTTGAAAATTGTTCTTTCAAGGTCTGTAAAATTAATGTGTTGGAATTTTAATGGGGATTGCATTGAATCTGTAGATTGCTTTTGGTAAAATGTCTGATTTCACTATGGTACTCCTATCTATCCATGTTTTCTTTTAGATATATGATTGAGAAGACTTGCTTAAAGTTAAAAGTTAAATTTGGTTTTGATATTGTACTTTAAAATACAAACATATATTAAATTTAAAGTATGACAAAGACTTTTAGTATGAATTTATCCCTAGGAGATGAACAAATTTTAAATAAGAACATTGAACTTATCAGGGGGTTCACAGAAACTCGATAACTGTAACAAGACACTTGAATACAAGACCAACCTGTTAGCTATGGGAAGTTGTTGGCCTGTTTAGTCACTATACAACAGAATAAGACTCAGTTTCTAATAATGACAACACCAAACAAACAAACAAACAAATAGAACTAACAATGACAACATAACAAAAGCCATAGTCAATTAAAGCATTCATTAATTGAGGAATATAAATAAAAACCACTATACTACAATAGAATTTATAATAATAGGAAGCTATATTACTTTTTTCCTTGCTGTGTCAAAATAATAAAAAAGGGAAATTAGAATTTATTTTGTCTTAATATTTGTGGGGATATAATCCATCATGATACGGATGGTGTTTTGTTATTAGTTGTTCTCATTGCATGTAAAGTCAGAGATGAATGTTGTTGTTCCTATTGATTTCTCTTTTTCTTAACTTTTTATTTAGATTGAACATCGGCCAATGGGATAGTATCAACCATATTCACAGAGACTTAGGCTCACTTATACCTTTATAGAAACATCCTTACATACATAACTTGTGCTTTGTCTCCTAAGGTATTCTAAATCCAGGAAGTTAGCAATGAAAATTAGCCCTCCATAATGAATAAATATCAAAATGTCAAGTGATCAATTCTATTGGTGGTGAACATGTAAGGAAGTATTGGTTTTCTTTCTTTGCTCTTAACAAATACAGAATGAAAGAGACCCTTGGGAGTTTTCTCAGTTTTAGACCAAAATGTAAATGATAGAACTAATACATTACTGAGTACTCTTGTTCTTATGTACACTTAAGGGAAACAAAAACAAATGCCCAAATACATGCATGCATGCATACACACACACACACACACACACACACACACACACATATGTACACGTATACAAATATATATATATATATATATATATATATATATATATATATATATATTTACACTGAAATCTTCTTTATAGAAGAACAATCAGTAATAACCACTAAATGGAAACAAATTGATTGAAATTTGCTCAGTGAATAAAATCATCAAAGCACCTGATATTGATATGAAGGGATATGTATGATATAGCTATGTGCAATATTTTTGAATAAATCTATTACTGATATATCCTCAGCATAACTGTATCATATATTACATTAAGGAAAGAATTCAGTGGCAAAAGTTCATACTGTATGACCAATTTGTACAAATCATCAATAGTAAGTAAATGTCTAGACAGTAGGAAGCAAGGCTCTGGGACAAATATAAAATAGGTAGTGAATCATAATTCATTTAAAAGAAATAAAAATATTGTGGAATGAGAGTTTTGGGAATGATTATACCCACATATGTGAGAGACTACTCACATAAGATGGAAGAATTATATGATAAATAAATTATATTTAAATATAGCAATATTTCATAAAATATTTCTATTAGTTATATATATTTAGAGATGTTAAGAGTATTTACTATCTATTTTTATAGTTTCTTCTAAGCCTTCAAATTTAGGCAACACTATTTTTCTTAAATGGTCACATATGTTTTTTATTCTATACAGCCTGTAGGTATATTAATTCATGCTATAAAAGATAATGTAGAAGATATGATTAATGTGGAAACTTAAGAAATGATGACATTATTCCAGTGAATCTATCATAATCACCTGGGTTCTTATAGTTTAGGACATTTCTTCTCTGGGTCAGAATAAGAAAAAGCTGCATTTACAGAAAAATAGTCAAGAGAACTGAAAGTTCAAAATTGCTTCTGGAAGTCTCCCAAACTGCCATATTTGAAAGGATTTTTCAAAGTGAGAATATCAAAGTTGTAGTCAAAGAATACTACAAAAAAAAATCACACCATGCAACAAACTGCACACAAGAGATTTATTGGGCAGTGATGGGTGCTGCAAAATGGCTGCCTCTGTGTGGGGGTGCAAACAACAGCAGACTAAGTCATCATGGTAGGCTCTCTGTGGGGGTGGGAGGATAGAGCAAACATATAGTGAGAATACTAACATGGTGGGTGGGAAGACACATTGGCAATTAGTGATGAAAGGTCATTGGTGCTTAGTCATTGAATGCTGGGCTGGGCATGGGAGATCATCTGGTTCTGGAATGTGGGCATTTGTTAGTTGACTAACAGTATTTGAGTCATACCTCAGCAAGAGTATTTAAACAATGAGGACTACAGATAATTACTCTTATATGAGCTGAGCTACATTGAAAAGGCTCAGACAAACCCGCTGAGGTGCTGAGAAGTTCCAGAGACCAGTTAAACTGTCTAGAAGAGATTCATCTAAGTGAGCCTCCTGCCAGGGACATTTTCCAACCTGTTTACTCGGCGGTAGGCTGTACAGTATGTTCCAGATACACAAGTCTTGTGCACTGTCACTCAAGCTTAGATAGGCATTTTGAGCAAATTTTTTGACCTCTGTAAATAATCCCATGCCCATATTCCTGTAATCAGCCCCAATAAACTTCATTGCTTCATCAAAAGATGGACATTGGTGGCATCTGTGTTTATGGTTTGTTATCATATTCTTATCTGAGGTGGATACAAATTTGTTCCTGTCGTCTAGTAATGTTTTACAATAATTAGTAATGATATTCATTTCAAACCATGCCAGTCAGAACAGCAACAACAACAAAATTAGTTCTGTATTAAAGAGATTGTAAATAAGCATAGTAATCACATGGGATGCTCCTTCAGATTGGGTTGAATTGCTTGCTATAATGCCATTGGGGTAGCAGATGAAACTGGAAGGTTTCAAGATTAGGTAACTGAACAATTGTTTTTGGTAATTGTGGTTGTACTGTTGTCACATAAGATAGCATCCTTTTTTTTACAGAAAACAAAACTAGCAATTTATAGAGGGAATGCTCCTATCACCATGTTACTCTTGAGTAGTTTCAGAGAAACTGTTGCAGAAATTTCTGGGAAACTGACAGAACTGCTTTCAGTTTTGGAGAGGAAAAGTTTGTTACAACTATTACACTGTTGGTTTAACAGAGATACCAAGATCACTCTAGCAGGGTATCATCCAGAATCTTGGTCAAGTCGTCTTTTACTTCGCAGGAGAGAGGAGGCAAGAATTTTGGAGAATTTTGAACACAAAAAGGTTATTTATATTTTATTTACTTGATCAGGTTGGGAGCAGCCAGGTTTGTTTATTCAAAAAGATCTTCTTGTCAGTCTATTGTACATGAGAATACTGTGAAAATCTACTTTGTTTATGTTTTAACAAATTTGTAATTTTAAATTCACTATTAAATATTCCCACTGTGGTGGTTTGAGTAAAAATGGACCTCTTAGGTCCATAGGGAGTGGCACTGTTAGGAGGTCAGTCCTTGATGGAGTAGGTGTAACCTTGAGAAGTAAGTATGTGACTGCTTGGGCAGACTTTGAATCCCCACTGCTCAAGCCATTGTCCTCCCTACTGCCTGCCAATCTAAGTACAGAACTCTCAGCTCCTTCTCCAGTACCACACGCATGCCTGCACACCCATCATGATGGTGATGCAGTAAACTTCTGAACTGTATTCCAGTACCAATTAAATATTTTCCTTTATAAGAGTTTCCATAGTGATGGAGTCTCTTCACATCAGAAACCCTAAGATATCCATGTACTTAAATATTATAATTTCTTTCTTTTTTTGAGATTATAATATGCAGGAGTTTCTACAAACACTATGGCCAGTAGAGAAGGGTATCTGCCTCACAAGGACTTAGTTAACCAGGCTGACTCAAACTTCTACAGTCTGAGCCTAATAGCTTATTATTATTATTATTATTATTATTATTATTATTATTATTATTATTATACATATTTAACCATGCTAAAACTTTGGGAAAAGTTTTCTTGTGAGAATTGTCACAACCAAGCTTGAGGCATGATTACATCAAACTCTTTTACAAAGTACATGCCTTTTGAAAAACGCCTGTGATCTCTTCCACAGAGTGGGTCCTATTGGACTGTGACACAATGCTCTGGATAAGGAAAGATGGAGGAACTGTTTGTAACATGAATAGTAGCAAACTCCTTAGCAATATACATGTGTTCTCATTCATAAGAATGTGTTATTCGGGTGATGGCTGGCTGTACACAATAGCAGTGATTACCAGGGTATTGACACATCCATCCCCAGCCTTATGGATGGAAATCACATTAGCACATCCCTTCCGGTAAAGGGAAAAGTGCATGTTTAACAAGTCTGGTTTCTCTATTGCTATCTGTAAACTTGCAAACCTCTCGCCCTCTCCAATAGTATTACTTCATTCTACACTTCCCTTCTTTCCTCTAAACTTTCCCTAGGTACCTCCTAGCTTTTTTTGTGCCCTCTATTTTTATTATGTTAGTAATTAGAAAGTATTTAAAAATGTAGAGCAAATTTAAAATAAATGTAAAACAGAAGGCTACTATAAAAGTGATTCTTTTAAAATTACATATAATCTATGTTCTAATTGCTTCACACTGGCTTTACTTTGAAATGATATATAGATTGACTTTGAACCTCTCTGGGAAGACAGAATTAATGGCTATATTTTTCAATTTTTTTACAGAGCACATTGGTAGTGGTGATAACATCACCACAAATGGAAACATACTCCTTTCTTATAGCAACGTAAGTGTATTAGACCATGCTATACTCTCTACTACTTGTTGATTCCAAAGTCAGTCTTCTCAGCTTGAGATTACTTTATGAATATTTAAACTGATAAATTGGTACAATAATCTGTTCTCAGCTTAGGTAAAAAATAGCCCATAGTAGTTTAAATGAGTTGAGTATGCATTTGAAAAAATTTTGTACAGAGTGTTTAAAAATTTCAGCTTACACTTGCTGTTTATATATTAACACCACTATTAAGAATATATTTTATTCATGTTTTCAAATGTCAGCATGGGTAATTGGGTAATATTACTCACAGGTTTGACATATTATATTAATCTGTCACTGTTATCAAATTTGCACTAGCTCAAAATGGAGATATTTTATATATTTTGAGTAAGTAATTTTCACTTGAAAAGTAAAAGTAAAAGTAAAATTTTTTTCTAATATAAAAAATTGCTTAATATGTTCTGATAAAGGCAATCATTTAGATTTCACAATATGATTACATATTACATTTTTCTTTAAAATTACCTGAGAATCTAATATACAGGAAACCTTGTGGTTAAAAGGGTTTATTGATATGCCTAGGAAAGAAGAGGGAATGGGAAGGGATAACTAAATAGTTCAGTGCAGCACAGAAAGTTAGACTGTAAGGAGCAATTGTCAGCTCCATTTCGAGAAAGAAGGATCTTCAGTCATTTTGTTGGTGCCAGTGAATCCATGACCCTCTGGAAGTCTGGTTCCATGCTGAACCATTCAGCATCACATATGAGACACTAGAAGCAAAACTATTAAGACATTCCATTATGGTGTCTGGTTTTCTCACATACATTTGTCAATCTAATCGTTACTGTAGAGGTTCAGCAAGGTTCATAACATTCCTGAAACTGGCAGGACCAAGAAAATTTACCCTGCAGGTACTGTGTTTTTCACACATATATGTATCCGAACAAATGAGATTTTTTTTTCACTCTTTGTCATTTTTTAATAGGTTCTCACTTTGTGTACCCCGTTGATCTTAAATTTGTAATTTTTCTATATTTCAGATTGCTGGATACTGGGGTTATCGGCACTTACCCGCATGTACACTTAGAGGAGAATACATTTGAATATTTTAGATCCATTATACAGAATGATCTGTTCTGTGAGGAGACAGAATAGTGATTTTTTGAATGGCCCTGTTTTATAGTTTATTTTAGAAAAATTCCAAGTGATGTTAAAGGTTTCTGTGATTCCAAGTTTAGATGAAGATGAAAAAAAGAAACATAATATGTACTTCATGCAAGACCTTCAGGAATTGATGGAGGGCCATGGATTTCAAGCCATTCTCTGGAAAGTTTGGTTCTATTGAAGAATATGGTCCAGTATAGGAGATAGGAAAAGAAGGAGCAAATGGGTCCTGTGTTCACACCAGCAAGGATACTGGTGTGTCCATATGATGCTACTTCAAAAGAATTTTCAACCAAATATGTTTTAAAACAGAGAATTCTGTCCCATTAGAATCACACAGACTATGTTTTCATGATCACAGAAATAATTTAAAACACTACGAATATGTTCTACTGGGAACTAATCCTGTGGTTAATATTTGTAAGTTTCTTTTCTTACTTTACTGGTTCAAATATGTTCATTATAATGGTGTTAATTACTGTTGATTTTGATCTTTTAAATTCAGATTCGGTAACTACAAATGATCAAATGTTTGAAAATTGTTGTTCTGGGAATCCATGAACATCAAAGTACTTGAAAACATTGCCCTGTAAGTCAGCTCTTATTAATTTAATATAACGTCCATCTAGTGTCAATTTGCAGAAAGGGAAATTAAGCGATACCTTGTCACTAGGTAACCTGGCATTATAATATTAACTTTAAAATTATCTTTTCAATGAGTTATTCCAGCCTTTTTCAAACTATACATGAAACCATATAAGTGATTTCTCTGGCAGTCTCACAGGTTGGCAATAATGTAGGCACAGAGAAGAGTAAACTCTCGGATATATTTATATTTTCTAATGGGTAGAGTGTACACTACTAACTCCAAAAGTTTCTTGGTACAGCAATGCAATAAATAACATGGAAATCCAATTGCAGAATTTGGTTATCTATATTATTAATAAATTTTATTTAGGGAAATATATTCATCTAAATTTTGCCATATAGTACATACCCTAAATTCTAAAAGTTAGAAATCTGAGACACATGTTTAATTTTCTGTGTCTTTTTGTGCACAGATGCACATGAGCGTATATTGCCCACTGAGTGCAGAAGAGGAGTTTGGATCTTTGGAACTAGAGCTAGAGGAGGCTTTTTGTTTTCTGATGTTAGTGCTGGGAGCCAAACTGTGGGCTTCTCCAATATGGTATATTGTCTTATCTGCTGAGCGCTCTTTTCAGCTCCATACTGTATTTACTTTTAATTACAAAATTAAAAGTAATGATATTATATAAAAAAACAGAGAAATCCTTTGTTTACACATAAAATAATGACACGGGCTACTGCTTTTTAAATTTCATAAATATGTATAAGTATAAAGAATTAAAGACATTTGGGTGGTTCGTATGTTGAAGTGTGAAAGATTTTTGGTTTTTGTTTGTTTATTTCTTTTGCTGTTTTGTCTTGCTTGTTTTTTTCTGTGATGAGTATGGACACTTATGGGAAACCACAGAAATGGAAACTAGTTGAATTTCATTGTAATTATTTTTCCCTGTATAAAGGTTGGAATTGAAACATAAAATAGTATTTTAGATAAGAATACAGGTTTAGAGACAGATTTGTAAGTTTACTTCTAAAATTATGAATTTGTTCATTGCCATTAAAATATTCTATTTATATTTCATGTTCATTAGAACTTTATAGACAGACTAGAATTAAGTTATTTGAAGGACATAGAGATACCAAGTAACTGATGAAAGTTTTGATATCTTATGAAGTTATTTTTACTGAAAAATAATGATTAAAGAGCTTTTAACAGTGAAATAATTATGTGACAATTTGATTAGTAACAAATTTTAGTCATAAGATAAAGAAACAAATTAATATAGAAAAATAATTACAATTTTCTCTCTTAAAACTATTTTGCTACCAAATCTTACCCTTCTTCCCAACTTAGAAGTTATTTTTTGTTCTTCTCATGAAGCTGAGTGAATTTAGCTATTGCAAATTTGTATGTGCCAGAATATGCAATGCACATTCATCTTTGTTGAGGTGGCAGTGATGCTGTTTCTAACTCAGACTCTGTAAAAATCAGATTAATGTTACATTCACATTCCTCCTGTAAAGAATTTTTTAGCCTTTTTAATTGGTTTTTAAAATCCCTATGTTTGTGTACAATGTATTTTCCCATTCTTTATATGCATAGTTGCCAATTTTACTAATATAATTGTATTTCTATATTACTCCTCTATAGCAATACAAGGAAGTATATAATTTTCTTAGTTGTACTTTTTCATGAACCAAAGTTCTAAAGTTTAAAGGATACTGTGTTAGTATTCTTTTCTTTATAGTTGATCATTTCAGTTGGTTTTGATTTGTCTTAAATTATTCCTCTATATGTAAAGTATGAAATTATCATTCTTGAAGCTTTTTACTTAAAATTTCCACTTAGGTCTATAATTTACTTAGAAGCAAATTTTTATTACTATGAGGGAGTGTGATATAGATGTTCAGTTTAGAACATAGTATTTTAAAGGATCAATTATAAATTTACACTGAACTATAAAATCATGAATTAATTAACAAAATTCTGAGATTTAGTATTTTTGACTCTTTTTATATTACAATCTTGGGTCTAGAATGAAAAATATTTAAGCTTTTGTATTTTAATATTTTAGTAGATTCTGTATCTTTTGAAATGCTTCAGTACAATTGTTTCGTTGAATCACTTCACATTATTCTGAGAACCTTTGAAAGAACAAGTCTACTTCTATAGCAAATAAGATATGGACATGAAGAATACAATGTTTGAAAGTGGTGACTCAACATTATTTTGAGCATAGTGTCCTGACTGGGATAGTAGGAATGCCACATTTGTTATGAACCAAATGTTCATAATTCATTCATCTTTGTCCATATCATATGAACACTTGATTTCATTCCATCTGTCTGTCTATGAGACTCGTCTTACATCAGAACATGACAATCATTTTCAGTAATTTCATTATGCTTATTTATTTGTATGTGTAAAAATGCATATGTGCACACCTGTATCTGCTATGGCACATGTGTGGTGATCAGAGGACAATTTATAAAAGTTGTTTTTCTCCTACTGTATGAATCCTAGAAATTGAGCACTGGTTGAGTCATTTCAGCAAGTGTCATTAGCCTCTGAGCAATCTTGCTAGCTTCCATGTACAGCAGTTTTAGAATATCTTCTTTTTGGTAAAGCAATTCTGCCAAGTTTGGTATGTTTCATCATCTTTGTTACCATTGCATATTTTCACATTTCTTTGTGAAAGTTTAAAAGAACAAGTCTATGAGTACAGCAAATAAAATTTAAATTAATTAACTAACAAAACTCTGGAACATAGGGTTTTTTGATTCACAGTACTGATCATATTATAGCATACTATCAACTTAGGTACAGAATTGTAGTCAATGTATACATTTGAGGTTTCAGTCAATAGGTAGATGTTTCATGAGATTTACTGAATTTATTCACAGATTTTTTTTCATTTTTACTAAAGAGAAATAAAGGCATTGATTTATGTATATTCATCTAGAATTTTGTAACCTTATTAAAGTTGTTTGTTTATGCAAATACATATACAATTAATTATGCATGAATTCATTGCAACTTTACAATCATTTATCTGACAACAATATATTTTTATATAATTACATTTTCTAGAACTGGACATAATAAGGATTTATTCTGCTCTCCTGACTGTACAGACTGGCAATGTGTATAATCAGTAAATACTATGAAAACTTTATTTTGTTCACACCTCTCTCTTTCAAGGTTTCAAACCTAAAAAGAATTACTATCTGCTTACCTTATTTTAGAAGAGACCCCTTGGTGTGGGAATGAATGTTTTAATAATATATTGATAAGGAGAAGATATTTCTGTTGACAAAGTGCTTGCCTAACTCCTTGTCAGGAGTACACAACTTTTCCCCACAAACTCCATATAAAAAGCCAAACCAGGTATATCAGAATACTTGTCTCAGTGCTGGAAAAGAGACACTAGAGGATCCCCTGGGGGTTCTGTTCAGCCATTTGAACTGAATAAGTTTCCAACTGCGTCGAGTCTCTCTCAAGAAACTGAGGTTTAGAGCAATTGAATAAGACATTAGACACCAACCTTTAGCTTACACACACACATGCACACACACACACACACACACACACACACACACACACTGACCCCACTACCATTCATCCTACTACCAACACAAACACCATGTACACATTTGCACACAAATACCTACATATATACATAGAGAAGGAATTCTGAAGATTACATGAAATCCTTGTTGTAGTTGTTATTGTTGCTATTGTGAGACTCTTAATGACAGCTTTTACTTCTTTAGGAGTAATGTTTAAATATTTACCTGATCTTGATTTAACTTTGGTAAGTGACACCTGTCTAGAAAATTATCCATTTCATTAAGATTTTCCAACCATGATGGTGCCAAAACACAGGAGCCTAGCATGGCTGTGCTCTGAGAAGCTCTGCCAACAACTGACTGAGACAGACACAAATAATTACAGCCAAACACTGGAGCAAGATTGAGGGACTTCTATGGTTGAATTAAAGGAAGGATTGGAGGAGTTGAAGCGGATGGGGACAGGATAAAAAGAACCAACAGTGTCAAATAACCTGGACTCCTAGGACCTCTTAGAGATTAAGATGCCAACCAAAGAGTATACATGGGATGGACCATGGAACACAGCACATATGTAGCAGAGGACTTCCTTGTCTATCCTTAGTGGGATATGTGCCTAATCCTGTAGAGTTGATGTCCCAGGGAGCAGTGAGGTTGGGGTGGGAGAGGTGTGGTGGCAGTGGTTGAATGGGGGAGCAGGGAATACATTATTATACCCTAAGTAGGAACTATACTGTTACATACTGAGAGTATAGTTAGGGATTATAAAAGATTTTTAAAGTGGTATTTACAATATCTTCTTGTTAAGTTGGTCTTAATGTGTAGATTAAATATACTAGTAACTAATAATACATCAGTGTCACATTAAGGAGAGCAATAAAACTACCCCCATTTGGAGCCAGTTAATGAAGAATTAAACCACACTTGGATTCTCTACTGCATGTTTTCTGTGCCCTTCCATCCTGTCTTTTGTTTGAATGATTCAGAGTCTATGTCTGCCTTAGATTGTCTTGTGAATGTATTCCTGTGTCTGTGTGTGTTCATATCTCTGTCTGTCTGTGTGTGACTGGCTGTGTCTATTGTGTGATTATGTGACTGTCTCTGTGCATGCTTTTATTCGTAATAACAACAAAGAATGCATCATGTGGGGAAGGAATGGTATACTTTACAAAACTCTTTATGGAGTTGCAAGTAACTGGCTCCAATGAGCAGATAAAAAGCAGTACTAGAAACATCAGTGTTTATCAACCAATACCCATAAATGTGCTCAATGTTCATGTTGAGTATTAATTTTAGAAAATTACAATCAACTCCTGCATTTGCTGCTTTTAGCAAATAATAAATAAACATTGTTATGGGTCCAGGACATTTTTTTTTGGTGTTTTTAGAGACAGGGTTTCTCTGTGTAGCCCTGGCTGTCCTGGAACTCACCCTGTAGACCAGGCTGGCCTCAAACTCAGAAATCCACCTGCCTCTGCCTCCCAAGTGCTGGGATTAAAGGCGTGCTCCACCACTGCCCGGCCAGGACATTGTTCTTATGTAACTTAATATTATAGCTATTCATTAGCTTGGATTTAAAAGTTGATTATTAGAGAAATACAAGTCATGCCAGATTGATTCTCCGCTTGTTTCATTAAAAACAGGTTAAAATTTCCATGCTCTCAGAATATCTTAAATATTTTCAAAATACTGGGTCATAACACCTTAAGTCCAATTAGAAGGTTTTTGGTTACCACCAAGGTATGCATTCCACTATTGCACCCTTAGGATTATTGTGTCATGCTAGCTGTTTTTGTGGTGGATAAACATCTTAGCTGGGTAGGATTGTGGGTTGTTTCCCTCCTTTTGAAGCTTAGATGTCATCTTTTATGAATCAGGAGAGCTATTTTCAGAGGAGGCATTCAGGCCAGCTTGAGCTCAAGGAGTTCTGAACCATATGCCTGAATGGTCTTTAGAAATAGGAACTTTCCTTTCACCTCTGAGATAAACCAAGGATGAGATCAAGAGCTTATATGCCTTGAGAATCTCTAGCCCAACCCTGATGAACAAATCGAAAGATGGTGGTTACTTTTATAGGTGAACTTAGCTCTTAGGGAGAACATTGTCAGCCCAGATGAGAAAAAAAAATGCCTCCTTATTCTATCCTTATATTTCTTCACACAGATTGCTTATATCCTACTATAAAATTTATGTGGTGAAGACATTACACAGTTTTGACAATACCTTAGAAATGAACCATCTGAAAGAATTGAATGGAGAAAACAAAGATAAAAGCTAAGAAGCAAAGAAAACAAGCAAAAACAGCAACAAACAAACCCTACCCTGCCATCACTTTTAAAAAATATCTTTAATCCCACCACATGGATACTTGCTAACATGAAATAATTTAGGAATACCAAATACTGTTAATCACTCTTCACTCAGGTCCTTCTGCAGCTTGAATAGTTGGGGTATCTACCTCTACTTTTCTTCTGTATAATACATGCTCCTTTTACCCATCTGTTTCCTCTGAAAATGTTCCTTTGGTTGGTATTTCAAGATTTCAAAACTGTTAAGTGTTCTGAAGTTTGCACTGAAGGTACATTTATTTCTCCAGACTCTTCTGTGAAATGAGATCACCACAGCCATGTAACTGGATTTGTTTTATCACTCAATCAATACTGCTTTCACAGAGAAGTAGCAAGAGGAATATCTGGGAAAGAAGTGACCTTAAGGGAAATGAGCTTCAATGGAAATGGACACACAAGGGCAGAGAGGAGAATCCTTTCTAGAGTAATATGGAGAAATAAAGATTTATAAGATGAGAATTGTTCCTCACAAAAACATATCTGTTTCCTATTCCATATAGTCCTAGTTGTTCTTCATAACTCTGTGTATTTCTCTTTATGATTCTCATATCTATTCCCAATATTTTCCCAGCAAGATTTTCTATTTTATTTTATTGTTAAATTGAACAGAAGGACCGTTGATTGTATTCCCTTCCCAGCCTTCATTTTTCTTTAACAGTTTTTCAGCCAAAAGCTAGCAGAATCAAAGAATCAAATTGAATAACAATAAAAAAACACCTTCCTGGTATAAATGTATTTACAATAGTGATTCAAATATAAGCTGGCCTTTGCACAGTCTAGGCAACAATACTGGTTACTGTAAGGCAGATATCATCATTATCAATTATATTAGCAGTTCCACTTCATTACAAATGAGAGAACAGTAAGTCTCCAACATTAAAAAAAAAGTAAAGAAGCCTTAATAAGTCAAAATTTCTTTTTCTTTACTTAAAGCTTTTACTTTGAGACAACATGGAAAACATAGAGGTATACATGGAGAAGATATGATCACAGAATGGAAACAGCACAGAAGCATCACTGCCTGCAGCTAATGCTGGAACTGGTGTTTTGAGTATGACATGATACAGGGGCTATAGGCCAACCATTGGACTGGCAACACTGTCCCCAATGGAGGAGTTAGAGAAAGGACTGTGGAGCTGAAAGGGTTTGGAACCCTATAGGAAGAACAATATCAACCAACCAGAACCTCCAGAGCTCCGAGGGACTAAACCACCAACCAAAGAGTATACATGGAGGGTCCCATGGTTCCAGCAGCATATGTAGCAGAGGATGGCCTTGTTGTGAATCAATGGGAGGAGAGACCCTTAGTCCTGTGAAGGCTCGATACTCCAGTGGAAGGGAGTGCCAGGGCAAGGTGGCAGGAGTTGGTGGGTGGGTGGCGGAGCACCCTCATGGAAGCGGAGAGATGGGGATGGGATGGGTGGGAGGAAAACTGGAAAGGGGAATAGCATTTGAAATGTAAATATAGAAAATATCCAAGAAAAAAAAGAAAAAAACAGTTATGCAGATGAAAAATAAGAAAGGTCAATATTAAAACATTTAAATATGAAGATATTCAAAACCATTAATTTTCCAGGAGGTGGAATTCTTCTGTTTTCTTCTACAAGTAGAAGTCTACAAGATACTTATAAGCAAAATTGTTCTCTTGCCATGTCAGACAATTTGAGTTTCATGACTCTGGGAAGAAACCCTGTAACTTCCAGTAACTACAACAAGAAAAATATGTTTTTATAGTGTTTTTAATATATGTTTTTGCAATGTCCTTATGAATCTGTTTCATTATCTTTTGAGTTGTTTTCAATCACAAAAGACTTACAATCATCCTTTCAAACCACAAGGACAAGTTTCAGTTAATCTATAGCTTTTGAAAATTGTTCAATGTGTTGACAGTAGTTGCACACATACAATAAAATAAGCAGATAAGTATAGATGTATAATTATGGTAAAAATCTAGCTGGGCAGTGGTGGAGCATGCTTTTAATCCCTGCACTTGGAAGGCAGATGCAAGCAGATTTCTGAGTTCGAGGCCATCCTGTCTACAGAGTGAGTTCTAGGAATGCCAGGGCTACACAGAGAAACCCTGTCTCAAAAAGCCAAAACAAACAAAACAAAAAAAATTGGTAAAAATACTTTCAAATAAAATCTCACAAACAAGGACCATAACATATACATATGCATATACATATACATATACACCTACACCTACACCTACACATACATATACATATACAAACACATATATATGCAAAGTTTATCTGTTTTCTTCTAAAATGAGTACTATAAATACATTTGTAATTTTAGACGATTTGATTTTAATATGCATAGCTTATTTTAAAAGTTTGAGTGATGTGATAACTTATAACTTTAATTCAAAAACGATATTTTGAAATCAGAGTCTATTTTATTATAACAGAACCAAAATAATTAATGAAATTATTTCATTCATTGTTTTCTTAATTGCTATTTTAATATTCGCTAACCATGCTTTGTGTTATAAACTAATTTTTCATCCTTTAATAAATACTGGACAAATAAATGAAGAAAAATTATTTGTAATGATTAAGGATTGAGGAATATCCTCATTACAGTTGTAAGAATATTCTTGGATGTATGTTTGACAGTATTTACACTGCAGACAAGGATTTCATCTATGAACTCAACAGAGAAGTCTGCTCCCATGAATGTGGACTTAATTAATTCTGGTAAGGGCCTTCTTGGACCTTGACATGCCTCAGTTTCAGACTTTCAAAGTAAGAGCAGACTGTATGACTGAAGACTCTATGTTGTCTTTTGCAAAATGAATATCAAAAGATTATTTTTCTTTTGAAAAAGCAAGGGGTAAAATTGCCATCTTTGTATAGTCTCTGTATATTTATAATTATACATCATCTTTTAATATTTATCTATTAGTTGTATACAAGCTAACATCTCCTTATCATTAATATATCATACACTATAGTTCTATCAATCTATTGTATTATTATAATTATTGTATTATTATATTATTACAATTGTAATCTATTGTATTGTAATAATGTATGTATTATTTACATACATTACATATACATACATATATACTCAATTATGTACAATCTACAGACACATTCATATATATAATGTATGTATACTATATATAAACACATTATTTTCTGTAACATTTTATGTTGCATGCCATTAATCAATTATTTGTCAGAATAATTCAACATTGTTCATATTTATACATGCTTACTTTAAATATGTGTTTTAAACTTGATCTAATAATATGATTTTTACATTTGAAAGCACCATTTCATATGTTCTTATTTTAAAATGGATTCAATCAGGCAGAGTCCTAGATGTGAGTGGGGAGATATGGAGATTTTCACTCTGACCAAGAACCTATCTGTCATTTATAACAATTTTCAAAGAAAATTTAATTTTCACCAACAGAGCCTCATTAGGGTATATTAACCATACTTTAGAGTAGGCTTGATGGCCAGAAGTACATGCTAACACAAAATAAACTAAATGGTATTTTTGTAGGCTTTTTTGTTTTATATTGCATTGTTTGGGCATTCTTTAACTAATTGGTCCTTTGCTTATAAATTTTGGGTTTCATTTCTTTTTGCCTATGTGTGTTTTGTATGTTGGCATGTTTCATGTTTTTCTCTTTAATAAAAGGAGTTTGAAGTCTGTGCAGTTGGGTAAGTGGGGACCTGGGGTATATATAAAAGGTGATGAGGGAGGGGACAAGCAGGAGCAGAATTTACTGTTTCAAATTATTTTTTTCAATTAAAAAATAACTCATAAAAATTTTAGTCCATGTAAAGTAATTTCAGTTTTAGTTTACAGCAAAACAAAAGTGTTACAGCATGTAAAATCAGTATCAACAAATTAATAAATTATAAGCATTATCTATTGAGGACAAATTGTAAGCTTAGTGCTTGTGGGTTTCTACAGTATATGTAACTTTCTTCTTTTCTTCTTTCTAGAGAAAACCAAACAAAATCCCAAGGAAAAAAAAATCTCTATTTTAATTTTCATACGTATGTGTCTCTCTCTATATATCCCTAAACATAGCATTTAACTGTTAAAGTCTTTACTGTCCAAAATAATCTAACTATAAAGACTAAATGACACATATATTTCTATGAAGTCATCACTGTAATAAATATTATCACTAGTAATATTAAATATGTACAACTCAGAGTTTTATGAAACCTTGATTCTTAGGAAAAAAAGTCAGTCTTAAATGTTGCTAGGAAAAAATAGTTACATTTCATAGTATAATATCACCCTTAGTGCAATACATGTCTTGTTATCCTGGTACAAGTATTTATGTATGTATTTCCTTTGCAGTATTTTAGAAAATAATTGAAATTTTAGGTTTGGTAATTAGTTTTAGGTATATTGATATTTTTCTTTTCTTAATTTGATATTTATCACAATAAATGTCTCTGATTATATCTAGATGTTATAAAGCACTGGGATTTCTATTCACTTGTTTATGATAATCAATCTGTATATTATATGAATACATAATTTTTTATAAAGCCATTTTGTACAAATAATTATTCATTAGATATTATACTAATAATCTATATTATTGTTTTAAAACTGCATGCATAAAATGAATTTTTTAAAATTTATATTCAACAAGGCAAATTGGGTGTATAAGTTTCTTGCATTATTCAAATAAATTATCCTAATTTTGTTCAGTTCATTGAAGCTAGAAAGGAACACAATGATATAGTGTCTCTGTGTTGTTACTTGAAAAAGTATTCTGTTAAAAGAGCTTATTACAATTTTACCCCATTAACAAGAGTTTTATTGTCATAGCTTTTAAACACTTTATTATTTTAATATATTTTACAGAACATAAATAAATACAATTTATTTAATATACAATATGTATTATGCAACATATATGAGGTATACCATTAGTCTTCAGGGGGATTGTTTAAAAACCCATAAGGATACTCACAATATTTGAGTAAAACTAAAATAAATATGGGATAAAACTTTTAACAAAGAAAAGTTTATGACATGACATCATGAAACAGAAACTCCCAAAGATGCTGTTGAGTTTGTTTTCTGTTAGTCATATACTGTTGGCCATGTAGCTTACCCTTAAGAGTATTTGTTTCCCTATTGAGATTCTCTTGGGGGTAACTCTTCATTTGCAAATGGCTATCAATTGGAGAAAGCTTCTGTTAGGGATGGAGGTATCTGTGTGCTGCTTCTTGTAGCCCAAGGACCCCATCTTATGCAGACCTATGCAGGCATTGTGCATGCTGCTTCAGTCTGTGTACTTATGTATGTTTCCATAGAGCTGAATTAGAGAGCATTGTTCTCTTGGTGTTTCCGCTTCCTGTTTGTTACATTCTTTCTCTCTCCTCTACTACAAGGTTTCCTTTTCACCAGGGGCAGATTTGATGGAGACCCTTTCAGGTCTGAGTAGTTATGATATTTTAATTCCTTGGATGCAAAAATTAAATTTTATTTAGAAAATAGTAACCCAATCTAAACACTGAATCAAGAGAAGATGTGATTAAACTCCCTGGCTATCAATATGTCCTACATAAATGGGCTTGCCTTCCTACATGACTCAATAATTTTAATGATGCTCAAAACATATGGCAGTATCCAAAGACTCACAAGTTCATTGTCATGTTATATATACTATTCTCACCCCAAGCAAGTCAAGAACTCATCCAAAGGTTAATGGAAAATAAAATTACTGTGCATTGATATTACACATCCATGAATCATAAAGTTACCTGAGTTATTTTTATTTGAACATATGCTGAGAGTAAATGAAAGTGAGTGGTCACCCATAGGTGGGCTTTCTATATTAACCTTCTCCCATCCATGGCCCATGGATTATCAGAGAAGATTAGGCAGAAATGATATAAAATTTAGAAAGCACAGAGAAAAGGAACAATATAAAATGCTGTCATTTGAACAGGACAAGGCTGTTAAATGCACTAACTTGCATAAAATCAAGACATCAGAACTCCATCGCTAATAGAAAATGGAAGTCTGAGTCCTACCTTCCACTGAGGAGCTATTAGGAGTTGGTGCGTGCTGGGGGAGAAAGAGTCACTGTCCTTTGGGAGATTGGTCAGTGAAAGTTTTACTTGCTCCTTGTGGTTCCATTTCTTTTGTTTCTTCTCTTGGGGTGTCCAGATACTGTTGTACACCAGACAGTGAAATGTAGAGCACAGAGGGGTTCTTTGGTCATACATTACCCTTTGGGTGTCTAGGAACAAATGCATACCCAGTGGGATAGGATAAAGGAAAGTGGAACAGGTGCGTCAGCTGGATCATGGTCAGGCAGAAAATGCACCTTCTCAGAGATTTCAGTGTTACATCTGTTTTAGACAATATTCAATTAAACAGCTCACTTATATGGTATTCAGTGAAAGAGCTTGTATGCAAATAATTTATTTGGAATGAATCAATGTATATATACATACATACCTTGGAGAGTGGGAAGCGGATCTTCTTAAGGTGAAATTTCACTGGTTGAGGATTAAGGTTCTAGGGATATCTCATTTGCATGGAGTGGAGTTCCAGGAAGTTGAACTTGTAAATTGCCAAGGATTAAGTGGTATTTCTTAAGTAAAATATTTAGGGTCAGGATCTCCAGACCAGACAGGCTTGTGCTGTGAGAGAATAGGCAGAGAATGAAGAAAGGAGACTGAGGAGGTAAACATATGAGGCTGGGGTAAGAACAAACAGTAGGGGATTTCAGAATATAATCTTCTTTCTGGAAATCTAGTATGTAAACAGTTCTTAGCATTTGTCATATGATATTAGAATAGAGGGCAAACAGGACAAGTCATTTGGTGGAAAAACAATGAAAATTACTCTTTAGAAAGAGGAAATAGCAGTGATTACTTGTCATGGGATTGCAATATGGTCCTGAGTCAGTTTTTATTTTTATTGGGTTGTACTTTAGATAGTAGCACTGTTTAAATACTTGTAACTTATTGAACCACTCACTTGGAAGCTCCCATAACATGTTTTTAGACTAAGTCCTCTTCAGACAAAATTGCTACACTTTTGTAAATAAGACTAGGTTCTGTTATAAAATTTTCCATCTTAAGCTTGCATTTTCAGTAACACAAAACAAAGAAAGAAAAGAAAAAACACCAGAAAAAGATCATAGATGGGCACTTGACAAAGACAAAGTTACACTAAAAGAACCAAGTTCTCCTCTAAAATTGTGGTAATACTCTTAGACCTTTGCTGTGGTCTAACTCCACACCATAGGAAAGACCATATGATGAACTCTGTTTCTTATTCTTTTATAATTATATTATCATCCATATTTACTCATTATCACAAGAAAATGCAATAGTTTGTCCACGAGATTTAAGATTTAGAGTTCTGTGGGAAAAAAAGTCTATTATAGGGATAAAGGTAATTAACAGTAACCCAGAAGATGTTTCATTCTGCATAATGGGGATGAAGAGGGATAATATTAACAATAAAGTATTTAACTGAAAAAAAGAGAGAACAAAACAATTAAACTGGGGGATTCATTGGAAATCAATACTGAGTAGTCATAAGTAGGTGTTCCATCCTCTGGTACCACATAAACCAATAACATTAATATAATATTTAGAGATAGTTTCTCTTCTTTAACATAGGACAAAGATGATAAGAAATAATTATAGCCTTGGAACAAGAGCATTAGTTGGTTTTAACATTTGCTATACATACCTTTACATTTGTGAAAATTTCCAGCAATTGTGATCAATGACATCTTAGAAAAGACAACTGTACATGAAGTAAAATAAAGCTGTGTTATACAGGGACTAGAAAATGGTAGGGACATTTAAAGTCCCACTTAGAGCTCCATTATTGGCAAACTCCATCCAAGTTTGCTTTAGTATTTCACCAGAGTTAATTTTTTCTTTCAAAAATTTACGAGTGTCCAAATAGGACCCTGTGTTTTCTTAAAGGTAATCTCTTTCGGGGAGAGTGACTCACTGACAGGCTTATGTAAGATTTAAACTTACATTCACTGTGCCACCAATCTGAAAGATAGTTTAAGGTGCACAAGTTCTCATGGAACCAGACAGAGGCTTGATATATCTGTGATCTCATTCTTGAGTAGTCTAACCCTTGGATAGCTTTAACTCTTTCATAACATCAATAAAATACTATTTAAATAAATCATGAACACCTATGCTTCTATCTCTAGTCTCTGTTTTCAAAGAAATTGGAGGTTTTCTAAGTTTTTCTGATCAAATACCTGGTCAAATGCAATTTAATGAAGGAAAGATTTATTTTGGCTCACAAATTTATTTCAAGGAAAGCAATCTATCTTGATGACAAGGCAACTAACAGAATCAATGTTGATTTTAATTTCTAAGTGGAATGTAGTTAAAATTCTTGAAAAATATAGAATATCTCCAATTAGAGAGCTTATCTTTACTGCCAAAGTATAAATGCCACTATTTCTCCTTAACTGATTTTGGGATGTGGTGTTAGTCATTGTGGTTCATAAGAAGCACAGATAGGTAATACTGATGGTGGTCTCCCTCCTTTGGAAGCTTGCAGGTTGCCTTAGGAACGAGTCTATCTTCTCAAAATAACATCAATTAGTTAATGTCAAATAAACAGCTTTGTAAACATACATACAAGTAAGTACATTGTAAAGACATATATTTCTAAATTTGTATATATTAATGTAACAATAATAATGAAAATATATTGGGTATATTTCAATATACCCAAGCATTTTCATGCATATACTCTTCCCACACATTTAATTCATGTAAGCATGTATTCATATGAACATTATTGGAACAAATGGCATACCAGCATTTTAAAATGAATATGAACTTATTTCCTTTGAAACATTGTAGTTTGTTTTATAGAGTACTAGTTACTAACCTCAGCCTAAGTACTATTTCAGTGTATTTTTAAAATCCAGATTGTAACACCTCTGTTTTGTCTGATATGAGAACCTTTTTAATATTCCACTTACTTGCTCTTCTAAATTCTTAATTAAAATGCTAAACAGGACATTAAATTGGATGGAGGCAAAGAGTGACCTCCAAGAGAGACCATAAGACAAGTTACTTGATATAATGTATTTCTATTTATCATGTTTCTTGTTATATCCCCTCAAATACTTTCTGTAAGTGTGAAATCAATTTGACATATTATTAAAATAGAGTTTCTGTTTTTAGACCTAAAGGTCATTATTGTAATTTTTTAAAAGAAGTCTTCCATTTTATAAAACCATTCAAGTATTTCACAATAGAGCTGTTTCGTAGGATGTGATTTAATAACTGTCTTCCTTCTGGAAATGCCATGGCAAGTCACAATTAATATTGCAAACAAACAGGTGTGACAGCATTTTTTAAACTTGCAGCGTTTTCCTCATTACTTGTCTTTCTCATTTCCTCAGGCTCCAATACTTTATACTTAAGAAACACAAACTTGGCGTGCAGTGGTGGCACATGCCTTTAATCCCACCTCTTGGGTGGCAGAGGCAGGTGGATTTCTGAGTTTAAGGCCAGCTTGGTCTACAGAGTGAGTTCCAGTACAGCCAGGGCTTTATAGAAAAACCCTGTCTTGAAAAACAAAAACAAAAACAAACAAACACAAACAAAACACAAACACAAAACAAAAGAAAGAAAGAAAAAAGAGTCACAAACTTGACATTTTGAGTATTCTGCCAAGACCCTCCCTGCCTTCCCACAACCATTTGTTCTCGCCATGCCACACCCAACCGTTTGTCAGCTCAGATACTTCCTATCCTTCAGCACCACTTAAGAGTTGAGTCCCTAGTGTAGGAGTTAGAGAAAGGACTGAAGGAGCTGAAGGAATTTATTTGTAACCCACAGGAAGAACGACAATAACAACCAACCAGACCCCACAGAGTGTCCTAAACTTTCCAGGGACTAAACTACCAACCAAAGAGTACACATGGAGAGAACCATGGCTCCAGTTGCATATGTAACAGTGGATCCTCTTGTTGGACATCAATGAGTGGAGAGACCCTTGGTCTTGTGAAGGCTAGATACCCCAGTGTAAGGAATGCCAGGTCAGGGAGGCAGGAGTGGGTAGGTAGTGGGTGGGGGAATACCCTTTTAGAATCAGGAAGAGAGGGGTTTCTAGAGGGGAAAGCTGGAAAGTGGATAACATTTGATGTGTAAATAAATAAAATATCCAATTAAAAAAGAGTTGAGTCTACCTTAACTCCTCTCCACATGCTTTCCCTAACCCCCCAAATATAGCTCTCACTCCACATCGAATATCTCTTCCTTGTCTACCCACTTTGTCTGCATTTCCTGCAATATCTAGTGTTACATCAGGAATTTCATCACCTCTCTGCTTCCAACTTACTGGTTCATCCCATCTAACATCCATCCTCTCAACACTGCTATTTCCACAAAATACTGTGCTAGGTGAGCACATCTGCCTTTACCCTCCACATATACTTCCCTATCCCAGATCTAGCATCTAGGAAGGCAGTATCTCACTTACAAAACTCAACAATTTTAGTGAAATTTTTACTTATGAGAATTACTTAGACAAACCCCAGGACACATAATTTAAAAGAACATTAAACTGCATCAACTTATTCAAACAATTTCCAGAGAAACTGCTCAATGGGATTAAGGAGATTGAACTTGAAAAGAGTAAATACTAGAGTGATATCCAAGGTAACACAGAGAAAAGTCTGATAGAAATAATGATGAGAGTCCAGTATTTTAAAGGAAATCAATAGATATTGAATGAGATCACCTAAAAACAAAAACAAAATGTTACCTCTCCTATCACACATGCAGTTCCTAGCTCCGATTCTTCAGATGTGAATATATAAGTTGGGCTAACTGCTGAAATGAAGAAAATAAAAGTGTTCTATATGTGGGGTTAACAGGAAGGAGAAAAACTGGGACACATGAGTTTAAGCAGTAGATGGAAAAGCAGAGGTATGGAGGAAAATAAAATATAGATAGAATGGGGTAAGGCAAAAGAAAATCAAGATATCTAAAAATGTCATAAGACATAATATAATAATCTGTTTACCAAAAATAGCACATAATGAATATGTCTGTGTATACATATACAAATGGAGTTTAATTAAAGTTTTCCCATTTGATTTGATAATACTCCCTTTAATAATCCTAGAAAAATCAAACAAAAAATTCATATTAGGCAAGTGAAAGCCTAGTTGTAGAACTTTCAGAGCAAAAGTAATTTATTAAGTGGCTGAGAGACTGTTCTTGTGATATTTGGGCAAAGAATATGTCTGCTTTTGCCCTTGTCTGAAGAGTCTACCTGAGACTAAGGTAAAGAGATACAATTAATTGTATTAACAAAGGAAGTCTCAGAAAAGCCCAGTTTACAGTTTGTCCTTTGATTTACTCTCATGAAGAACCTTTATATGGATCATAACAAGGTTAGAAAAGAAAAATATAAAATGCTTGGTTCAGTTAATACAGGGACACCAGAAAGTGAAATGCAGCTATATCTTGTATTCAAGGATATTAAATGTAGTTAAAGTAGTGATGATCTGGGGACAAGATCCTATCCAGCTAAACTTATTGTTTATGTGTTTACAGTTGAAAAGGGGATAGTTACATCACTGAGTTTAAGGTCAGTCTACAGAGCAAGTTTCAGGATATCCAAGCTTAGGCAGTGAATTAAACCACAGGAAATCAGAAAGCCTACAATACTGCAGTAGAAGCAGTGGGTCATGTTCCAGCCCCAGCAAGCAGGAGAACTTGCAGGGCCATATGGCTCTGGCTTTTGAGACAAGAGTAAAAGGGGTTACTCAGACAATTGAGGCTGTTTAGGTGGAACTATGCAATGCATGGTGATCAAGAAGAAACCAGCATCACTGGGGTGAAGTCTTCTGGGAAGTGTTTTCTGAAAGCAATAAAATGCTGTTTTCCAAAGATAAGCAAAGTTGTGCCTTGTGCTTCAGATTCAATTATTAAAGTGCAAGTATCAACCAGGTGCTACTTGTTTCAAGGCATTAAGGGGTCATAGAGAACAGACGAGTCTTGGTACAGTGAGAGGCCAGGGACAGTCATTGGTGAAGGTGCAACCTCAGTCGCAGTTGACAATCCAGAACTAAAGGGGTCTTGAAAAGAAGTTGAGGCTTAGAACCATGACAGTAGCCTATGAGAGGCTATTGGTGAAACCTAGTTGCAGCAGAAGACCCCAGAATAAGGGAGATGCCAGTACCATGGGATAACACCAAGAACATCATTAGCAGTAGACTAGAGTCAACCAAAGCCTAGAGTTCTACAGAGGGAAGAGCTAGAATAGTGATTCAGTCTCTTTTGAGGAGCTTAGGGGATCATGTATGGATCTCAGACACTGAAATAAGTTGTGAAGGTCAAAATTGCCTTGGAGATGCCAGGATGTTAGAGATGCCAGTGCTATGGGATACCTATTGAGGAAAGTTGCCAAGAGGGAGTAGAACCAGCTCAAAAGCCAGAAGTTGTGGGAGTCAACAAAGATGAAAGGAGTTGTAGATCTGAAGAGGGCTTTGACATCAGACATGGAGATGCTGAGTTTAGAATTTTCCTATCTAGCTTTTGGTATTGCTTTGCTCCAGCATTTCCCCACTATGATGTTTTGGAATGGTAATGTATATCCTATGATGTTGGAGGTATGTGATCTGCCTTTTGATTTTGATTGTATAGGGGATTACAGTTAAGTGATTGCATGAATCTTAGAAGAGACTTTGAACTATGTACTTTTACCATTATTGAGGCTGTCATAGACTATAGGACTTTTGAAGGTAGGCTAAATATATTTGTCATTATCCTATGACTAGAAATGACTCCATAGATGCATATGTTTGAACAATCCTATGGGGGCAAATGAGTGGAATGTATTTGTTTGAACATGCCAGGCCCATAGGAAGTGGTACACTTAAGAGGTTTGGCCTTATTGGAGGAGGTATTGCCTCATTAGAGGAAATGTGTGTCCCTATGGAGGCAGTACTTTGAGGTCTCAAATACATACTTAAGTTTGGCCAGTGTGATCTAGATCAGTCTTTCTCTGCTGCTTTTGGATAAGAAGTTGAACCCTCAGCTGTTCCATTGCCATGCCTGCCTGGACACTGTCATGCTTCCTGTCTTGATAATAATGGAGTAAACCTCTGAATCTGTAACCCAGCCCCAATTTTATGTTATCTTGTATAAGAGTTGCCTTGGTCAGGATGTCTCTTCACAGCAATAAAACACAAACTAATGCAATAAATAATTTATACTATAGTATAAACATATAATACATGTTTTGAGTAATTATATTTATCATATATAAAAGGGGCCACAAATTTGAAAGAGAGTATAGTGGTAAACTGGCTATTGGAGGAAAGAGGAGGAAGATTGTCTAATCATGCCATGTTTTCAAATATTTAAAAGCCTTATTATAAGAAAGTCCAGCCAGGCAGTGGTGGTCCACATCTTTAATCCCAGCACTTGGGAGACAGAGTCAGGCGGATTTCTGAGTTCGAGGCCAGCCTGGTCTACAGAGTGAATAACAGGACAGCCAGGACAGGACAACACAGAGAAACCCTGTCTTGAAAAACCAAAAAAAAAAAAAAAATCCATTTAAAAAACAAGGAAAAATTTTCAGAAGATACCAGAAAAACTATTTCAGTCTTTCAATATAATTTGTAAACTTTTCATTCCAAACAGTATAAAACAGAGGGAGGTATGTTTTTCCTTTTTTTTAGAGGGGGTGAGGAAAGGGTTTATTCAGCTTACACCTTTACCTTGCTGTTCATCACCAAAGGAAATCAGGACAGAAACTCACACAGGGCAAGATACTGGAGGCAAGAGCTGATGCAGAGGCCATGTAGGGTTGCTGCTTACTGGCTTTCTTTCCCTGCTTTGCCCAAACTGCTTTCTTTCTATTTTTTTTTCCTTTTTTAAAAAATTTATTAGATATTTTCTTTATTTACATTTCAAATGATATCCCCTTTCCTGGTTTTCCCTCTGAATAAAACCTCTATTCCTTCCTCCCTCCCCCTGCTCACCAACTCACCCTCTCCCACTTCCTGGCCCTGGAATTCCCCTACACTGAGGCATAGAACCTTCAGAGGACCAAGGGTCTCTCCTCCCATTGATGACTGACTAGGCCATCCTCTGCTACATATGCAGCTGGAGCCATGAGTATTCTTTGGTTGGTGGTTTTGTCCCTGGGAGCTCTGAGGGTACTAGTTAGTTTATACTGTTCCAGAAAGTACCTATGGAGCTGAGGGGTTTGCAGCTCCTTAGGACGAACAACAATATGAACTAACTAGTACCCTCAGAGCTCCCAGGGTCTCAACCTCCAACTAAGGACTGCACATGGTGGGTCTGATTGTTCTGGCAGCATGTTATAGTAGTGGATTGCAAATTCAATCATCAATAGGAGGAGAGGACCTTGGCCCTGTGAAGGTTCTGTGCCCCAGTGTAGAGGAATGCCAGGGCCAATAAGTGGAAGAGAGTCGGGTGGCAGGCATGGGGAGAGGGGAGGCAACAGGGGTTTGTTCTTGTTGTTTTTGTTTGTTTGTTTGGTTGGTTTTTGGAGGGGAAACTGGGAAAGGAGAAATTTACATGTAAATAAAGAAAATATCTAAAAAAAAAGAAAGAAAAAATCAAACTCATATACAAAATCAGTTTTGAGAGACAGCAATATAAAAATATATATTATAACATACCCTGAGGGATTGACATCGGGAAGCATTAAAAAATTATTAATTATTTTCATAATATAATCTCACAATCAAAATGAATTTAATTATACCATATATCTCTTGAAATTTGAATAATAATATTAAACTATGCAACAAACTGACATGTTTCAGAGACTAAAAATAAAATTAATACATGCCTCATTCACAATAGCATGCACAGCACTTGACACATATATGAATATCAAAGTATATAACCCACTCATATTTTTGTAGAGAAACCTGGAGTACACAAGACATTATTACAATAATAATGATAACATCTTTTCTCCCTAAGGATTAAATCAGACAAAAGTTTGTCAAGTCTATGATTATATTTGAATTTCAGGCAGTAAGAAATTTTGGAATTATGAGCATTATAATTGGGTCGGAAATGATTGATGGACTGAGGAAAGTTCCTTATTAAAGAAGATCAGGTAAAAAAAATATATGATTTTCACAAAAGTTTTGTATTTAATGAGTAGGAAGTGTATATCATTAAATGGATGGCTCTACTAGTTTATAAGAAATTTCAAATCACATCCATCAAAGACAAGAAGAGCCTGAAGAACTCAGCTATGATCCATGCTAGAAGTATTTCAAAACTTGGCATAGTAAAGGGCAACCAGATTGAGATATATTACAAATTTAAGCTTTGAAAAAGTATTTTACGTCACCAAAATTAACTGTTGTCCTAAACATTATATATATGGAAAGCTGAGTTTAAGCAATAAGTATCATAAAATGATCAAGTACTTGCCCTATCTTCAGCCAGCCCTGGATTTATCTCAATAACCACCAAAAACAGAGAGAGAAAAAGAACAAAATATTAGATCTATATGGAAGCAGTGTGGGTTTGGAGTTTAACTCCCTTGTATTCGTCTTATATACAATATAATACTGTTTGTTTTCTGTGCAGATTACAAATACAAATAAATTTTCAGTCTCAACACTAATTCCTTCTATTGAGCAAAGGTATTTACAAAATATTTATATGTAGTAAGTATGACAAAAGTAACAATAAAATTTTTAAAAATGAAGCCTACCTTCCAAAAGTATCCCTCTGTAATGTTTTATCTTAATTATTTTTGAGTTGTCGATCTCTTGTCTCACGACTATATTATTACATGAGTTGTAGTGTTTACAATTTAAAGAAGACAATGGTCAGAACTTGCCCATTTGAAGCACATAATTGTCTTTATTGGCTTGTTAGGACCAAACCAGATTTCCAAATTCACTCAATTCTTGTGCTTAGGTGATTAATTAGAATTAGGTAGGTACATTTTCAAATAGATGACTCAATTGTAGAAGTATAGATTTGTGCTATCAAAAATGATTATATTAGTGTCAGTAACATATTTATTGACTCTATGTCTAACTGACAGTGTAGAAGGTTATTAAAGAACAGTGGAAGAAACCATAGACCTTGACCATTCCCTTTTAAAACCACCATTTACCTCATCTCTTTACCATCTGAGTTCAGCTCTTATAGACTGTATCTGGCTGCAAAATGTCAATTTAACCTTCAAGCTTCACAAATTTCATTCATATTAAACTGCATCTCATAAGGATAGAATGTCACTGAGTTTAAATGCATTCTCTCCAACTTTAGTTATAACATCTTTAAGGCTAAAAAGATAATACCATAGTATTTATCCAGTAGACATATCTGGCATAAATTTGTTGATTTCTTCAAATAATCACTTAAAATTGGTATATATACTGTTTTTTTTTAATCTGTGGACAGGGAAAACAAGTGATAGGAATGAATTCAGGGAACTGAAAGATCAAGATCAGAGTTCACAGTAAATGATGCCTCTTCTCAGTTAGGTAAATGTCAGACATCAGTTTCAGAACACTGTCTTGGAACTGAGGAACTGAGCCATGTATATATACTGGTCAATAAGATGAATATTAAGATTAAATTCCTTTGTGAGTTAAAAATAAATCTTGACTGCAGAAATGGACATTGTTGCATTTTTGACATGGAGCCTTGGAATCATTTACACAGACTGACTGTATGTACAGCTCTTCAGGTGACATTTGACCCTGTAATATATATATTAAAAAAAATCTTTATAGTTCAGTTAGTTTCTTTAGCTAAGTCAAGTTTTACTAAAAATCAGATGGGAAGGAAATTTTCTTTTTACTTTTTTAAAAAGCCACCCAAAGAGTTTTATTGATCTAAACCCAAGGAACATTTTGAATGTCCTTAATCAAGGAAGTACAGCTGACACCTTTGAACAATAAAGAAAAATTACCAAGCTACAGTTCATCGCCAGCCCTAAGTCTGGTTCCTGGAGGTGGTATGTAATACACACTGTCAGGGTTAACAAATTGCATAGGCACCTATGTAGAGAGATACACGAATATGTCTGAAATTAGTCATGATGCTTCCAGAAATATGTTGCATCACCTACAACTTCCAAGAATCACTAATATTTTAGAACATTTTTAAACTAATGCAAAATTAGATTTTATTGCCCTTTTTAATTATTTGTGGTAATCAGTTTTCCATTCTGTAATGCTAAGTTACAGGAAAATAAAGTTAATCAAGTTACAGGAAAATAAAGTAACCTTGAAGGCTAACATGCTGTTAATATCCAGACAATAGCCCAGAAAACAAAACCATTTATAAAGAAAAGAAGATCCAAAATAATTATTTTAAATTGAAGGAATTATACACTTGAGGTAAATGCAACTTAAAAAAATAAAAGCAGTTGGACCACGACTGGTTTTGTCTTCCTTTTAAGGTCAAATTAAAAATGATCTTAAATGATGGCTGTTTATTATAAAACACGGTTGTGAATGATTAACCGTAAACATATAAAACTTACATAGCTTTCTGTAGATACTGTGGACTAGGAGGCTCACTGGTTTTAGTATCATAATTACAAGTAAAACAGTTGGGCCCTAAAATAGTCCTCATTCTACTTTGAAATCTGGAAGTACAACGCTTATTTTTAATGTTTAATTCAGAGGCACAAAGTATAATGTAGTTCAGAGGAGATTTTCTTCCATATTTGTACTAAGCTCTGTCAGCAAGTGAAATATGTGGACAAATGGGGCTTTGTACAGAATAGAGGAACAAGTGTTAACCAGGAAATCAAGCGTCGTTTTTGTACCAACAATGCTGAAAACGGCCGGCTTATTGGGAGAAATGCTGTGAATCAATAGACTGTTTCTAGTTTTCCTACAAGCCCAAGGGAAGGAAAAGAGAGCATTATTCAAAACGAAGAGATTATATATACTTCCCACCGAAGAGATGGCCCAGCATTGATTTTTGAAAGCTAGTTGGTCCCAGAAAGTAGGGCACGTTTTGAAGTTATTTTTAATAATATCCTGCCTGTCATGAATTTGAAATAAACAGTTCTAAAATATAGTTGAGGGATTTGAACGGGGCTGGCATGCCTCCTACTTAGGACTTTAAATCATGACTATTATTTTTTTAACCTTTATATTTTAAGCCCTTCAGAGAAGCACTTGTATTTACAAAGCAAATTCCATTTAGGGAATGAGAAACAGTCCATAAATTGACTTACTAACTATAGCCTGTGTTCTGTGCTTGCTCATTTACCATTGTATTACTCTTTAGAGTTAGAAAAAAATAATAATTTTGTCATTACTGACATAAAATTCACTGATATTTGATCATGATCTATCTGAAAACTACTTCATGATATAAAGTAACACTAACAGATTTTATGAAAACATTTTGAGTATGTGAACACATCAGAATTTGCTACACATACCTACATGGGGAAGAGAAAACGAGAGACACAAAAGAAAAGGGAGAAAGGTAATGAAGTATTTTGTATTAAATGACAAAATGGAATAATAGTGATTCCTCAAAAATCAATATTCAGTGAGGTTCACACAACTAATTTATTTTGCAAAATAATTATGCAACAATCTCTAGTGAAATTAAGCTCATTGCAAAACTTCACAATACACATTTTAAAAATGTCAGTTTGGAGATAGAAGGATATTGTAGATTGTGTTTGTCCTTAGAATGCTTCAATAAGTGGCAAGTTGTCACAGGTGTCGTCATATTCCCTATGAACTGGGGGATACCAGAAAGGAATGGGTACACAGTTTCCATGATGACCTCCTGACATTTTGCTATTTGAGATTTCACCTCAGAATCATGGAACATATGTCAAGCAGCTAGAGAAGGCTTGGTGACCTTATATATTAAAAGCTTCCCTTTCAAATCCTCTTGACTTTTTGAATTCTATCTTTACTAAAACAGCAATCTACAGTGCTAGGATTATGAATCTGTAGATGTATGCTCCTAGGGCTTTCTGTTTTGTTGGTTACCTTTATTTTGAGGCAATGTTGCTGTGTAGTCCATGCCGGTCTCTAACTCTGGACTCTTCTGCTTGAGCCTTTCCAGGTTCTTCTCTATGTGTCTGTCTGTTTCTGTTTCTTTGTGTCTCTGTCTCTTTCTCTTTCACACACACACACTATACACACACAAGCATATACACATATGCACGCACAGACACATGCACACACACACACATACACACACACACACACACACACACACACACAAAGGACATGTATACCACTTGTATTTGTTGGCAACTACTCCCTTAATGTGAATACCCTGTGTTTAGGGTTGCCATATGTTTAAAAGCTACAATTAAAGTACTATAAGAATTTTGTTTGTTTAAACAGTTACAGAATTTGATAAATGTATAGAATTCAAAATGTAAATAAAATGTTCATATACAGATGCCAAACTACATTTTAATCACTGTGTTATATAATATAGAGACACATACTCATGAAGCCAGAGTTATATAAAGTTAGAATATACTCAATGATGAAAATGTAAGAGTATTTTGATTATTGATGGTTGAAATTAGAATGTAATCATTACTTTTATTTTTCTCTTATCCTTTTGTCTAGGCAGGCTATATAAATGAAATTGCAATATCAAATTATATTGCCCTAAAATTGATAATATAACTTTAATTCCTGAGTAACTTATCTATTTACTGTGAAATATGAAGTAATTTTTTCTCTAATCTCTAGGAATGTTTCAGGAGATAGATGAATGACTCATATTTGTGTGTTTTTTATTCCAATTTGAATCTATAACATTTTATAATCATCATGAATGAATTGTAAGTACATTACACCATTCTATATAAGACATTATCTGTATTACTGATGGAGATTTCATACAAGTATGTACACATATACTTGAATGTTGTCATTCTTTTAATGTTTTTTTTAACTTGTAATGTTTCAGTTGATATTCACTTAAACCAATAGGCTATAAATTGATGCCAACTCTATTAAATTGATTCCCCAAATGTGCTTTCTTATACACTATAGTTATGTTTTCCCTTGTCTTTGAAATTTAAAATTAGAATATTTAAAAATACTAGTTTACTATTTAATATTAAACTACCAAATATTACAATTAATTTAAAAACAATGTTTTCAAATAATAGAAAAGAATTGTTGAGTAATAAATTGCTTTTCATACATGTGTGTGTATACATAGATATCAAAGGACTTGTATCATAGAGCTTTGCTTGATTCTTATGATTTTTTCTGCATTCAGTCTATTTCAGATTCTTTTCATTCAGTTAAATAATAAGTAAGCTCAAGTCATTAATAATAAATTTGAAAAAAAAATTTGAAAAAAATTGTGAATAGTCATTTTCCTACCAACTTAGATAGGAGTAGAGACTGTAAATGATCATCCTGCATTTTGCATTGTTGAAAAATCTCTAGTGTCTATAAATGGTTTTCATATACATGAGCAATCTTTAATTACTTTGAAAATTATTGCTTCATTAATTATATATTTCTTCTGAATGGTTCTATTTTGTTTAAAGATCTTATGTAATAAATAGAAATATATCATGTATTTTAGTTATCAAGAATAAATATATTAATGAGAATGCATTAAATGAAAAGCTACCAGCTTATACTTTCCAAAGTCTAACTTTTATTTAAAATATCTATATTACAATTTACAAGAAAAGCTGTCGAGAAAGGAAATTATACTCTTTTTTAATCAAAATACCCATTTTCAATTGTTAAAAAATACTTGAGAATGCTAAACTGAATTTTTTTATTTTTAAATTGGATATTTTATTTATTTACATTTCAAATATTATTTCCCTTCCTGGTCTCCCCTCTGCAAACTCCCTATTCCAACCCCAATTACTCTGATTCTATGAGGGTGCTCCCCTACCGACTGTCCCACCTAAGGATCCATCCCACATGCAGACACTAAACTGAATATTTTACCAGAATAATAATAGTCCAAACTTCAAAATATACAAGAATCTGCATCCAAGAAATTTCAGTAAAATGCCTATTCAAATAGGCCTGCAGATTGGAATGAGAAAAATATAACTAACCCCTACCCCTACATTCATAATTAAGGTCAATTAATGACTCCTATGAAAAAGAAAGGCACTATTTTATCTGAACAGTCAATTCAAACCCAAACAGTCAGCTTTAAGTACGCGCGTGCGCACACACACACACACACACACACACACACATTTACATATATATATATATGGGCAACACCAAATGAAATTAACAGCATATGTATATATAGAGAAAGCAAAGAGAGACAAAGAGGCCATGAATTTGGGATTCATAGGATGAGTTGTAGGTGGAGAGGAAAATGTGTCCTGGAAATGATGTAAATCTAACACACATTTAGGATATAATTTACAGTCATAAGATGTTTTAAATATTGTAAAATTTAATCTATTGGGATCAGGGAAATTTTACCTTCATGTTTTTTCTTAGGCACAAATGAAATCTGGCATATCAAAATAGTTACATTTGTCAATAATGAAGTTTAAGATTTAATGGTAGCTATAATTAAAGGAAACTACTAGGATTACATCAAGAACTCTGAAAGCAAGAAGAATTAATTTCCAGAAATCCCTTATCTCTGCTTAACTCACTATTTATCTAGTACTTCAAAATATCATCGGAGACACAGAAATACACATAATTAGTCAGAATAAATTATACCACATGACTCTCTATGTCAACTAAGCAATTATACCATCATGTCAGGTTGCTTTTGAAAACATTCACTCTGCAATTAAGAGAGAATAAGTCATTAGCTAGTGTTATTATAAAATACATTAGACATGGGCTTCTCTGAAAGAGTACTACCTCATACTTTCAGATTAATATTTTATAGAATAACTAGTACTCTAATTTCTAAATTTATTTTATTTCTTAGAACATGATTCACTCTGTGGACTTGTTTTAATTTCCAATGAGATCCTCATATGTGAAGGAAAATAAATAAAGAAAAATAAGTTTAACCTTGTTTAATAAATTAAGTTTAAAAATACATTTTCTGATGCAAATGCCAAATTATTTGCTGTTGTTTTCAATTATTTAATAATTATTAAATTATACATTGACTATTTCAAGTCATGATATATTTTTGCAGTCAAACTATTCATTTGTATTCAAACTATTTATTCTGCAAGAGTTATTTTTTTCTGAACTAAAGTGTTAAATATCTGTTCTACTCATTATATCACAAATTAAACACAACCTAGATGGGGTTTCCATTGCCAGAAGCACTGCAGTTTATGTCAGCTCCTGGGAGAAGGATTACCACCCTGTATGGACAAATTCCACCGTCACTATATCTAATAAAACAGTCTCTTTCCTTGTGGCTTTCTCAAGCAACTTGTCTTAGTTACTTTTCAATTTCTGTGACAAAACACCATGACCAAGGCAACCTATATAAGGAAGAGTTTCCTGGGGACTTACAGTTCCAGAAGCTGCACCATGACTTTATCAGAGAGCATGGCAGCAGATAGGCAGGCATGGGCAAGTAGCAATAGCTGAGAGCTCATATAATCCATCAGTACATAAAGCAGACAGATCTCACTTGATATAGTATGGACTTTTGAAATTGAAAATCCTACTGCCACTGACATAACTCCTCCAATAAGGCCATATCTTCTCATATTTCCCAAAGAGTTCCGTCATCTGGTGACAAAGTGTATAAACACTTGATCTTATTCAAACTACCACACGTATTTTACATATTTCTTCTCTGCCCTACCTTGTGTTGTCGTCCTTTATATTCTTCCCCAGTTAAAGTCTTTCTGTCATTTCCTCCCTCATTACCCACATGCACTTCTTATTCCTGCACTAAACTGTCTCTCACAACCTCTTCTCATCCTCCCTTTTTATGTTCCTGGCTTATTAGGTTACTTCACATTATACACACAAATATAAAGTTTTGGTATTATGACACACACGAGAAAACATGCATTTTATATCTTTCTGGGTCTGTGTTACCTCACTAAGTATGATATAAGCTATTTGCTTTGCCTTTGGTTACCACCCAGATTTTGAAGTTAACCTTATTGCTGAAGATGCAACACACTTAAGACACAGGTCTTGGAAGAATCAGTTTGATACTGGCCAGGAAACCTCCAGGTGCACTATCCTCATTAATATAAGAAGCTGTGCTATAAAAGCTGCCAAAAGAGACTAGAAACAAATAGTTCTACCCAGATATCAAGCCTGAAAGCCACAATATTGACAACCCAGTAACACATATCCAATGGTACAATAATGTAGCTTTATATCCTGAGAATAACCATCTTAAGGCCAGCTTAACAAAGAGAACTCATATCTGGTACTGTGAAGACACCCAAATACCAATGCAAAGCTTTAGTCCCCAGAGGAGGTTTTAGTAGTTCCAGTTTCCTAGATAAATACAACCTCTATCTATATGCTGGATATGCAGGCTTTTGTACAAAGACAAGTATAGCTCTCACCAATGATCTTACAAACTCATATGCCAGTGTAGACTGGGGAAATTTCATAAGAAATTTCATAGATGAAGAGCTCTAGGATTTTTTTGTTTGTTTGTTTTTTTGGGTTTTTTTTTTGTTTTGTTTTTTTTGTT
>NW_022196914.1:14445159-14469949 GCF_008632895.1 Mastomys coucha
CTCTGTGTAGCCCTGGCTGTCCTGGAACTTACTCTGTAGACCAGGCTGGCCTTGAACTCAGAAATCTATCTGCCTCTGCCTCCCAAGTTCTGGGATTAAAGGCATGAGCCACCACCACTCAGCTGAGCTCCAGGCTTTTAATGACTACTGCATTGAGATAGGAGGACAGAGAATTAGGTTTTTAATTCCCCTTATAATTTATATAGTCCCAAGTGATTGGTTCTAAATGCATGTACATACATGTAGTACTAAATGAACTCACATGTGTGTATAAAGATCATGAACTGAAATAGCACTAGGAGGACTCTGGAGGAGGGAGGTAGATGCAAAAATAGTGGGATAGTAATGATGTACTCACATACACAATTAAAAAACAAAACATGCAATAAATAGATAAATAAAAATAGACAAAATAGAATAAAATTAATATTAAACTTTCATAGTTTCTGCATGCAAGCAAAATTTTATAGTATTTTAAATTTCTTTATGTCATATTCTATATTACTTATCATTAAAATATAAATATATGATCATTTCAAATGCTGACATGTTCAATGTGTATGTGATATATTTGTAGGTATTTGTTTCTTTACATTATTCATACGCAAGAAAACACCTTTGTTACATGTCATAGTACTTTATTTATCCAAAAGTCTTAAGTTTAGCCTTAGTGAAAAACAAGTGTTTTTGTTTTGTAAAGAATAACAATTTGTTTTAAATATGTGGAAGGACAATTTTACATTTTTCAAGCATGGTCAATTTTAAACATCTTTTAAGCTTGTAATGGAAGTTTGAAATTGTATTAATCATGGTTTGCCAAAGGAATATAACTGATAAAATAAATTACTATGTTTGTGATTTATTAGATAGTATGATTTAATAGAATGGCTTATAGACTATGGTTCATACACTCCAAAAATAGCCATCAACTGACAGAAAAGCCAAGAATCTAGTTCAATCCATACGACTGGGTTTCATGGGTTTCATATGTAGTGCTAACATTTCAGGGAAGTCCAATTCAACTGCCAGTATTCAGGACATATTGGAATCCCAAAGAAGTATACTTTAATATAGTGAAGGAATGTCCCAGGATCAGGATAGATAGACTTTCCAGTGAGAGTTAGTGCAAAAAGGAAAAATGTCAATTTTTCCTTCTTCTATGACTCTTTATATGGGCTGCCACCATGAGAAATGTCCCAGACTGCAGATAGGTCTTCTGACCTCAGATGGTCAAGATTTAGGTTTGGTCTTCCACATAAAATATTTCAACCAAGGATAAATTCTCACAGGTGTATCCAGCTTGTCCTTTAATTAATTCTAGATATAGTCATTGACAACCAAGATTAGCAATCACAGAAACATAGTCACATATGCATTAAAGTTAATATGCATTAAATTAATGATAATGGTTTAGACAAATTAGAAGTTGAGTTCTATATATGTATTAATATTAATGTATATATTCAGTCATATTTTTACTATATTTTGATTAGTACTGCATATTTATTTCTGGATTGACATATAGAAAGGTCCTATTTTAGAACATTTCTTTCATAATTTAAAATTTTTAATTTATATTTAAATATATGTGCCACAGAACATACATGATGGTCAGAGGACAATGAACAGTGGTTGATTCTTGTGTCATCATTGGGGTTCCTGAGATAAAACTCAGGTCAACAGACTTGGTGTCAAGTAACTATACTCAGTCATCTCCCTGGCCCAAGATATCTCAATATATAAAATATTCTTTGTATTTTACTAAATACTTTGGTTTGGGGACAGACAAAACCTATCTCATTATCTGTGATACAAACAAATCTGTGGAATCATATAATTTCAGATTATATCACACTCCAATTTTCCATTATGTTGCCATATAATAATGTAGATTCCTCTGCTTCTGCCTCTGTAAACAGAAAAGAAATGTTATCTCTGTATTAGAATCTCCATCCAATATTGATCATTCTCCTTCACTGTGCTACTATCAACAGGGCATCATTAAACAATGACCTTGGTCATGACTATCTCATTCTTAATTTACAATATAGTTCTAAAGGCAATTGGTAATTATGTGTTATTTAATAGATTGCTTTGATAATTATATCAGAAGTTTCTACAATTTTTGCCTGAGTTCCCAATTCGTTAAGATGGTAAAAACCTTAAAAATTTCAGTCAATTGATTTACTGTGTTTCAGAATCTTTGTCCCAATGACTCTGCCTCTCATCTCAATTAAGGGGTGTACAAACTTGACTGCCCTTGTACTCTGTTTTGCATCAATTTCCATGGGTATTATTTTTGCATATGATGATTTAAAAGAATCCTGCCACTATTTACTAGGTACCATTAATCAATAATTTTTCATGAAACAAATAAGTGAATAAAAAATCAGTTTCCAATGTAAAATATGGACACATATTGCGATCAGTAAAACATGACCATGTAGATCAAGACTCTGTATAATACATAAATACTGACATTTTCCCACTCTTTACAGTAGAATTTCATGTGGTGATATTTGCCCAATATATGTGAAATATGGATAATTCAACTTCTTGTTTAAGTTTACTTTGTTTTAAATTGCTAATTGTAGTAGTTAATGAATTCTCAGTCCCATTCACTCTAAGAAGATTTTTGATATGTTTCATTGAGTAAAGTAATCGCCATCCTTTGACTATAAGATGAGCTTTATATTTATGTAAGTTAATGTATTAATCAGGACCATCCTAGATATAACACATAGTCCTTTAATATCTGACTGTTTCAGTTCTTTATGTGAATTTCTTCAAGTTTTCATGGAAAAGCAAAAAAGGAGGGTTCCATTACCAGGAATGTTTATTGTAAACTATCATTCAGCAGAGCAGCCTATGTGAAATCTTGGACATAAAAGAGAAAGTAGAGCATAAAATAAGCAACTTATTGGTATAATAAGGAGATGGCTCAATTTCTTTCTTTTCTTTTCTTTCCTTTTTCTTTTTTGGTGACAATTTAAATAGTTTTATTATTCCATGTTACTTGTTTTGGGTCCTTGAGGAACAATGCTATACTCTCAACTTGGACCGACATAATCCACCTCTTAGGTGATGGGGCCTGAAGAAGTACCACCACATGGAGGAGCTCCTCCAAAAGGGAAGCCACCAGGCATTCCTCTAGACATGCCACCAGCTCTGTTACAGTTTGGTAATGATAGGGTTGCAGACTTTCTCCAGTTCTGTCTGCTGATACTCAAATTCTTCCTTCTCTGCTGTCTGTTTCTTATTCAGCCATCTGATGATTTCCATTTGCACTTGTCAAGAATCTTCTGTTTGTCCTCATCCTTGATCTTGCCTTGAAGTTTCTCATCTTCAACAGTTGCTTTCATGTTGAAGGCATAGGTCTCCAGTGAATTCCTGGAGGAAACTGTATCTCTCTGCTTCTCATCCTCAGCTTTGTACTTCTTAGCTTCTTGGACCATGCGCTCAATATCCTCCTTAGTCAAGCGGCCCTTGTCATTGGTGATGGTGATCCTGTTCTCCTTTTCTGTGCTCTTATCTATAGTGGAAACATTGAGGATACCATTAGCATCAATGTCAAAAGTAACCTCAATCTGAAGAACTTCACAAGGTGCTGGAGGTATGCCTGTGAGCTCAAACTTTCCAAGCAGGTTGTTGTCCTTTGTCATGGCCCTTTCACCCTCATATACCTGAATGAGTACACCTAGATGGTTGTAAAAGTAGGTGGTAAAAGTCTGTGTCTGCTTGGTGGGAATGGTGGTATTGCACTTGATGAGGACAGTCATGAGTCCACCACTAGTTTCAAGACCAAGGGAAAGAGGAGTGACATCCAAGAGCAGTAAATCCTGAATATTCTCAGATTTGTCTCTAGATAGAATGGCTGCCTGGACAGCTGCACCATAGGCAACAGCTTCATCAGAGGTTAATGCTCTTATTCAGTTATTTTCCATTGAAGAAGTCTTGCTGAAGTTTCTGAATCTTGGGGATTCTAGTTGAACCAACCAGCAAGACAATATCATGGATTTGTGACTTGTTGAGTTTGGCATCTCGAAGGTTCTTCTCTACAGGGTAAAGTGTACTACAGAATAGGCCAGCATTCAATTCCTCAAATCGAGACCAGGTAATGGAGATATAGAACTCAATTCCCTCATACAGAGAATCAATCTCAATACTGGCATTAGTGCTGGAGGAGAGGGTGCACTTGGCCCTTGCACAGGCAGTGTTGAGATGCTGATGTCCTTCTTGTGCTTTTGCTTAAACTCAGCAATAAACTGGTTGACCATTCAGTTGTCAAAATCTTTTTTACCCAAGTGGATGTCTCCAGCCATTGATTTGACTTCAAATAATTTCATCCTCAATAGCGAGGACTGACACATCAAAAGTACCACCTCCCAAGTCAAAAACCAGCACATTCCTTTTAGCCCTGACCTTCTTATCAAAGCCATAAGCAACAGCAGCAACAATTGGTTTAATGAGAATTTGAAGTACATTGAGGCCAGCAATAGTTCCAGCATCTTTTGATGCCTGCCACTGAGAGTCATTGAAGTAAGCTGGCACTGTGACCGTGGCATTGGTAACAGTCTTTCTGAGGTACACTTCTCCAATTTCCTTCATCTTTGTCAGACCACTGAGGACACTTCCTCTAGTTAAAAATTTTTTGTCTCCCCTTTTATTCCACTTGGTCCTTGAGCCTGCCTGCATCATTCACCACCACGAAGGGCCAGTGCTTCATATCAGACTGAACAACAGCATCATCAAGCCTACAATTGATCAGACATTTGGCATCAAAAACTGTGTTGGTGGGGTTCATTGCAACCTGATTCTTGGCTGCATCTCCAATTAATTGTTCTGTGTCAGTGAAAGCAACATAGCTTGGCATGGTGTGGTTACCCTGGTCATTGGCAATTATTTCCACTTTTCCATGCTGGAAGACACTCACACAGGAGTAGGTGGTGTCAAGATCTATGCCAATTGCAGGTCCTTTAGACATGGGTGCTTGTGTGTAGGCCCAGCTATGCTGACAATGAAACCACACAAATGACTGACAGCTACCTCTGTGTCCAATGAGACAGTTCAATTTCTTACATTTGCAGATAACATTTAAGCTTTTTTTTTTTCATCTGTTTAAGGTAAAGAAAACTGATGAGATGGTATGTATATTCCTTTTAAGTTGCTGATTAGATTTTAAGATATATAAGCCTCTTCCTATACAAAGGAATATAGCCTGATCCTACTTCCTAAGGGATGCAAAGGCTCAAGCAATTCTCCCTTCCGTATATTTTAGATCCATTCTTCAGATTGGCTTTGAAAGCCTTCTCAGTCTTCTCTCCCAGAAAAAAAATCACATTTATGGAAGAATTTCATAGCTACATAATTAACATTATACTATCAACCTCCTCCTGTTTTGTGTTCTACCATCAGATTTAATATTTGCAATCAATGACATCTAAGAGCCTAAAGGGTCTTTCAGTTTGGGAGAATATCTACTATAGTTTCTGTTTCTATAACCAACTACCTGAGACTAGATGACTTAAAATGTGATACATGTTTAATCGGCTGAGAGTTTATACTAGAAGCTGAAATGATAGCATCTAGAATCCCCATGAACAATCTATTTAACAACCGTCTCAAAACATATGGTCCAGTCTGTTGAAGATTTGCTCATTTCAACTAGAGTCAGCAATGCCCCACATAGTTTGATTTCCCTTTTGTTTATCCACTTTTGTTCTCTCTCTTCATAAACACCTCGCCTTCCATTTTCATGTTGGAATCTTGGTAAATGAATCTTGGTAAATACATATATCTTCAAAGACCTGGTACTTAATACTGCCATGCTTGAAAGAAAATTCAACCTGAATTTCAAAATAAATAAGTCATATTCAAGATTTAGCATTGTTTTAAACTGCTTTAGAGAGTTTTTGTTATAAATAAGGTTATAAATAAGCATTTTTAACTATTTACTTTTTATGCACCATGATTTCTACTGAAAAAGGTTCTGTCCAGAAGCTTTTCAGATATTATGGGTTCATTTATAATGAAAGATTTATTTCTGAATGTGAGTATAAAATACTCCTTTTAGTATCATATAACTATTTTTAATGACAATGAAGATATTAGATGAATACTTTGCACCTAAATGCCGATATTAGTAAATCCCAAAATCTGAGAATTGTGTTATTTGGTGTTTTAAGGGAATATGGGAAACATGTTGTCCATAGGCTTTTGATCATACAGTTTGGTCGATCTCACATTTTGGTTTGTTTCCTACACCAAACAACTTATTTGATTAGATGGTATGCACAAAATTATAAAAACAAGCTGGGCAGTGGTGGCACATGCCTTTAATTCCAGCACTTGGGAGGCAGAGGCAGGTGTACTTCTGAGTTGGAGACCAGCCTGGTCTACAGAGTGAGCTCCAGGAAAGCCAGGGTTATACAGAGAAGCCCTGTCTCGAAAAACCAATATATCTATATTGGCATAGTTTCTTCTGCTGTAAGTTAGTGAAAGGAGTAACTTGGCCTGAGAAGGCTGACTCCATGACAGGCTGTAAACTAGCAGTTCAGGAGACCAGACCTGAGTTTCTGCCTCCTGGAACTGGGTAAGAAAGTTACAGGATCAATGGCAGTCTTATGGAAAAGAGGACTCTCTGCAGCTCCCTATGAGGCATGTCAATCAAGTATGCTTGAAGCAAATCCTTATTCAATCTGAGTATCACCCATTCCCCCAGAGACAGAACCCACCAATCAAAATATAGATCAACTAATTCTCCCTATTGTTCCTCTTTTTAACTTTAAAACTGAATCTACCAATTCAGTCAGGGTCCTTCCATCCAAATGGACTTGGACCCATGCATGTTGGAATTTCTTCAATAAATGTTCTTTGCTTTTACATACTATTTGAGTCTGGGGTATTTTTCATTGCAGATATTGTTGGAGACTATTGGAATGTAGATGTACAACTTAATTTCTAATAATTATGTAATTCATAGTAGTTCACATGTGCAATGCATTTTGAAAATACATAGAGATGATTTGCTTAATATATACTCACGTGGTTCACTTCTATATGCAATATAATGTACTGCTCCAAGTTAATTAATGTTTCCCTGGTTTACTATCCAGACTGTGTTGGAAGTGTCAGTGAATTAATCTAGTCACCATTATGTGTAATGGGCTGAAGTTACATCAATCTACTAAGTGATATTCCAATCAAAACTTGTGAAGGACTAATTCATCTGAGCAGGAACTAGCAGAATTGATTCTATTCCCAACACAAGAGCAGGGTACATGGTTCTATAATTTAAAATTAAATTTAGAATACACACACATGCATTTTTCAACATCAGTGAATTTTTTATCAGGTGTTGGTTGATGGAAGGTTGTGGTGGGTAACATTTGTTAACATAATTATACTAACCCAAGTGTAACAAATGTAGAGAATGTACTATTATTAATTTTAATGAATAATAAAATATAAATTACCAGTCTATGAGAAGAATATTAAAGATCATTTTAGATTCAATTTCATAATCCTTCAGGTTCATTAATAATCTTGTGAGTGAGTAATCAGAAGCACTGATAATACATTTTTTAGGCAAAAAATTCACTTACAGAGCCTAATGTCAATCATAATCATCTCTGATGGACTCATAGACACAGTATACCTACATATGCCCACAGATACATCATCATATATTTCCTTTAAAATTATGTGTGAGCTGCATGTGGAGTTATTAAAATATTTTTAAAACAAAACTTCCCTCATTTGTGAATGTCTAAAATGCTAATGTATATTTAAATCCTTAAAACAAACAAACAAGCAACAACCCTCAAGGAATGTAGATTTACTGCTGTGCAATAGTTCTTGCTTATCAAATCCCAGCAGTGATGTAATAAATGAAAAAATCTTAAATTGGTGGCATTTTTTAAAACTATATTATCAGACAGAGCTGTGTATTTAAATCAGTATGAAATTCAATAAGAAGATGCATTTACAATGTGGCTTCAAAAATATTCAGATCAGACATATTTATTTTTATTCAATTAAGAGACATTTGTATCAAATATGACAAAATAAAATTATTACTGTAAGAGTAAGTAAGAAATGTGAAGAAGACATTAAAACATGAAACTCTAAAATGTAATATTTGGCAAATCTGCAATAGAAAAGTTGAAATATTCTATATTATACTGACCATAAATAATGCTAAAAGCAGAGGATGAATTAGTCGGTCATCAATGGGAGGAGAGGCCCTTGGTCCTGTGAAATCCCTATGCCCCAGTGTGTGGGAATGCCAGGGCCTGGAAGCTGGAGAGGGTAGGTTGGTGAGCAGGGGATGAGGGAGGGGTAGGGTTTTTTTTCTGGAGGGGAAACCAGGAAAAGGGATAAAATTTGAAATGTAAATAAATATCTAAAAAAAAGGAATAAATTAAAAAAATAAAAATAAATAAAAAATAAAATATGTTTTTAAAAATTAAAATAAATTAAAAAGCAATTGAAAAATGCTAAAAGAAAATAAGAAAGTTAATTTGTTTTCATATTCTCTAACTTTATTGTGTTCATAAAAGATAAATATTAGTTTACAAATATCTGTATTTTATATACATATATATGTACATATATTATATATATGATATATATTATGTATGGCATATAATATATATCATATATATATGATATCCTTTGACTAATTTTTCCAGACATCTCTTTCTTTTTCTGTACTGTTCACATTCATTATTTTTCAAAACAGCATATGATAGACTTTTCTAGATATTGATGTGTAAATTATAATTCTCAACTTTTTAAGAGATAGTGAAAAAATTCCTTAGAATGTTTCTGTTCTCAACAAAGACAGTTAAACATTGACATCACTTGCTATATAATTGTATCTGTTAATTGTGTGCATGAAGAAATTATATTACCTTGGATGAACATTGATTTGCCAGGAACAATGTGCTTTTATGACTTCTGAGTCCTTCTGAAGCTCTCAGTGTGATGATTCATTTCCAAAATGAGGAATTCTTTTACGCACTAATCTTTGGATCATTTCGCTCTCAAGAATTGGCCAAGAAATCTGTGAAGTCACAGCCTTGGTCTTACTTCAGTTCGGTTTCAGCCATTTTTATAAGCACAACAGAAATATTCTTAGTACTGTAGTGTCCTCAACTGAGAATAATATTTATGAGTTATTCTTTCCCAGGCTTTGGTATTCCTTCTGTGTGCTTATTACCAGCAAGAAAAAAATTCATAACAAATAACAATCAAGAGTACTTACATATTATTGCATAATATTTTTTATCATGAATCAATTTAAACTTTTCTAATATTCTACTTTCCTTTTAAATAAAAATAAATTAAGAGTAGCCACAACTAACAGGCCGATAAGTGAATTTAAGATTACATAAAAAATGCAAGTATATAAAACATAACCTATGGCAACTTGAAGTGAAGATGAAATAGTAACAAGCGTGGAGTAATTTCTTTGAATTTGCTTTTTATTTATAACAGAATATACTGAAATAAAGAAGCAATGGTTTATACTAGAAATAATTATATTAAATAAGATAAAAATATAGGTTCTCCCAGTGTGATGATCATTTTTTGCAGATGTGTGGGAATACATTTTTCTGAAACTACATATTGCCTTGAAAAACTGAACTTTAGCCCGACAACATAACTGAGTTAATAATATGTCCTGACATATTTTAAAAAGCATATTGAATCTGTCATTCTACTGTAAATTCATCCTGATTTGTTTATTTGTCCCTAGAATGCAATGTAACCATTTATGTTTATTAATTCCCATGTAATCGGGTTTTAGAACCTAAGCTAAACACATAGCTTAAATCTGAAGCTGTGTACTTTTCCATGCCCCTTAACCCAAAATAAGATACACTGTTTGTGTTTGTGTGTGTATGAGTGTGTATGTGTGTGTGCACATACATGTGTGCACATGTGCATGTTTATGCCTATATAATTTGCTGAAAGTAGCTTAGTGTTTGAAAGCAACCTTAAACAAAAGAAAAGTCTCACAAATGATGGAAGAAACATTTGGATTTACATTAATAATGCTTACTCTTTCTAATGTAGTTCTGTGTCAGATTGCATCAGTAAAGTAAATTCTTCATCTTAACCTCTGTTAAACATTTCTTTAAAAATAAATCTTTAATTCTACCCCATTCCATGTTTTCTGTAAGGATTGAAAATGCAAAGCAAATCTCTTTATTAAGGAGAGACAATAGGGACAGACAAAAGTCAGGTATATATAATACACTAACTGACTACAATTCACAAATTACAGATAGCAGGAAGATACATGAAAAGAAGTAGAGGATGCAGATCTGGATTCATACTTGGTCTAAAATATTCCAAGAAGAAAGCTCTTTATTCTTTAAAGTAGTATCTATACACACGAAGGTACACAATAATAGTATTGCAATATTTGGACTTTTAAATGGTTGTGTATAAATATTATGAAGCATTGAAGTACTTATATTGTAGTAAAAATATTAAATCATTTAATATATTCCATGGGAAGTGTTAGTTGCCCAATTTTGATAGTTTTGCTGCTTACATATTTTGAACATTTACAAATAAAGGCAACAAAGGTGAGTGAAGTATATGTGAGATAAAACATACTTTCACATCTATTACTTTCAGATCCTTTGGACTTTTTTGAATGTAGGGCTCTCTGTGAGTTGTTCTACCTTTTTATAGAAATTCATATAAGCCCAATTGACAAGGTCAAAAACCAGAAGATTCATAAGGGACTTGCCTAGTGCAAAAAGAATTGGAGATCTCTAGAAAAAGGTGTCACATTTTTCTGTCACTGTCTCCACGGTCCTCTCTATACTATGCATCATCACACCTTTTGCTAATCATGTCTCCCGAGACACTAGAAACAATAAAACAAATGATTATTCTTATGTCACCAGGTCTAGTTCTTGATTGCAGGAAAGTTTCCCAACTGAATAGCTGTACACAAAGGAACTTATCTGCATCAACAACCTACTTTAATTTATTTGAGACAAGATAAACCAGTGGGAGACCATAGAGAAACTCTTCTGGCTGCTCCAGCAGACCAACAGAGGCTCCATGGGGTTTTCAATTTCCCATCTGGACCTCAGCCATCTGCAGATCACTGCAGGATGGGAACCCGAGAGAGAATGGCTGCCTCACTGAGTTAAAGACACGAAGACATACCATACAATGCAGCCCAGTGGAAATAAAAGTATTCTCAGAGGAAGAAAATATTTTACAAAGACGAGGAAATTGACCTGAAGATTATGGCAGAGGAACTTGTGCTAATTGCTGGAGAGAGAGGAGAGAGAATCTTTAGAGACAAGTAACAGACTGCCATGACATCTACGATTTACCAGGTAGTCACATTCCCACATGGAACACAGCAAAGTGATTGCTAGCCTTTTTTAGTATTTGAAAGGATAGCAGCTCTGACAGGAGCTTGGGAGGAAATACAAAAACAAGAAAATAGTGTCTGTATATACTTCTAATTTTTTTCTGAGTACACAATATATTTCATATCACTATTCTGTCTAAATAAAGAAAACTAGCACATCTGAATCTGTAAATATTGAAAGTAAAGGTTAAATTCAACAAAGTGAGTAAATGTCACAGTCACCAAAAAAAAAAAGAAGAGACTGAACAGAAGACCGAGTTTTCTTTTCATTTCAAACAGTTCCAATAAATGCAAAGCACCATCTTCAACAAGGAAATGGTAAGAATCTAACTGCATGTGCAATCATGTATGGTGAAACACTTTCATTGATACGATGAAAAAGAACTCCAAGTATACCAATGAAAAATATTTTTCAGTACAAACAGGAGCCTAAATATGAGCAAAAGCCTCAGAACATGAATACCTCTCCGGGGCACTTACACTGTGGCTTTGAACTCTAAGTGGCAACAGGAAACCGAACTAGAACAAACTGTTACAAATCCCCACAAATATACACAAGCTTTAAGATCATCAGTGTGCAATATGTTCTCCAGCAGTGTTACCACCATAATGCATGTTCTTTGTAGAACATTTCAGAAATAAATAGATGGTGCTTTTTCCTGTAATTGAGAAATAAATGTTTTCAGTGTGGATCTGTTTTATTTTCTCCCAAATGTTTCTCTCACAGGCATCGATGTCAGAAAATTATTTCCTTACTTACTGAAAGAAAATTCACTGTAAATGGTCATTTCATTATATAAATTCAAAGGAAATACATATTAGTTTATTTCCAGAAATATATCTTACCATTAGTATGAATATAAAAGGTTGTGTCCAGTAATATTAATGTTGATATTTTCAGACCATGCTTTAAGAATAGACATAACTTTATTTCAATTATAATTTTATTTTAATTTCAGTGATTCTCTTCGGTTTGCTAAGAAACTAACAAACACAAACCTAAACCCCATATGTAGAAAGAGAAGTTAGAGGTCCTTTGTTACCTACTACATAGTGAATTTTTGCATAAGACCTTTCCCTCCATCCCTGCCTTTGCCTCTCTCCTTCCTACTCTCCATCCTAGTCAACTTCTCACTCTACTCCCTTTTACGTTTCTCTAAATTTTAGGATATTTAGTTCCAGCTGCTACCACATTGATATTGCAAAGGAAATCTGAGTGTTCTGCTGTGGTGAATGTGGGGGACAGCACTGCTTTAAAAACCTCACAGACTTGTTGTCACAGGGGCTGTCGCCAGGTTGTCGCCAGGATGAACAGATTACTCATCAAAATCAAGCATGCTTTATCATCTAAGTCAGGCCATCTTTGAAAACTTACAGACAGAAAATTTAGTAGTGAAAATTAGATTTCATATCAGACACTGCTTGGTTTTTCCCAAAGGTCCTTTGGCCAGCTTGAGTCTTAGGAATAGTTATCAGCCACAGAGTCTCTGAAGTAATAAAAACATGACTGTGGAAATGACCAGGCTCCACTCTTGGACATACTGAAGGGCACACTCAGAGGAGCTTCCCTAGGCAGTATCCAAAGCTACTATGATGAGATTTCATGGCTGCAAACAGAAGGAGAGGAAGCCAATATGAAATCCATCGATCTTATATTAAATTATGGTACTTAAGTCATTATTCAACATTTAAAAGCTGCTTTATTTATAATAGCCAAAAACTGAAAACAACTTAGATGTTCCTCAGTGATAAAATTGATAAATAAAATGTGGTATATTTCCACAATGAAGTATAACTCAGCTGTTTTTTAAAAAATGCTATCATGAAATATGCAGGCAAATAGATGGAAATAGAAAATCACCCTGAGTGACACAGACCCAGAAAGATCAATATAGTAAGCATTCATTTATAAGTAGATATTTTAAATTAAATACAATAAGCAAGCTATAATCCCAGACCCAGAGTGAGTTAAGCAAAGAAGAGTGACTAAGGGAGTATGCCTGGAGCTTCCTGAGTGAGCCAGGTGGAGATGGGAGCAGTGGATTCAGGTGGGCACGTAGGGAGATAATGTGGGGAGAAATAACTGGCATAAGAGGGCATTTGAAGTATTTTGGGAAAACCTAGTGGAGTAGAAGCTTTCCAGAATCTATGAAGGTGATCCTAAGTGGGATCTTTAGTAATGGGGAATAACAGAGTCTCAAATGGCCATCACTTGAAGCCAGGAATGTCTTCCACTGGAGGGAATGGGTTGCATTCAATTGAGTTATTGGCCAAGGGTATCCCATAGAAACTCCCAAACAACTCAAGTTGTTGCTAAACAAAGATTTTTTTCCTCTGAATATGATAGCCAGCAGAAACTCATTGCTGTGGACAACACATGTATAACTCATTGAACCAGTAGAAGTCATGTTGGTGGCACCTTCTTTCCTAGATTCTATTGTCTGTGGTCTGGGAAGGTACTCTGAAGGCTACCAAAAGAGAAATGTGGACACCAACCCAGCCACCAAACTTTGGATCTACAATCTTTTGGCACAAAACTTGTAGGAGAAGTCAACCAATGCTTGATTTAACTTAAGACCCACTACTTGAGAGGAACTCATACTCTAAAGCCAGTAAGCAAGAACCACAGATGAGATAGATAGCCCAGAGACCTAGGGTAGAACAAAACATTACTGCCCAAACAAAACAAACAACAGTAAGAACATACCCCTAAAGATATTCTGCTATAATCATAGATCACTGCCTTATCTAATCATTGAACATCTGAGAGGCTTTCTGCAGCAGCAGATGAAAACAAATGCAGATACCCACAGACATCGGTGTCTAAGTTGGAGATCTCTATCAAGCCCCTCCCTCAGAGCTCAAGGAAGTCCACAAAAGAGAAGGAAAGAATAAAAGAGCCAGAGGGCATGGAGGACGTCAGGAGAATAAGGCCCTCTGAACCAACTAAGCAAGGCTCGAATGAGCTCATAGAACCTGAAGAAGCAAGCACAGAGCCTGCAAGGATCTGCACCAGGTCCTCTGAATATATATTTTAACTATTAGCTTAGTATTTTTATGCAACTCCTGACTGTGAGAACAAGTGTGTCTCTCTGACTTTTGTGCCTGTTCTTGAAACTCTTCCTTCTATTGGGCTGCCACATCCAATTTCACTGTAATGAATTTGCTTCATCTTAATATATTTGGGGGGGCATATGCCTTTAATTCCAGCTACATACAAACTCTTCTTTGGCTGGATAGCACTGTAGGTGTCTAGGATCTACACTGTAGGTGTAAGTCGACCTTATGATACTTGCTTTAAGAGGGCTCAGTCTATCAATTTGTCTACATGTGAGCACCCTCTCCACCTCCGTTGCATTCTTTCCTGATCCTGCTGGCCTTCCCAGTAGCCACTGGACCCCATTTCCTCTCAGCACTTCAGAAAGTGAACTTCTGTGTTTGCTTCATTCTTCTAAGCAGTGACAAGCACTCTTCAGTTCTGCTTCCTCACACAGAGTCTTCCAGCTCCTCTCTACATAGATCCATGATAACTAAGGGTCTCTTCTGTAGCCACTCCTGCCTCCAGCCCATCACATTTTTCATTTTTGATAAGCAGGGTCTTCTGACTCCACAGGCCTCCTCATCCACTCTTCCAGCCTGTAGAGAGCAGTCTAAGCAACTTCTACTCATCCTCCCCATCACTAATTGAAAACACCTGTCTTGTCTATTTCATTATCCCCTTCCATATAGCTGTTTCCTCCAAGCTGGCTATGAGCACTACTGTCTTGAGTCACAGTAGCCTGTGATCCATTACAGAACTTCCTGAGATCTAGCCTGCTAACATCCCTTAATGTTAATCCCTCACAGAGTTCTCTCCTTTCAAGCATTTTCCCCAGTTTTTCCCTTACTTTCCCTCCAGAAATGAGGTAGAGTATGCGGGGGGTAGTTGGGAGGTCAAGAAGTTCAACCTTGTATGCATGTATGTATGTATGTATGTATGTATGTATGTATGTATGTGTGTATGCATATTTGTATGTTTGGCTGCCCTGGAGCTCTCCATTCTATGTATTACACCAGGCTGACTTCAAACTCCAGAGGCTGGAATTTAAGATGTGAGGACACAGTGGTCCTGATTTCTAGCATTGAGACAGGAGCGTAATCACTCACTCCTTCCATATCATCCCTGTAAGAGAATACCTGTCACTCAGTATTGGACCAGAGGTTTGGATTAGGCATCTATCTCATGAGGAGTTTTTAGTGTTTAGGTCTTCCAATCTGGCCTATGAAGGAAAGATCTTAATTTGAAGATGACAATATGAGCTCTTCAAGGCCACTTCAAATACATTCTCCAAGACAGCCCCTTGTCCCCAAAATGAAGCATGTCTACCACAAGGCTAAGGACCTTAGAGGTTAAGTGCTCCCCATGGTGTGCTTCCCTCCTGTCTCCAGGGCAGGAAGAGTAGAGCCAAAGTTCTTTCATTCAACTGTGTTTCATTCTTTAAACATTGCAAGGTATTTGGGGGACTGGCTCAGTGAACAAGAGCACTTGCTGTGCATGAAGACCTGAGTCTGTACCATTAGAACTAAAGTTAGAGAAAAGTCTGCTGTGTTCCAGCTAGACATGCCTGGAGCCCCAAGGTAAAAGCACAAAGAGAAAGTGAAGACAGATTGTTGGGACTTTTGGTCATCCAGCCTAGATCTAGGTTCAGTGAGGCAGAGCTCATTTCAAAGAACAGAAATATGGGTATTCACCCAATGTCTTCTCCTAGTCTCCTTACACATACATAAATATGTACAACACACAAACATAAATAAAAACAACTTCAGGGCTAGAATACTGATCAATGGTACAGCACTTTTCTAGCATGTACAACACTTTGGACAGAACTGACTCCTGAAAGTTATTCCCTGACATGTACCATGGATCATGTACCCTTCCCCACAAACAAATATAATTCTTTAAAGAAATCAAATAATGACAGTTTTCTGGTTTATCTACTCCCTTTACAACCAAGTAACAACATTCCTCCCCCATAGTTTTTTATATATCATTTTAGCTTCAAACACTACAAAATACAGTGAAGGAGTTAGAGAAAGGACCAATGGAGCTGAGGGGTTTGCAGCCCCTTAGGACTAACAACAATATGAACTAAGTAGTACCCTCAGAGCTCCCAGGGTCTCAACCACCAACCAAGGACCGCACACAGAGGGGCCTGATTGTTCTGGCAGCATGTGTATAGTAGAGGGTTGCAATTTGATCATCAATAGGATGAGAGGAGCTCGGCCCTGTGAAAGTTCTGTGCCCCAGTGTAGGGGAATGCCAGGGCCAATAAGTGGGAGAGGGTGGGGTGGCAGGCATGGGGAGGTGGGAGGCAGCAGGGGTTTGTTTTGGTTGTTTTTGTTTGTTTCTTTGTTTTTTGGAGGGGAAACTGGGAATGGAGAAATTTACATGTAAATAAAGAAAATATCTAATAATAAAAAAAAATTGAAATGTCAAGAACAAAAAATAATAACATGGGATCCAAAAACCACGGTCTGAGGCAGGAGGACTGTTACGACTCTGAGAACTAAAGAGGCATTCTCTTTCAGTAAAGGAAAAACTACCAAAGAATTCCCAGTGTTTTCTGAAGGGACATTCCTGCATGAGGCCCACCCAGGGTTCGGATTGTGGTGCTGTCTGGCCATTAGTTCTGGAAGCTGCGCTTCGTCTGGATATCATCGAGAATCTGCTGCAGTTTCTCATCTTCAAAATGCCCTTCCCGGCTTGGAATCAGAACTTTTCACTCTTCAGCAGTCTCCGGGCAAAAGTTGGCTAAACAGGCCAGCTCCAACTTATGTAGCTTTTTCTGGAGAAGCAAGCTACGGAGACAGGCAATGGTCTCCCTGTTTTTGAAATGGCTGAAACAGGCTGTATAGTTGAGGGTTTTCATGAAGACCACCAAGAGCTCCTGTTCATCCTCTGCACTCACATTCTACTGCTTTCTATGCTCTAGAAGCATGTGAACTTCAGAGTTTAGGAGAGTCTCAGCTATTTCAAACTCTTTGGGAAAGATGAGCTGGGAAGCATCTTCTTCTACTTCGCCAGCACAAGGATCGCTTCCATCTGCCGCCATTGCTTTAGGATCTCTTGCTATGTTTTATTTTGTCATCTTTGGCTCTTATAGAAGTGTTTGGTTCCAATGAGAGACAAAAAGGGAGTGGATCAAGAGGGATGGAATGGGATGAGAAACTGGAGGAGTATAGAGAAGAGAAATAGCAAAAAAGAAGGCTGTGTGCCTAGATCCTTGAGGTAGGAAGATTGCTTGACGCTAAAAGTGTCTCAAGGCCATCAATGGAAACATTGGGTGTCGGTCTCTGAAAAGCTTTAAATAAACAAAATGAAACAAAATATACCCAAAATTCACATAAACTTAGATTACAACGGCAGGAAATTAAATGTGAATATCTGTAACATTTATAATATTTTTCAATTTAGATATGAAATAGAAATTAATTTTGCTATTTTTCAGCTACATAAAAATCTACTTCTACTGTCATTTTTATTTTATTTCAAAAGAATATCTGACACTGAGTAGAAGTGTTTTTAACCTATTTTTACCAGATATATGGATGTAATATCACTATTTTGAAATATGCCAAGTTCACCTCTAATAACAAACAGTTGTGCCCCTGCCTCTCAGGGCATCTCTCTCTTAGTTGTGGATATCTTCTCTTATGAAAAGGGCAAAGTAACTGTCAGTTTTGAATAATAGTATTGCAATAAAAAAATCTCCCTCCACTTAAGGAAGATTCACGAATTGAATCATTTAACTATAAGTTCACACATGGATATTAATGGGAGTAGTAGAAGTTACAGCTTAGATATATAGCATTTCTGGGGTGAGTGACTGGAATTGTGGTTGATTTTAAAAAGCACAGGTGAAGAAATGTCCTTAGAAATATTCAGAAATCTAATTCATGACCATTGTGTATTTTTTTCTTTTTTCTTAGATATTTTCTTTATTTACATGTCATATGATATCTCATTTCCCAGTTTCCCCTCCAAAAAAAAGTAAAATAAAATAAAATAAAAAACCCTGTTCCCTCCCCCGACCCCTTGCTCACCAACCCACCCTCTCCCTCTTGCTGGCCCTGGGATTCCCCTAGACTGGGGAACCTTCACGGGGCCAAGGGCCTCTCCTGCCCTTGATGACCAACTAGGCCACCCTCTGCTATACATATAGTGCTGGAGCCATTAAGTTCTACCATGTGTACTCTTTGGTTGGTGGTTTAGTCCTTGGGAGCTCTGAGGGTAGTAGTTAGTTCATATTGTTCGTCCTAAGGGGCTACATACCCTTCAGCTACTTGGGTCCTTTCTCTAACTCCTTCATTGGGGACCCTGTGCTCAGTCCAATGGATGGCTATGAGCCCCTACTTCTGTATTAGTCGGGTACTGGCAGAGCCTCTCAGGAGATAGCTATATTAGGTTTCTGTCAGTCAACACTTGCTGGCATCCACAATAATGTCTGGATTTGATGATTGAATATGGGAAGGATTTCTAGGTGGAGCAGTCTCCAGATTGTCCTTCCTTCAGTCTCTGCTCCATAGTTAGTCTCTACAACTCCTTCCATGGGTATTTTGTTCCCCCTCTTAAGAAGGAATGAAGTATCCACTTTGTTCTTCTTTCTTCTTGAGTTTCTTGTGGTTTATGGACTGTACTTTGTATATTGTGCTCTTCTGGGCTAATATCCACTAATATCACAGAGTGTATAACATGTGTGTTCTTTTGAGACTGGGTTACCTCACTCAGGATGATATTCTCCAGATCCATCCCATTTCCCTAAGAATTTCATAAATTCATTGTTTTTAATAGATGAGTAGTACTCCATTGTGTAGATGTACCACATTTTCTGGATCCATTCCTCTATTGAGGAACATCTGGGTTGTTTCCAGTTTCTGGCTAATATAAATAAGGCTGCTATGAACATAGTGGAGCATTTGTCCTTATTACATGTTGGGGCATCTTCTGGGTACATGCCCAGGAGTGGTATAGCTGTGTCCTCTGGTTGTACTATGTCCAGTTTTCTGAGGAACCACCAAACTGATTTCCAGAGTGGTTGTACCAGCTTGCAACCCCACCAGCAATGGAGGAGTGTTCCTCTTTCTCCACAACCTCTCCAGCATCTGCTGTCACCTGACTCTGATCTTATCCATTCTGACTGGTGTGAGGTGGAATCTCAGGGTTGTTTTGATTTGCATTTCCCTGATGACAAAGGATGTTGAACATTTCTTTAGGTGATTTTCAGCTATTTGGTATTCCTCAGTTGAGAATTCTTTGTTTAGCTCTGTACCCCATTTTTAATAGGATTATTTGGTTCTCTGGAGTCTTTAAACATCTCTAATGCATATTGCCTTGTGTAATTTCAGACTTGTATTGATGTATTTTGATGATATTCACCACTAAATATATTCTCTGAAAACCTCCCTTCCTCCTCCCAATAATCCCCCTTATATTGTTATGTCTCTTTAGGAGATATGTGTGACCCCCCCGGAATTTAATTAGAGTTGCTTATATGAGCATGTGTGGGGATTGTCTCTCAGTGTCTAACAATGTACCTGTGACTATTTAAAAATGGATCTTTGCCTCCCACAGCAAGTATGAACTGTCAATTTTTCCTCAGGGAATACTGGGGACACAGGAGCTATCAATCTGCAGTGCAGAGAGGAATGGAGATGTACCCGCTCCATTGCAAAGAGTTTGTGAGTGCAATTGTTGTATCATATCCAGCTCTTCACAGTAGTCTGCTCAGCTCCTGGCTCTTCTGTTGTTTCCTTTTCTCTCTTCTGTGATTTTCTCAGAGGCGCTTATCAAATTGCCTTCCAAATATCCATATTGCCCTTTAAATACCACTTTCTACTCCTGGTCTCGAGATCCTAATTTCCAATAGTGAATGGTTACTGAAGAGACTCTAGTGTTAGAAAACTAGAATAAGCTGACCTGACTATTGCATGCTCAACCCTAAACAGGGCATCTACATCTCCTGCTCTAAGATTTCTTGACTGCAGCTCTATAAAGATGCCAACACCTTGGTGGAGGAACAGCCTACTCCACAGCCAGGTGCAGGGCATCCCCAATCTGTCAAGAAAAAGTGCTTCTGTAGTGAACCAAATATATTCGTGGACTTTGAGAAATAGCTGTAACCTATGAAGTATTTTTACCTTCCTTTGAGTTTTGGATTACACATTATTCTTTTTGAAATTTTCAGTTCTACATAATGAATAGTAAAATGAATTTAAAGGTGTACATAAAACTGGCCAACTATACAGCTAATTTATTTTAAATTATTTCTTGTTGTTGGATAACATTTAGTAAACCACATCAATTTGTGTTAAAATCACCGTTTTTGTCCTTTGGCAAAATATTTTCTTCAACTGGATACTGGTGGTTAAGTCGTGTATGTGTTATATATGCATGAAAACATATACACATGTGTGTGTGTGTGTGAGTGTGTATGTATGTATTTGTATTCTTCCATGTGTTTGAGTGTATGCGTATACATTGTGACACTGATATTGGGTGTCTTCCACTATGGCTTTATTTATTGAAGCAGGACCTGTCACTTAACCTGAACCTCATTTATTTGGCTGTTCTAGCCTTATAGCTTGTGCTGAGGATGATTTGCCTCTGCTTCTTGTATACTAAGATAACAGGAAGACAAGCATGATGCCTTACAGTCTTTCTATAGTGCTGGAGATCCAAACTCCCTTTTGCATGCTTTAGGACTGCCCACAAAACTGTCACCCAGAATCTCTTCTGCAGTTCTAATGGACTAATTAAAAATATTTGTTCTACTAGGATTTTTAAAAAGGCAAAATATTAAATTGTAAAGTAGATCACATTCTTTTCTGAAAATAGACAACAATAACTGAATAGCTCTGAGAGCATTCCTCACAAACTTTTCAAAACTCATTTTGTCACTGCAAGTGTTTAGGGAATTTGTAGAGCTAGAACTTTCTCCAGTTTCTGATAGGCACAGCACGTCAATGTAAGTTGCAGGTAGACACTCCTGTGCATTAATTAGAAAAGGTCAAGCTGTGCAAAGGAAATGAGTGCAGTTCATATGGGTAAGAGCTTAGAAAGTACAAGCTGTGACAATGAATTCCAAATCTTCACTAATTACCGGTGCTTTCTACAAATAAAATGATACTGAATGTGCAAGCATGCTCAAGACAGAACTTTTTGCCTTCCACAGAGGTTTGAAGAAAATTAAAAATATGCTTTTTAAAGTAATATGCAACTTTTAATACTCCTTTAAAACTTATAATGTATTATTCTGGTACTGGGAGATGGGTATGTGTTTATTCCTATTTTAACAATAAGAATCAATATTCTGAGCAACTTGTAAGGTTCACGCAGATTGTCACTAATAAGATGAATGGAAATGTACCATATATTTTTGAAAATAATTTTACATTTTGATGTCTTTTGAAAAACAGCATTTTGTTTGATTCACATCGTATTTTCATGTAAATCTTATGATGTTTTAGGATCAGGTTTAAACAAAGAAGCAGAATGCATGAAGTTTAATTCCTTATTAAACCTATACTTTAGGTGTCATCAAAGCCATATCAAACCAATACATTCATATAATCTTTTAAATCCTAACCATGCTATAATTTCATAATAGAATTAATAGAATATATTTGAATTTTACTCATACTTATAAGTAGCATCAAATGTATAGAAGCACTTAATTCACATAGTTAGTAGGATCTTTGTAGATCAGGCTGTATTCCAAACTCACCTTTGAGATCAGTATGAAGTGGCTTGACCTAGAAGAGATTTCTAATATAAATAAATAAAATACTATTTAGTGTTTTATTTCTGTGAAAAGAAGTAATGACAATAGTAAATTTATTTAAAAAATAATTAGAGCTGGCTTACAGTTCAGAGCTTTAGCCAATAATTGTTATGGCAGGAAGCTTGGCGGCATGCAGGCAAACATGGTACTGTAAAAGTGGCTGAAAGCTCTACATCTTGATTCACAGACAGCCGAAAAAGACTGCTCCACTGTGTGTGAATTGAGTCTGAGACCTCAAATCCTGTCCTTAGTGACCATTTCCTCTAACAATGCCTTACCTACTCCAACAAGACCTTACTTAATAGGGATACTCTCTATGGGTCTATGGGGGCGATTTTATTCAAACTACTACAAATGAATACACAGAGATTTCTGACTATAGCATATGGTAAGTATATACCACATACTTATCATATCATTATCACATACATCAATTACATATCACATAGCATATGTAATTGATGCATATATATGTTATTTCTATTCATATATGAGATATAATGCAAAATATAATATAGTAGAAAGAGAAGAACAATAAAAGGGGATTTTGTCTTTTCCCTATTACATCAAGTAGGAAACAAAAGTGAAGAAGGTACACAACGTAAAATTCACAGTCACTTGGGCTGGGAATAAAATCTTAGTTTATTAAGATGTTCATGGCTGTTGAGCAGCCTGGCCAATTCCTGTCCAAATCTTATAGCCTTCGTGCTTCCCAGGAGGTCCTCACTGACCAAAGACACAGGTGAGAATTTTACCCAAATACCCATGTCAGCTGGAACACCCACATAACGTAGCAGACTCAGGACCTACTGGCACCCAACCTCTACCCCGAGCTCCACCTCCCTTCCAGTCCACTTCCCCACACAGGTTAGACCAGTGACTAAGTCTACAACCTGGGCTCCTCCCACAGTAACTATAGATACACAGTAACTATAGATACAGGAGATCCACATTATCCAGGGCACAAGAGGCCTGCTCTAACCAGAGAAAAAAGAGGCCCACACTAACCAGAGACAACACTGCCTGCCTCCAAGGAGGCCAGATCAAACTCAGATCACAGAGCTCTACTTGCCTTCAAGGAGGCCTGCTCCAGTCAGAGACACCTAGTTAACACAAGAGAGAACCAGATGGCCAGAGGCAATCACAGGACCATAGGCAACAGAACCCAATACAATTTGGCACTATTAGAATCTAGTTCTCTCACCAAACCAAGTCCTGGCTACCCTAACATACATGAAAAACAAGATACTGAGATACAATCCCATCTCATGGACATGATAGAGGCCTTATATAGAATATAAAGGACTCCCTTAAAGAAATACAGGCAAACAGATAGAAGCCCTTAAAGAAGAAACAAATAAATCCCTCAAAGAAATACAGGAAAATACAATCAAGCAGGTGAAGGAATTGAACAAAAACTTTCCAAGAACTAAAAATGGAAATAGAAACAATAAAGAAAATATAAAGAGAAGCAAACTTAGAGATGGGCAACTTAGGAAAGAGATCAAGAGCTACAGACTCAAGTATCACTACAAAATACAAGAGATAGAAAAGAGAATCTCTGGCCTAGAAGATATCATAGAAAATATTGACACATTAGTCAAAGAAAGTACAAAGGGTAAAAGGCTCATAACTGAAAATATTCAGGAAATTCAGGACACAATGAAGAGATCAAACCTAAGAATAATAGGAGTAGAAGAAGGTGAAGAATTCCAGCTCATAGGGCCAGAAAACATCCTCAACAAAATCAGAGAAGAAATTTCCCTACCCTAAAGAAGAAGATTGCCATAAATGTTCAAGAAGCTTACAGAACACCAAATAGATTGAACCAGAAAAAAAAAAAAAAAAAACTTCTCATCACATAATAATCCAAACACTAAATGCACAGAACATTAAAAGTTGTAAGGGAAAAAATATCAAGTAACATATAAAAGCAGACCTATCAGAATTACATCAGACTTCTCAACAGAGATTTTAAAAGTCAGAAGATCCTGGGCAGATGTCATCCAGACCCTAAGAAAACACAAATGCTGGCCCAGGATACTCTACCAGCCAAACTCTCTATCATCATAGATGGAGAAACCAAGATATTTATGGTAAAACCAAATTTTAACAGTATCTTTCTATTAATTCAGCCAGACAGACAATACTGGAATGAAACCTCCAACTCAAGGAGGGTAACTACACCTAAGAAAACACAAGAAACTAGACAGATGACAACAAACACAAAAGAAAAGAGTCATAACGCATGTGGGGCAGTGGGCTGTTCTGGCAGCCTGGGTCCAGTCAAGCTACTGGCTTGGAACCCCGGAGCACCCACTGAGCAGAGCAAATTTTCTCACAAGGGATGGCAGGAGTTTGGTGGTAGCTCCTGAGACCTGGGCTCAGATTTCAGCCCCAACCCCCCACAATGACCCCAGCAGGAGAGGTGTGTAATATTGGTCAAGCCCTCTTACATGCAAATAAAGATTCTCAGCCCAAATCAAAGGGAGATAACTGCTGTCGAAATCTAAATGACCCCCAAAACTGTATATATGACATATATATATATATATATATA
>NW_022196914.1:14469959-14473722 GCF_008632895.1 Mastomys coucha
TATATATATATATATATATAACTGTATATACACAGGGAAGTAAAAGTCACGAAAGTTCTACTCCATTGTCTGGCCTTTTGTTCTAAGAGCTGTAACACTTTGGAAGAGGTCTACTCTCCCAAAACGCGGCCTGAAGTTGTGCTAGGGCTTCTGCACCAAGACGGGCCAGAGATCTCCCAAAGCCTCCGACATTCAGAACCCCCCCCACACACACACACACAATACTACTTCCAGCAACAAAAATAACAGGAGCTAAAAATTATCTGTCTTTACTCTCTCTCAGCAACAACATAATCTATTCCCAACAAAAAGACACAGGCTAACAGACTGGATAAATACACAGTTTCAAGCACTTTGCTGCATACAAGAAACAAATCTCAATGGCAATGACAGAAAAGACCACAGAGTGAAAGGCTAGAAAAAAGTTTTCCAAGCAAATGGTCCCAGGAAACAAGCTGGAGTTGCCGTTCTAATATTCAGTAAAATGTACTTTCAATCAAAAGTTCTCAAATGAGATGGCAAAGGACATTTCATATTCATTTAAGCACACAACAATGGTGGGAGGCTTCAAAACACCACTCACACCAATGGACAGGTCACTGAAACAGAAACTGAACAGAGACACAGTAAAACATTAGTTATAACCTAAATGGATCTAACAGATATCTATAGAACATTTCACCCCCAAACAAGAGAATATACCCTCTTCTCAGCACCTCATGGAACCTTCTCAATAACTGACCATATAATCACATATAAAACAAGACTCAACAGGTACAAGAAAATTACAATAGTCTTATGCATTTTATCAGATCACTGCAGACTAAGACTAGACTTCAAAAACAACAAAAACAATAGAAAGCTTATATACTCATGGAAACTGAACAACTCTCTACTCAATGATAACTTGGTTGGAGAAGAAATCAAAAAAATCAAAGACTATATAATTCAGTGAAAATGAAGACACAGCATACCCTAATTTATGGACATAATAAAAGCAGCATTAAGAAGAGACTTCATAAAACCAAGTTCCTTCATAAGGGAGTTCGAGAGATCCCATATATGCAACTTAGCAGCACACCTGAAAGCTCTAGAACAGAAAGAAACAAACACATCCAAGAGGATGTGGCAGAGGGCAGAAAATAGTCATACTCAGGGATAAAATCAACCTGTTAGAAACAAAGAGAACAATAAAAAAAAAAAAAACCAAAGAGCTAGTTTTTTGAGAAATTAAACAAGATAGATAAACCCTTGGCCAGACTACCTAAGGACACAGAGACAGAATCCAAATTAACAAAATCAAAAATGAAAAGGGAGACATAACAAGAGAAACTGAGGAAATTAAAAGTAAAAATTACCAGAATGCACTACAAAAGCCTATATTCTACAAAACTGGAAAATCTAGATAAAATGGACCAATTTCTAGAAAGATACCATGTACCAAAGTTAAATCAAGATTAGGTAAACTATATAAACAGTCCCATCACCCGTAAGGAAATAGAAATAGTCATCCAAAACCTCCCACCCAATCAAAAAAAGCCCAGGGCCAAATGAGTTTACTGCAGAATTCCACCAGACCTTCAAGGAAGAGCTAATACCAGTACACCTCAAACTATACCACAAAATATGAAGCCATAGTTACTCTGAAATCTAAATCATACAAAGACCAAACAAAGAAAGAGAATTTCAGACTAATTTGGCACATGAATATCGATGCAGAACTATTCAACAAAATTCTTGCAAAATGAATCAAAGAACACATCAAAACTATCATTAACCATGACCAAGTAGGCTTCATCCCAGGGATGCAGAGATGGTTCAATATATGAAAACCCATCAACATAATACCCTATATAAACAAAATTCAAGGAAAAATTTCACATGATCATTTCATTAGACGCTAAAAAAGCCTTCGACAAAATACAATGCCACTTCATGCTAAAAATCCTGGAGAGATCAGAAAATGATGGCACATACCTAAACATAATAAAATCAATATACAGTAAAACAGCAGCCAATGTCAAATTAAGTGGAGAGAAACTAGAAGCAATCCTACTAAAATCCAGGACAAGGCAAGGTTTCCCACTCTCTTCCTACCTATTCAATACAGTACTGGAACTTCTAGCTAGAGCAATTAGACAACAAAAGGATACCAAGCAGATACATATTGGAAAGGAAGAATTCAAAGTATCACTATTTGCGGATGTTATGATGGTATATATGAGCAACCCAAAAACATTCAATTAGAGGACTACTATAGCTGATAACTTCAGCCAAGTGGTCAGATATAGATTTAACTCAAACAAGTCAGTACTCTTCCTTTAAATAAATGATAAATGGGCTGAGAAAGAAATTAGTGAAACAACACCTTCACAATAACTACAAATAGTATAAAATACCTTGGTATAAGCTTACCAAGCAAGTGACATTTCTGTATGAAAAGATCTTCAAATTCCTGAAAAAAGAAATTGAACAGGAGCTCAGAACCTAGAAAGATCTCCCATGTTCATGAATTGATAGGATTAACATAGGGAAAATGTCCATCTTGCCAAAATCAATCTATAGATTCAATGCATTCCCTATCAAAATTCCAACACAACTCTTTACAGACATGGAAAGAGTAATTTTCAACTTCATATGGGGAAAAAAAACAGAATAGTCAAAACAATTCTCAATAATAAAAGAATTTCCAGGGGAATCACCAGCCTTGATCTCAAGCTGTACTACATAGTAATAGTGATTAAAACACACACACACACACACACACACACACACACACACACACACACACACACATGATATTGGTTCAGAGACAGGTAGAGCTATCAGTGGATTAGGAACAAAGACCCAGAAGTAAACCCATATACCTATGTACACTTGATCTTTACCAAAACAAAACAAAACAAAAAAATACAAACAAACAAACAAAAAAACAATACAGTGGAAAAAAGAAAGCATCTTCAATAAATGGTGGTGGCCTAACTGTTGTTCTGTATGTAGTAGAATAAATATAGATCAATATTTATCACCTTGCAAAAAGCTCAAGTGCAAGTAGATCAAAGACCTCAACATAGAGAACAGAAGATGAAATTAGATCACAGGAAAAAACTTTCAGATGGAAGCCAAGTGGCACCACAAGGATTAGTCAGGGTCACCACACAAAGCTTATCCCCGAGGTGAGAAATGTGTCACAGACACTGATGGCATTCCACTTCCACTGAAGATTGCAAGAGTTGAGGTTCTGAGACCAGAGCAGCCTGCCGGGAGGCACAGGCCCCACAACTAGGGGAGCAGCAAGGCGGCAGGGACATGATCCTCTCAGCTTCCGAGGGACAGAGGAGGATCAGCTTCCTTCTCTGCCCCTTCCCTGCAAGTGGAGGGCCTACCTCCAGAGAGCGCCTTAAACCAGAGACCAGCGCAGGATCCACCATTTTCTCTCAGGTGAGTTTCTGAGACCGGAGCAGCTGGCTGGGAGGCACAGGACCCACGACTCCCAGGGGAGCTGCAGGGCGGCAGGGACAGGATCCTCTCAGCTTCTGAGTGACAGAGGAGGAACAGCGTTCTTCTCTGCCCCTTCCCTGCAAGTGGAGGGCCTACCTCCAGACAGCTCCTTAAGCCAGAGACTCGGGCAAGAGCCACCATTTCCTCTCCGGTGAGTTTCTAAGACCTGAGCAGCCAGCTTGGAGGCACAGGCACCACGAGTCACAGGGGACTTGCAGGGCAGCAGGGACAGGACAAGCTCTAGCCAGAGACACTAAGAACA
>NW_022196914.1:14479788-14554324 GCF_008632895.1 Mastomys coucha
AGAAGGAAGACCAAAAGGTGGACATTTCATTCCTTCTTAAAAGAGGGAACCAAATACCCACAGAAGGATATGCAGAGAATAACTATGGAGCAGGGACTGAAGGAAGGGCAATCCAGCCTAAATATAGCCATCTCCTGAGAGGCTCTGACAGTACCTGACTAACACAGATGTAGAGGCTCACAGCCATTCATCAAACTGAGTACAGGGTCCCCCGTGAAGGAATTAGAGAAAGGACCAATGGAGCTGAGGGGTTTGCAGCCCCTTAGGAGGAACAACAATATGAACTAACTAGTACCCTCGGAGCTCCCAGGGTCTCAACCACCAACCAAGGACTGCACATGGAGGGATCTTATTGTTCAGGCAACATGTGTATGGTAGAGGATTGCAAAATTGATCATCAATAGGAGGAGTGGACCTCGGCCCTGTGAAGGTTCTGAGCTCCAGTGTAGGGGAATGCCAGGGCCAGAAAGTGGGAGAGGGCGGGGTGGCAGGCATGGGGAAGGGGGAGGCAACAGGGGTTTGTTTTTGTTGTTTTTGTTTGTTCCTTTGTTTTTTGGAGGGGAAACTGGGAATGGAGAAATTCGCATGTAAATAAAGAAAATATCTAAAAAAAAAAAAAAAAAAGACCTCAACATAATACCTGAAACTCTGAATCTAATAAAAGAGGAAGTGGGAAAGAATCTTGTACTCATTGGCACAGGGGAAATTTTGAGCACCAATGATGCAGGCTCTAAGATCAATAATTGATAAATGGGATCTCATGAAACTGAAAAGTTTCTGTAAGGCAGAGGACATATTCAATAGGACAAATCAGCAACCTATGGATTGGGAAAAAAAAATCTTCATTAACCCTACATCCAGCCTAGAGCTAATATCCAAAATACATAAAGAACACAAAAAGTTAACCTCCCCAAACCCAAATAACCCAATTAAAAATGAGGTATAGAGCTAAATAGAGAATTTACAAGAGAAAAATCTCGAATGGCTGAGAACCACTTAAAGAAATGTACAAAATCCTTAGTCATAAGAGAAATGCAAATCAAAACGACTCTGAGATTCCCCCTCACAACCATCAGAATGGCTAAGATCAAAAACTCAGGTGACAGCAGATGCAGTGAAAGAGGAACACTCCTCCATTGTAGGTGGGATTGCAAACTGGTACAACAACTCTGGATAATAATCAGGAGGTTCCTTAGAAAATTAGAAATAGTTCTACTTGAAGACCAAGCTATACCATTCTTGGGCATATAGCCAAAATATTTCCCACCATACCACAAGGACACATACTCCAGCATATTCATAGCAGCCTTATTTGTAATAGCCAGAAGCTAGAAACAAGCCAGATGTCCATCAACCAAAGAATGGATACAGAAAATATGGTTCAGTTACACAATGGAATACTATTCATCTATTAAAAACCAGGGCACATTTATATTGCAGGCAAATAGATGGAACTAGAAAATGTCATCCTGAGTGAGGTAACTCAGACCCAAAAGGACATACATGAAATATACTCACTAATAAGTGGATATTAATTAAAAAATACAGAATGCCTAAGATACAACCTACAAACAGTGTAACAAGCAGAAATGCCCAAACGAGGATGCTTCAATTCCATTTAAAATCGGGAAGGAAATATTCATGGGAATCAGAGGGAGAGAGGGACATGGGTGGAAGAGGGGCAAGGGAGGTGAAAAGTGGAACAGAATCACATATGGAGGATGGAGGGGACAGATGAGAAAACCAGAGGGCCAAGAGAATGAATGGAAATTAACAGCCTTGAGAAATAGGAGGTGGTGGGACCCTCTAGAAAGTACCCGAGACCCAAGAGGTCAGACATTCTCAGAACTCATTGGGGGTGACCCTAGCCAAAATGCCCAATAGTGAAGAAAGGGAACTGGAAGTGTCCACCTCCAGTAGATAGACACGACCTCAAATTGAGGGACAGGGTAAATAACCACAGTCAGAATTTCTGACCCAGAATTTTTCCTGACTAAAAGAACTGCAGTGACAACTATGGAGAAGAAACTGAAGGAAAGGCAGCAATCCAATGACAGGATCCATTTCACGAGTCACACAATGCCTGCCATTACCATCCTATGATGTGCTTACTGAAGGCTTCTCTGAGAGGCCCTACCAACAGCTGATTGAGACACAAGCAGATACTTATTCCCAACCATTGGACTGAAGCCAGGGACCCCTATCGTTAAATTGGAGGAAGGATTGAAGAAGCTGAAGGCAAGAATGACCCCATAGGAAGGCTAGCAGTCTCAACTAACTCAGACCCCAAGGAACTCCCAGAGACTGAGCCACCAAGCAGGAGCATACATGGGCTGGTCCAAGGCCCATGGCATGGATGTAGCAGAGGTTTGCCTTGTTTGGCCTCAGTGAGAGAAGACGCACTTAATATTTGAGTCATGAGGTCTCAGGAAAAGGAGAGACCTGACGGAGGTGGGAAGATAAGCACCCTCTTAGAGGAAAGGAGAAGGAGGAATGGGATAAGGAACTGTGGAAAGGAGGACCGAGGGGGGTGCAATGACTGGAATGTAAATAAATAAAACAATTTTTTTTTTTAAAAAAAAGGTGTTCATGGCTATCATATAAAAGGAAACTTACTGTGTATCATTTTGTTATTGTTGTTGTTTTTGTTGTTATTGTTGTTGTTGTCAGTACTATTACAGAGTGAAGAGAAAGAATAGCTCAGCAAATAAGTATTTGTTTTGTGGTTCACATGAAAGCCTGGTCCTCATGAGTTCTTATTATCGTTAATGATGGAAGGTAATTATTGGACTGAATGATGCATTCAGGCATTCCAAGGTGCCAGTAAAGCAACAGAGTCTGCAAACAGCCCTAGATATAAGCAAGGCTAGTGTCTAGCACTGAAGCCAGAGGAAAGTAGAACCCTTGAAGGACAGAGAAGGATGGCAGAGGAGTCTGTGACAAAGCATTACAGAAATATTTCCTACAAGCCTTGTGTTGAAGCTTGAACATAGCAAATCCAGTGAGGATGGGGCATTTTGAAAGTGCAGGAGGTGTGGAACATCTCATCCAGGGGACAACATTGTTTTTCAAGAGAAAGCTTTTTTTCTGCTTTATTATTTTTGATTCTCATGGCTGCTAGGACAGCTCTTTTCTGTTAAAACAAAAATCAGTAATAAAATCAATTCTAATTATGAGCAGAGACACCAGCTCAGGTTTCTATACATGTTTGACTTCTCTATCAAAGACATAAAGTCTTACACCATTATCAGCAAGCTATTTATTTTCTGGTTATATAATCTGAAATCCTTTAGTCTTAACAGTTATTTTTTTCTTTAAACATGTAATTAATTTAAGGATGCTCTTTCAATTATACCAAATCAACCTGATTCTTCCTTAACTGTGGAAGGTACCACTGAATAAATAAATTTTGTATGCATATAATTAAAATTAAAATCTTATGACACTCTAACTTTCCTACACAATCATTGCTTTCCATATGTCTGCTTCTCTTTCTCTCTCCCTCCCCCCTCTCTTTCTGTGTGTGTGTGTGCATGCGACATTTTGCTAAACATAAAAATATGTGGGTACCTTATGCAGTACAATGTTTCTGAATATAATGTAGAAGTATTTTGTTCATTTTTCTTATGTATGTACTTTTTAAGAAACCATGATGATTTCTGCAAATTATCCTTCTTAGAAACTGGTTTTCAATTTAGAGGGTTTTTTTTTTTTTAGAATGATAACTATTTCTTATAATGCCCATTGGCTTGCAAATGCATAAAAATAGTATGTACTATAAAATTTCTAATCTAAAATCTGAATATTACACCCATTGTGGTTCATGATAGATTTCCGGTGTTGCATCCATTTAGAAATAACCCTGCAATACTTAGTACAAAGAGCTGAGGATCTTCTATGTGTAACTACTCAGCAGTACACTGCTTCATAGATAATCTTGCGTGATTGTAATACACTACATGAGATGAAGCTGGAGCCTGTTAAGTGTAAGATTTGATTCTTGATACATTTTTTATATGCCACTTTTGTTTTGTTTTTTTAGTGTTAGATAGAGAGACAGGTTATCACTTTACAGGAGAGATTGCCAGGCCAAAACTTAAACACATCAGTCTCATATCTCAGTCTCCAAAATTATGGGATTGCAATCATGAGCAACCATTTCCAGCTATATAACATTAGGTCAAAAAATATCTTTGAGGTATGAACTTCAATCCATGCGCATTTCATGACAAAATTTGAATAATTTTCATTTAAAACAAATATGAAATTATTGGGAAATAAAATTGATCTTGTTGAGACATCAGTGTCACACTTTTAGCATATTAGACAATTCTGAATATGCTCTAATATGGAGAAGCCTATTAATGATGGACAATGTTAATGGAAAAGTTGTTCTCAGATGATCTTCTTTAGTAATTACCAATATCAGTATTGATTACAGCTTGGCAGTGGTGGCACACCCCATTAATCCCAGCACTAGGGAGGCAGAGGCAGATGGATTTCTGAGTTCGAGGCCAGCCTGGTCTACAGAGTTCCAGAAAAGCCAGGGCTATACAGAGAAACCCTGTATTGAAAACAAAACAAAACAAAACAAAACAAAAACCAACCAAACAAACAAAAGAATTGATGACAGATGGTGCTGAAACCACAGTGCAATATATTTGCATTAAATAATAAAGCATAACCTGACAATGTAATTTCTACAATGTGTCCCATTTATTTAACAATAAACTTTCTAGTATTATTTTTATATCCTTTATGCTTTCAAGTTGAAGACAGAGCAGTAGTACTTTCTTAAAATATAGAGTATACAATTTCTCCAGCTGAAACTTGATAATCACAGTATAAATAGTCATGTCATTTCTTTACTACCTTTAATATTACTATTTTACTATTATCAGCTTAGTTATGTTGTGTTTAGTTTTGACATAATTTAAAGCTTCATTTTCAAGTGTTTCTATTTTAATACATCTTTGACTAAAGAAAATCAAGTTATTAATAAATATCTTATTTAAAGTTAACCTTTTGATGAAAATAACATAATTTTCCGCTCTTAGTGACACTCACATAAATAATGTATGTGTCTTCACTTGACAATAAATAGTGCATGTCACTAAATAAGTGCAGTTTCTTGGTAAAGTAAACAAAAGAAATGGAAAACTTTGAGGATTAAAAATGTTATAAAAGTATAGCTTATTGGTTGTTGGATATGTGCACTGGGGTCAACATTGTACTCTATAAAACCAGCAAACAAACAAACAAAGCAGGAATGAACAGTGCTTCAAAGTGGTACTTCACTGGAGTCTGTGACCTTTCATTTTGATACAATATAAAAGGTAGTGGTTTTGGCCAGGAATAGACTTACAGCAGAAAATATCCTGGAAGAAAATATGTTTTGGGGGAATTGGTTGTGGTAGTATTGTTTTATTTGTTTGTTTGTTTGTTTTGACAGTTGCACTGTCTGTTTCCAAAGTAGTGACAAATACACTAAAAGAGGAAGAAGGAAAAGGGAAGAAGAGAGTTAGAAAGAAGAGAAAATTTATGTTAGGTTTTACAGACATTCATTTTCGGGCTGGAGATGGTTCAGGAGTTACAAATAGCAGGTGCTCGTCTAGAGAAGACTGGTTGAGCCCATAAGCTACATTGGTGGTTCACAAATATGTCTAACACCATTTATGGATGATTCAATGCCTTCTTCTGGCTTCTGAAGATACCAGGAGTGAACATTGTACACAAAAATATAAATGTACATAAAATATTTTAATTTTTAAATAGATTCTTAGTGTGTTACACATCACCCACATCAGTCCTATACATCCTTTCCTCCCCGCATAGTTTCACTTCACCTTTGCTACAGCCCCCTCAAAATAACACACACACACACACAGACACACACACACACACACACACACACACAAGAAAAAAGGAACAAAGGGAAGAACAACTAAAACAGCAAAACAAAGCATAGTAAACATCTCATCATGGAAGCTGTAGTATGCAGCAGTGTGTCCCAGAGTGTATTCTTTTTGTAGATACATTTTCAATTGCAAATGTTCATTGCAGTGGGTTATTGGACTGGTTGGAGAGCTCTGGATTTTGTGACACAACCAATATTGTATCCCCACCAGGACTCTTTCTGGTTATCTGCTTGCTGTCCTTGGTCATGGAGTCCCTACAGCTTTGGAACCGCAGGACTGGCCTATTCATGCACCCCCACCATTCAAAGATGGTGTTAGTTACTTTGGCATAACAGTAGACTTGGTGTTTGATAGTCACTTCCCTGGAACTCTCTGCAATGCTATGTTTCTTATTTAGAACCACACCTAGCTGTTATACCCTCCTGCTTGTTTACTGAATAGCCATTTATTCAACAATGCCCAAAAGAAAAAAAAATGCTTCACAGTCTGATCCAATTAAATTTGAATACTTTGTGGATCACATCTTTAATGCTTTCCTTTTTTTTTCTCTTCAAAGCTAAAGAAGGAAAATAGTAGACCTATTATTTTTTTGCCTGAGACTGCAAACTTTTCTTTCTTTCTTATGGTATAAGCCAAACACCCTGAGTTGTACAACCACCTTGCTGCCCATGGAGAGCTAACAGTTAAGAACAAAATCTACAAGGAGAATATAATTAAATTGATTGCAAAAGTAGGTAGGCACCATGGCTAAGATCAGCCCTCGAACCTTTTCAAATCTGGACTTCAAAGTGTAGAAGACAATAAATAGTTATACCTGAACTATGAAAATTGTATACTATGTTACATATGCACATGCAAACTAATATGTAATAAACATGTATGCTCATACATAATGAACACTTTATTCTGTAGCATATACTATGATATAAGTATAACTCATAGTTTATGCCTCTACCCAAAGCATTCTGATAACAACCATGGTGTTTATTAGGCTTATCGGGCAATGATGTTATGCTCTTTTTTTTAGGGTAACTCCCTCTAGCTAAATGATGTTTGTGATTAATTAAAAATTTAGCATAAGAGACCATAGACTCTTTTGAAAACTACTCTAGGAAACTGTTTATTTTTCTTCTAAAAAATTAGATTCTTCTCTCATCCAATATGTCAAGACCACAGTTTCCCCTCCCTCCACTCTTCCCAACCCTGCCTACCCACAACTCCTCTTCATAAGAACCATTTATTCCCATGTTTCCCTTCAAAAAAGAGCAGGTCTCCAAGAGACAACAACCAACCATGACAAAACAAGATACAGTAAGACAGGCAGAAGCCATTATACTGAGGTTGTAACAGGCAACCCAAGAGGAGGAAAAGAGTGGCACTAGTAGTCAAAAGAGTCAGACATACCTGGTCCTACTGTTAAAGTTTCCCAAGAACAGCCATAACATATATACAGAAAATCTAGTGCAGACCCATGTAAGCTCACTCTTGCTGCTTCAGTCTCTGTGAGCCCATGTGAGCCCTGTTTAGTTGATTCTAGGGCCATCTTCTCCTGTCCTTCAGCCCCTCTGACTCCTACAATCTTTCCTCCTACTCTTCTTTGAGGTACCAAGTGAAGGGACCCAATGAAGACTTCTAACTTATACTCTCTGCATAATGTCTAGCTGTGACTCTCATACCCAACCTCATCTGCTGCAGGAGGAAGCCTCTCTGAAGATGACTGGAAAAGGCACTGAAATATAAGTTTAGCAGATTATCATTAGGATTCATTTCATTGTGGTTTTGTTTGGTTGGTTGGTTGGTTTGATTTGTTGTTGTTGTTGTTGCTTGATTGTTTTGTTTTTGTTTTGTTTTTGAATTTTGGTTTTTGGTTTTTAGTTTTTTGCTAGTGTGCTTCACTCTACCTTATGGCAATCCAGTCTCTAATTCTTCTTTCTCTAGGAAGTGTAAGACATGTGTTCCCTCTGGCAGTAGGGTCTCAAGTTAAACCAAACATTGCTTGGCCACTCCTACAACTTTTATACTACCATTTCCCCAGCACATATTGCAGACAGGTCTGACTGTAGGTGGAGGGTTTTGTGGCTGGGTTTGTGTCCAGGTAATCATGGTTGCTGGTGAACTACAAGTCCATATTGAAATTTATCTTGTGGGTCTCACAAGATTCTTTAGCTTCCTTTAGTTGATTACTAGCAAAATATCATTTGATAAGACTCACTCAGACTTATCATTATTGGCTGGAAGTAGTTAAACTCTTTTGGAGTCTTTCATCTGTTTCATTTTACATTAGTCTGGTGTTGCATCCAAAACAAAATGCCACAAACTGGGTATTTTAAGATTATGGATGTAAGACGTTTAATGAGCCAGCATAGACCCTAATGAGGGCTCTTCTTCTGTATCTTCCAGAGTGTTCTTGTTTTTCCTTAGAAGAAGGTAGGAGAGTGCATCTTTCTGAATTGTAAAGGAACACAACCAACCAATTTAAGTCCCAATTCAATTGAAAATAAACTGGAAGCTTCTATATTTATTTAGATCAGAATGTGGAAAGTTACTTTAGCAAGTTAAGAGTACATCTGTACAGAGGTAATAAAATCAAAAAGATAATATGGAAATGGCCAAGTACAAGAATCAATAAGTTTCTTTGAGATTTAATGAAAGAAGAGACAAAATTGAGTAAATATGGATGATGTTTTCTCATTAATAAATTTTATTTATATGATTCAAACAAAAACACAAGTCTATACCTATGGGTGTTTTAATGGCATGTATGTAAGAACACCACATGCATGTTTGGTGCCTGTAGTGGCCAGAAGAGTCTATTTGGTTCCTTGAAATGAGGATTGCAGCATGCTGTAAGCCACTTGCAAAAGTCCTTTCTGAAATTTATGAATTGAAGCAAGGCTAGTTTTTCCATCAGTGGTTTATTGCTAAGGAATGTGTCAGCTACTTAAGACCTATTCTTCAACATAATATATGCTGCCGTCTCATGTAGCACAGTGGCATCTATAAGACAGCTCTGGCCAATAAACTTAAAGTGCTTTAATGAAAACTGGTAAACCTGTCACTGAAGAACAACAATAAATAGTTCTTTAATACTTCCACTTAGTCAAAGGATTTATAGATTTTATATCTTGTTACATGTATGTTAAAAATCATTCAGATAGTGCTAGAGTATGCAAGGTACTTCAAACAACATAATAAAATACTTTTTACAAAATATGCATTTATTGATTTTTCAATATTTGTCTTATAGGCATTACTTTACAGCATATCATTTAAAAACAGTTTCCAAACATAATTATCTAATTCATTTAATTTGTACATGATTTCTTCCTCTCTCTACTCAATGTCCCACTCCCTCCACTCCCTTTCAAATTCATGACCATTTTACTTGTGACTACTATTTTATCACTCATGCATATGCTACTGAGTGCATTTAGTGTTTCTCCTCTGTGTTAAATGCTAAACACCTGAGATTGAATAACCTGCCAGGGTGCTTATTTTCTGTCTCTCAGTAGCCATTGGTTGCTTGTAGCTCTTCATTAATTACTTTTACTTCTAAGTAAAAGTGAGATCATAGCATTTCACATTTTGAAAGCACTTGGGTATAACTTCTCATTTGAATAAATATCAAAACTCGTTTTTCACTAAATCATTTAATGAATGAGTGACAATACATGACATAATGATTTTTAGTAATTTAGAATATGAACATGCTTATTGTATTTTGCTTCAATACTAGACAAAGGTAAACAATTATAATTCTGAAAGTAGTTTCAGAAGAAACTGGATGAATTACTGTATCTAAAAACTGAGGCAATCAAAATCTATAAAAAATAAAATAACAAGAGCTACTCTCAGATATAAGTATTTCGTTTTCTTTTTATTAAGATACTTACATATTAACATCAATCATCAAATTATTACATGCTGAGTTCTGCACTAACACATGTGTTTGTGTTCTCAATGGAACCCGCTTCTTCTCATGAGTGCTAATTATTTTGGGGGATTGTTTGATTTTTATTAGTTTTATTTATTTTTTACAGTTCAGTCATTACCTCAATCCCAGTCCTCCCTTCCACAATTCCTCATTCCATTCTTTCTCCCTACTGTCTCCAGGAGGATGTCCCCACCCACACTCCAACCCCCACCCCTACCAGTCCTTCCCAATTCCTGGGGCCTCAAGTTTCTCTAAGGTTAGGGATAATCACTATTAAAAGCAAAACAAATGCTTTAACATTTATTGTATTTCAACAGTCGGTCCATTAACTAAATTCATAAACTATAAGATGTGCTGTATGAAAATTATTCTGTGACCAAATTTAAAATGTAAGTACAAAAGAAAAAAATTAAACTTAGCCCCCAGAGAACAAATAACAAGACAGTTTGTTGTACTTTAACCTTCAATTTTCAATTCTATGATATTTTTCAATGGTTGAATTAATATAGTTCATAAAGAATTATAAAAGCTTTTAAAATTGTCATAAAACCAAATTTATAGCTTCAATTTAAAGTTTACATCTTTTGCAAAATAGGTCACTGAGGACACCCCCCCAAACACACGTGCTCAGGGAGGTATTTAGTAAAAGGTGGTTGAGTGAGTGTGAGAGTCAGAAAGGATGAATGATCTCAAGGAGACAGTGTCTTCCAACCGCAACAGGCCTCACCATATGGATTCACAAAGACTTCTGAAAATTGAAGGAACGCAGGATCTCAGCTCTGAGAAGAGATATGGACACTGACAACCATCCTCATCCAAAAAACTTTCTCCAATTAGCATCTTCTTGCAAAGGAAAGAGCATTCATTTTCAAAGGAGTCTCACTGGGTATGTTAGCAACACTTAACTTCAGGCCCCATTCCTAGCAGTACATACCCAGCATTTCTCTCATATTGGTTTGTTTGGGCATATTTTGACTGACTTTTCTCAATCTTGTAGATTACGGTTTCCAATCGTGTGATTTTAATTTTTGCTTTGTGTGGTGTGTGGTGTATGTCTTATGTTTTGGTTTGGTGCTTTACTTTTATACTTTTATTATTATTTTTGTCTGCTTATTATATAAGAGAAAGAATAAGAACAGAATTGGATGCTTTGAGAGGTGAGGAAGATATGGGAGCATTAGAATGGGAGAAACTGTGACGATAGGATATTTTATGAAAAAACAATTTGTATTGATATTTTTAGGAATATCTATACATATGCCAATACATACACATTATTATATGATAATTAATGGAAAAGAACAAGGGTGGCATATTGGACAGTTTAAAGGGAGGGAGAAAAGGGGAAAACGATAATACCAATTTTTTTAAAAAGTGTTTGTCAAAAACAAATAAAATACTATAGGTACCACAAAAGTAAATAAAATCATCATTTTGATTACCTTGCCTGCTGTAGTAGGTTAATATATTGTAGTTTACTTGAAAGCAAGTTTGAATTTTCTATTTCAAATCCTATTGCATCAGAGCTGACCTTTTAAGTTCTATGATAGAGTCCCCTTATCCTCCCTATTTTGTCAACTTAGCATTACATAATTTTTGTTGTTCTTTAGTGTTATATTTTATTTTGTCCTCAAATACACTAGATATTGAAGCATATTTAAATGATTGCACTCCTTATCTTTGGTTTATTATTTTTAAGTCATGGACAAAATGTGTTTCTGATTTGGATTTTCCTGTACAATGACAACAGCTACTAATTCTTGCAATAGCTTTTCTTTGGTTACTCTAGGAATCCATTTATCTAGGAAACTTTTATTTTCATCCTTTTTGCACATTGGATTTTCTCCTATTACTGATTCCTGTAAACTTTGTATTAACTATATTACTTGCTTCTCTTTAATACCTAATTAAGTTTTGAATAAAGTAGTATAAGAACAAATGCATGAATACTGAAGTGGCTAGTAAGCTCAACAAGGTCCTTTCTCAGTACTGTTTCATCTTTTGTTTAAACTTTCACTCCCTTCTGTCTCTTAAGTGTTTGATGGATAAAAATTAAATATGAAAACATCATAACTGCAAAAGTTTTCACTGAAATGAGCAAAATTAAATGTCATCCTGTCCAACATCAGCAACTTTGGGATTTAGACTGAAGACTTCTGATAGCTCATAGTATGTGGAAGCTAGCCTGCAAATTGAGTTTGGCGCATGTACGGAGATGTAAGTGGCAACAGAGAGTTGGAAATTTTCTCCTGGAAAAACAGGTTTATTTCTTCAGTATTGGCGGTAAGTTATATTTTATAAGCTTGCAATTATATTTTAAAATATAATTTTATAAAATAAAATATATTTTAGAATTTGACATGTTCTTGAATGAGCCTGGTCTGAAGAGGTTTCACAGAAGAATTTATAATTTAAATTTTAATTTCCAAAAGATAAGAACAATCCAGTGGTATCAGGGAAAGATGGAAACTATATACCTTATGATTGAAGCCAGTTTTAAGGAAAATTATATACTGTTTTGACATAGTAAGCAGTGACCAAGTCAAAGAATCAATGAAGTCAAAACACAGAAGAAAGTCACATAAAATAATCTAACATGAAAATAAAAGATAGTTTAAAAATTCAAATAAAAATGTTGGTACCATATGTTACAGGAATAAAGCTGTTCATGCTAGCATGTAGCTCAGTGGGAGATCACTTGCCTAAAACACACACAACATTCTGTGCTCCATCTCAACACTGTTAAGGTCAATGAGACTGTGGAAAACACATGTTCCTTTAGTATGACCCATAAATTTATGAAGGTCAATGTTTGCAGAAATAGAAACAAATACTCTTTATGTAGAGTTTTTTTTTTTTTAAATGGGGTAGTGTTGTCAAATCTGAAAGTAAAATTTGCATCAGTAAACAAAAGCATTCTTTAACCCTAGATAGAAATGTAGGATATGTGTTGGTCTGGGACTAAGGGGAGTGCAGTAGCAAAGACTATATAAATATTAGGATTGTTGAATGAAGGCCAATAGGTATGGATTTATAATTAAACTCCACCATTCACCATCTGGGTAGGCTTCTGCACAAGCCTTATAATCCAAGTGATTGTACTATGTGCTTAAAACCAAAGTGCAAACACTGTCAGATATAATAAGCATGAAGATCCCTTAAGGATAAAAATTAGAAAAGGGTGGCTAACTTTGATGTAGGTAGAGCTGCCTCCCCGCCCATTGTACATGATTCTGTCAAGTTCTGCTTTGCGAGCTCACAGATCTGATGGAATTTTTCCCCACACTACAATTTCAATTAATTTCTGTGCTGAGTGTACTTCAGATTTGTAAATAAATGTGTGTTTGCTCGGTACAAAAAGATCAATTCTAATTTGAAACAACAGGTAGAAAGAAAAAATACCTGAATAATTCAATTGGCTAACAAGTTCCTTGTTTGCTTTGATCACACTAAATTCTCAAATATGCTTCATTTGAAAATGAGAACGATTAGAGAAAAGATGAAATTGAAAATGAAGACTCCTGGAATGATGAATGTATCAGGCCACACCAGTGTTTTATATTTTAATTCACTTTCACAATCGCTTTGCTTCATATGTGCATGCTTAGCTAGGGCTTTAAAAGCGAGAGGTGGCAGTGTGACTAGTTTTACAAGGAGTTCTAAACCAAATAAAGGATTGTGTGGGAACATCTGTTAGGTCCATTAGAGTTTTAGATCAAGTGAAAAGTACCACCTGTGACTTTTAACTTGTAGTGACTTTCCAGGCAGGGTTGATATGTGATTAGAAATAAGTGTAGTTTCCTGACACACTTCAGGAGACTATAACTCAAGGACTAATCTTCCTTTTGCATGTCCATCATTGCACTATAATTCAGTTCAAGTTCTTAGGTCTCACTTTGTGTCAAGATAGGTTTAATGTAGACTTAGACCAAGAATTGCTTTTATAATGAGTCAATTAAATTGGATTGTTATCAGATATTTCTAAAAAAAAAAATTAAATAAAAGCTAAATCAAATTTTAATTTCAAACTAGTTAGGTTGTTACGTCCGAAGAAGCAATATCTTCACAGGAGGTTTTCACACTTGCCTCTTTTCTCAACATTTTCTTCCTATTGATTTTTATTTTAGCATTCACATTCTCCCCACACATAGTTGACTAATTGATAATTTTAGACGTATTGTTCTTTTTATAATGTTATTTAAGAAAAGATGTTCCTCAAGTCTTCATAAATAGCAGATGTTCCTAATCCAGTGAATATTGATTGGCATGTTTGTATGGCATACAGGGTAGGAAGATAGTATTATAGGACCATAAATATGACAATAAGAGTTTTATTTTATATAAAGTGTGAATATTTTACTTAGGAAAATTTTGTATTCTAAAATTGTACACTGCAACTTTTTTTCATTTTCTGCAATGTGTATGGTTGAAGCACATCCTAAACTTTTCTACCCTAGGTAAGTATTTTTGACTCCAGAACCCCCTTTTCCAGCCAAGCATTTATCATTCACAGCTTAATAGGTATAGTTAGAGGGTTTTGTTCTAGTTTCCTACTATCGCTATGGTAACCGAATGAATAAAATCAACTTTGAGCAAGCTGGGATTTATTTGGCTTACATTTCCAGGTTGCATGCATCGTTTATGGGATTTCAGGTAGGAACTGTGACAAGAATCTGAGGGAGAAAGTATGAATAAAAACGTCTTGCAACTTTGATAATAAGCCTGTACTTAAGTAACTTTTTTATACTGCCCAGAGCCACCTTCCTAGAGAACAGTGTTGTCTGTAGTAGGCTGGGGACTCCTACATTTTGTAACAATCAAGACAGCCCTCTCCAAATGTACCCAGACTGATTCTTCCTCCACTGCATCTAGGCTGTGTCAAGTTGACAGTTGAAGCTAATAGGACAGTCAGTATGGAGCTTGAGAACCTACAAACTTCTCATGCTGCTATTTTGTCTGCACCTCAATGTTGCCTCAAGAATAATATAGCCTAGTTAGCATGAGATTCAAGATGAGGAAGAATCCACTGTACGGACATCGTTAATTGGACTTTCCTAACAGTTCAATCAAACAAGTAGTTCTGATACTCTAAGAACTAGCAAATTCAATATTCCTAAAAGCTCCAATTATTTTTATTCCTGATTTCTTTTGTTATCCGTTAAAATGACCCTGTTTTATTAATAAATTTTTTCTCCTGAAATGATAGATTTTCTTTCCTTCTTTCTTCATTCATTCTTTCTTTCTTCCTTTCTTCTCTTTTTTTCTTTTGCTTCTCTGCCCCTTGTAGATAAACATTGTATTCTAGTCTCTTTTCTACTTCTGTGGCAAAACTCTTTATCAAATAAAATATATAAAGAAAAATAGTTGACTGGCTTCCATGTTCAAAGGGTTAGTGTCCATGATGGAAGAGCGAGACATGAACAAAGACAACTGGCAATTCATCTCTTGATCCACAAACATGAGCATATAGAAAACACTGGAATGACACAAGTCTTTTGAAACCTCAAAGCACTCTTCCTCCCAAGTTGCTTGCCTTCTATGTAGAGCACACACCTTGTAATCCTTCCCAAATAGTTCCATAAAGTGATGAACATTAATTCACAATAGAACTGCATTGTCATTCAAACCATCAAAGACAGATAATCTCATATTCACAATATCTTGAGGTACAGAAATTTTTAATTTTAGATGATATAGCTATATGTAAAAATTTGACTACTAAATTTATTTCATACATATAGCAATCACTAAAATGGTCATCTTTGACAAGAAGTGTAAGCTTTAGCTCTCAAGTGGTCTCATGATCTTTAGAGGAAATAAAAGGTACAGTCTAGTGCACTGTGTTAGCGGGATATGATGTTCAGTAGGGTATTTAATTAATTTTCATTTACAATGTGTTCACATTGGAGATAAGCACATAATGAGTCAACTAGTACCTGCCTTTATTTCTTCTCAGTAGAATGCACAGCATCTCAATGGTGATAACATAAAGCAATAAGGGAAAATAATTCGGCCAGTTTGAAATAAAACAGTTTGCAACTCCTAGATTGGAAAAATATTTTTAGTACCTTTCTAATTTTCTCTCTATTGAAAACATGCTGATTAAACTACCTAGCCACCAGGAGGATATAGTCTCCTAACCCACTAAGCTGTGGCTCACGGGGGATAATAAAAACCATAAGAACTCTCAGAAGCAGAGTCAAGATCCATGAACTATAAAGATTCAGGTAGTGCTCTCAGGAAGCAAGTTTCCATCAAAGAAAGAGAACAGCTTATGGTTACTCCAACTGCATATAATGGCAGCAGGAGAAGGAAATATTCAGAATTCCTTTTAATTAATAATAACTATTTCTCATTATGAAGTATTTTTTTGTTTCCCTTTCATTGGGATCTGAATATGAGGATGTTAAATAATTTTAATATTTTCACAAAGTTTAGATCAAGAGAATCTTTAAATTATTATTTGGAGTCATTGGAAACTTAGGAATATTCCTGATATTATGTGACTTTATTGGTATTAAACTTTCATATATTAGTAACAAGTATCAATATCAATTAATGGAAACCTTTTTATTTTACTTTATATTTATATTAATTTTTATTTTGTATTTATGTTTATATTTGTTATTTTACCTGTACTTATAGTTACTTTCCCTTCTATTGAAAATAGATTATTTTCTCATACAATAAATCTTGATTACAGCAGAAGACCAAACCTCAGTGGTTAGGTCATGTTCCAGGATGAAATAAGAAAAAAATATCAGTTATGATACTGGGATGACTGTTGATGTTACATTGAACAATTGTGGAGTAAAAGCTTAAGGAGAAATGCTTTTATGTCCACTTACTATAATCCACAATAAGTATGCATTTTTTTAAAAAATAAATGGTCAGTTAAGAATAATGTAAGTAGCCTGGCAGTGGTGGCACACGCCTTTAATCCCAGCACTTGGGAGGCAGAAGTAGGTGTATTTCTGAGTTGGAGGCCAGCCTGTTCTACAGAGTGAATTCCACGATAGCCAGGGCTATACAGAGAAACCCTGTCTCAAAAAACCAAAAGAAAAAAAGAAAAAAAAAGAATAATGTAAGTAAATATTAATGAGAAGACCTTAGTTAAATACATTTTTACTAAGCCAAAAGAACCTTAAAAATATCGTTGAAGCATATCAAGAATGCTATGCAGCAATGAATGGAAAAAGCAAATATCTCTTCTTACATCTAGTTGCTGACTGGCATATGATACTGTAGATAAATCATATGTACAAATTGATAGTACAAGAAATTTTATTGAATTATTCCATAGTATCTGTTGAGTATCCTGATCTGAATGAGTTGTATTGGATTGAACCAGAGAGTTGAAAAAAAAGATATATGCAAGTGCCATATTGAGTAAACACACTTGGCTTTGAAGTATGGAATTCAATAGCCTAGGAACCTCTGATGGCCAAGCCTAAAAATGCCATGACAGCATTTATTATAGCTGCCATGGTTTATTCTAAGTCTCAATTTCATTTCATTTTAGGGCTAACATCCACACTCCACATTCTTAACATCTTCTTTCAGCATCCAGGTCAAGACAAGCAGCCCAGAGTGGCCTGTTGTGCTCCAGCACAGTCTGACTGGGACTTCTGGCCTACTTGGCATGCTTGTCTGTATTCCTAAGCTTCCTGTTTCTGGGCTGACCTCTGTACAGCCATTTTGCCACCTTCTGTGGACTATTAACTACACGCCTTCTCCTGAGGTAAGAGTACTCTCCTGGGTTACTTTCACTTCAGGAAGTGGCTACTTTCAGCCAACTTCCTGGTTGGCCTAATGCCATCTTGGCAGAGCCTGAAGAGCCAGGCAACCCTAGAGCATGGCTATTCTAGTGACTTCCTGAGAGGGCGATATATCAGAATCCCTGCTTCATCTCAGTCTACATGTTGTTTCAGTAGTTTGTCTTGCCTCAAACTCGGTATGCTCTGAAAAGCCTTATTTAAAAAAAAAAATATTCTTGATCTACCTGGATAGTATGACACAAGGTTCAACTTAAAGACAAATAGAACATCAGTAAGAATAGTGTTTGATTTATAAGCTATAGGAGTTGCTAATTAAACTTAGAGCTGTGGCTTAAAGAAATGCAGCTACCCTAAGGGATACTGTCAAATGCCAGCAAAAGAAAAAAATGTTGTTATGGATTCTTGTATCAATAATTATTCTCTCTCAATACAGTATTTAGAATTTTGCCAATTTCCAACCTAGTAAACCATTCATTAAAAAGAAAGTTTATCTCCTTTGAGGATAAAAACTGAATTGCCATAGGAAAACCAAATCTGGAATAAATTCCTCTCTAAGTTTCCCCAAAGTAAACAACAGTAATTTACTGAAAGACCAATTAGATAATTAGAATATTTAGATCTTAGGAGACCAACTGATTAGAATGTAATTTATACTACCACCAATGGACCAAATTTACAATGACAGTGCCTATGTTTTAGAAGTTATAAATGAGTTGTTGGATCTAGTACCATCTGTGATGAGTCTGGTGATTTTATCTACCAAAGTGAAATTTTGCCTTGATAATTCATTGTATAGTGTTAGATATACATATACTCACAAATAAAATTACAGCAGTGATATCATGATTGGAATAAGAGTTTTAAGCCCTAGCAACATCTCCCCTCAGTAAACACAGCCAATTAAAATACAAGACCATCACCATAGATAGTATAACAGAGATTCTTGTCATTCTAAAGAAAGTGAAAATAAAATGTCTTCACCAAACCTTTTATAGAGCTGAACATAAATTATAAAAAGCTAAATTATTTCTATGCTGTTTTGTTTAGTGTTTGTCTTTGCTAGCAATGTGTATTTCCTTCAGACAATAAATACTGCTGTTTTCACCCATTAGATTAGCATGCATCATTAAAGAGTAGAAATTATGAAATTTAGAATTAATTTTGGCAGGAATTTTCTTCCTCATGAAAATGTGTGGCATCTTATATCATTAGCCTGAAGTAAGTTTCACTAACTTCATAAGTTCAAATGCTTTTCTTTACATATATGTCTGTGCAAGGCGCCTATCACATTCCTGCTAAGGAGAATTAATTCCATTAATGGTTGATTTTTATCTTATACTATACTACCAATATAATACTGTAAATTATTTACAGTAAATTACTTTATGTAAAATTTTATGTAAATTATTACTCTATCCTGAGATTAACAAAAATATCACATTATATAGAAAAGTTTACCTGGGGAGGTACACAGCTTGAAGAATATTTTAAATATTTAAGATGGTATTATATGTTCTAGATTAAATTCTCAATTCCTAGAATCAACAATAATACTAAATACTGACAATATTGACTTTCAAAGATGACAGAAAGAACAGGGGTTCTTTAACTAAAAGTTTGAATAACTGCCCCTTTCACCAGCACATGAAAGACTGAAAATTCTATCCTCTCTGAACTTTAACTTGTGGTTCTACAAAATAGAACACCCATTTTCATAAAATCCTAACATTTTCTTGAGGGTCACAATAAAAAAAATCCTCAGGAAGCTAAAATCATTACTGCTATTTGAACATATTGCTGCTGAAAACAATGGAAATATTTTATGTGTTTCATACTTTTTATTGAGAAAATTTATAAAGTGCTATGCAATGAGAAAGTTTGGTCATATTTATAAGGTATAGACTTTATTGTATCTTAATTCTTTCATGTGTGAACAGAAGTGTGTTGATTGCTATGACAATGTTCCAACTGAAAGACAAGTAGAAGATCAATTAGGTCAGTGCTTAAATTATAAACCAAATACATCAAATGCTGATGTAGGCTAGAGCTGTGCCCTTATTCTGGGTAGCTTGCACTAACTGAAGCTCTGTGTCCAATGTCTACTCTTGCAAAGGAGGATGGTCATGGGTTACAGCAGGGTGATATCTATGGCAAGTATGATCCTTCCAAGATGAATAAATATGCTTCATCCTTCATAAAAGGAAAATTTATTTCATTTCAAATGAAAAGGCATAAATCCTAGTAAAAATAATGAGTGAGTGAATTATAGTAAAGAGATAAAAGTTATCTAATGTGTGGCTCCAACTGCAGCAAAGGGAAAATAAATCTCATCAGGTAACAGACTTTTTGGTAGTATCCTTTTAGTTACGATCTTGGAGAGTCATTGATTGGAAAAGAAGGAACCTAATTTTAACAAGATTCGTTAACTGGAAAGAAATAAACTAAAAAGAGCTTTAGTGAGTTCACTGCCATTGTTACTTATGCAAAGCTGTTCCAATTTATCCCAATGTCTTCAACTCTTTCTGTGTCAGAATCTTCTCTGTTTAGTGAGCTCAGGAAGGAAATATGATAAGTCACACTAGTAAATTCTCTAGATTTAAGACATACTTCTTAGTATACCTTTGATATATTTTTCAGTCACCAAGTAATATATGTTCAGCAAAAAGTCATCGACTTTGGATCTGTCTGTGAAGAGGTCAAACTAAATATTGAGGGTCATAAGGAAATAAGCAATCATTGCTACTAGTTCAATAGCATTTTTGAATTACCTAAAATTCATAGCCAGGTGATGTTATGGTTTTCTTAGAAATAGCTTTCTGGACATCTATACAGGAATGTTCTCAAAGGTTTTTGTTTGTTTGTTTTGTTTGTTTGTTTTGCTTTCCATCTAAAAACAACTGGTGAGGGCTAGAAATATATCCCAGTTGTTAAAGTTTCTCTCAAGTGTAGGTACTCTGGACTGAATATGGGGATAGTATAACTACTGTCATGTTCTTCTAGCTGTTGAAACAGAAGCAAAAACTTTGTTATTCATTTTCCCCTATTGATTTTATAAAGGTGGACTCAGTAATTTCCAATATACATGAATATGTAAACATGGATCCATATTATTCTATTAAAAGTCAAATTGATACAATGTTTTAGAAAGCAGTTTTGGTAGTTCTCAGTTCTCAAAGCCAACGTGGAGTACCACATTCCCTGTCCCCATTTTTAATTTGTATTTTATCCTCATATGGGGACATTCTTAAATCTATGTTCTCTTTTAGTCCTAGCCCTCTGAACATTTACCCTCCTTAAGGATCAATTACTGTTTACTTTTCTTTATGGTTTATACAAACTTTATGAGTGAAAGAAGTTCACTCCTTTGGCTAAATACTGAATTTCTGTCATTACCTAATTGAAGTCTCACTATGAGGTTAAGAATTCCAACTAAAAATCTCCTCTTGCAATGGATTTAATTGTCTTCACAGAGTGTTCTTAGCAGGATTGTTCTTCCAGCCCAACCAGCATTTCACAGATAGCAGATTCTAACCTCAACCATTGGACTTCTCTGTAATTTCCCTTTCCTTGCACTCGTTCTTCTAATCTTTCTTCAGTGTTTTTTCTCTCTGTTTTCTAAAACTTTTTCTGCTGTATTTTTTTTTTTTAATTTCTTGGTTGTAGCAAGTCTCATCATTCACATTTTTTAACTACCTCTAATTAAGTTCAACATTTTTATCACAGGGATTTTTATAACATGGGGATTTAGTTACATCCCTTCCTTGGCCTCATTTCTTTTTCTAATAATACACCACCACAGATTTGGTAAGTTACATGAAAAAGAAAGAAACAAGGGGAATAAAGTAGAATACCTTCTTCCCTTCCCTGTCCAGTGATCTCTCCTTCTGCTTGCATGTCCAGTGTTCAGTTATAGTTCAGGATTTTGTACAAAAACCTGGTAAAGTTTCTAGTCTCATAATTCCTCACAATAGAGATTTTAGACATGGGTGACTTATCATATCCCAATATAAATACCTCTCTGTATGCAGTTCTACTGAATGACTAAAGTTCTAGGAAAATGTTCAAATATTTGTAATAGGATTAGAGAGGCAATCCCAAACACAAAAGTTATTTACCCCGTTTAACTACATTACTGACCCCTAACCCCTTTACACTTTTCCTGTCCAGTTCCATTGTTTCAATTGCATTCTGTAAATAGGCATACACTTGGATTCTTCTGTGTCCACACTAACTATTTTTTTCCATTGTTAAAATGTCTCTTTCCTTTTCTTTGGCAAATTCTCATCAAACCCTGGTCATCACAAGCCTTTGAGTATTTCACAAGGTTTTCCTATGAAATCTTGTATGACATCAATGTTTAATAAATGATTCTAACTGCATGTGGTACTTCCAGCCACTGTTTTCCTTCATTTCACTCTTTGACTCACTAATCACTTTCTCAAAAGCTATAATTTTATCAGGTGTCCATGATGTCCTTGGCACAATGTATTTTATTGTTGAAATGCAATAAAACCATCTTCCTGGACATTATCTTTTATATTTATAGTAACAGAACTACATTTTTTCTTAATCAGTTTTATTATGTTCATAGTTAGCTTTTATTTCAAATCAAATATAATGTATTTTGGTATCATCATAGATTTTTTTTTAACAAGAACTGATTACTTTCTCTTAGAGTAAAGCAGAATGTACTAATATTTCATTAGTATTTTCAAACAGAAAATCATATTTTTTCTTTCATAATTCACATGAAAATAATGGGGCCTCTGAAAACTAAATTCTGTGAGAGATAGTATATTCTAAGAAAGGCAAAAATAGAGTTGTTTTTAAATAGTCAATCTTTTGGAAATAAATAAATCCTCTGCTGTTTCCTAGATGCAGAGAACATTACATTATAATTTTATATTTGAACTTTCTCATCTGAAAAATGGGTACAATGTGAATTATCACCTTCTCATATTTTATAACTATACAATATCAAATGTATCAGGGCTTGAACAAGTTTGACACTTACAGTTATTCAGTAAAAAGGTTATTCTTACAAGACATAGGGTTTGTGTTGGATTATGAGAATATTGAGTTAGTTAAAAATTAGTGAGGCACAAAGAAGGGAAAGGAAGCTACCATGGCAGGGTTTTGACTCCTGTATAAATGCTCTCAGGATTCTTTATAAACAAGAGAGTAATCCAGTAGAGGGTGCCATTGTAGAAGGTAGAAAACTAATTTGAAGATGTGGAGTATCACAGATTTATACACAGAGGAGCTCTAGATGCTTGCATCCCACAACATTGCCTATTGGTTGGCAACACAGCTTATTTAGTGTGGAACTAAAAGTAATAAAGTTAAAGTATGCTTGCTGTGCTGGTATTATAATGAAGCTTGATGAATTCTTAAGTGTAAAGAAAGGAAGAACAGAAATGAAAATGAAAGACTTGACTATTGGTGCTGCCTATGTCTTTAAGTAGGCAGCCACACTATTCACCCTGAATCATGAGTCCCTTAATTCTGAGTTGTGACTTGGTGCTAAAGGGCACATGGGTATGTTTCCTCCTTAACTGTGAAATTCTTCACTTTTATTGTTTCTCACTCGCACTTTCAAACCTTGCAAATGCTGTATTATTACACTATTACATAGCACAATCACTGCTATCTCTCACTTGCCTGTGCTGATCTATGCACAGCACCTTCTGTCAAATAAGTCAGGACCCCCGTGTCTGATGGAATCAGTTCATCAAAACTGCTGGGCTTTCTACTAATCATCTTTCTCAAAATGTATTACTAAGCACATTAGCAGCCTTTGGTGTTTCAGCTTGGGTGCAGCAAAACAACTTTGTGTTTCACTGCTCTCTTTGTAAAGAAATCAATGGTTTTCAAACTAAACTACTCGTGGCAAACATGTTAGGTTCATTAGCATCTGCCCTGGTTGTCTGCATGGAGGTTATACTGCAAATCTGATTTGCATTTTTATCTGTAACGAGCACAAGGTTTGAATTGCCTAAATGTTTCCTTAATTATTGCTCCCATTCTCTTCCACACCCATTCACCTCAAACCTTCCACAAGCAGAGAGCAGGACTAATTAGTATCTAATTGATATTTTTTTCAGTAGTGCAACAGAATCACTCTCAATACAAAGAGAGTAATTTCATTATGCGCTGTAGAGAACACTTAATCAGTCATAATAGCAAATATGGGAGTATTTGTTAGGTCTCTAGAATGATGTATTTTAAATAAGAAGCACCTGGATATCTCTACTAGATTTTTGTTATACAAATAAGAAAACTTTATAACTACTCATTTATTCCTTGCATAAAACTGGGATGTTATTGTACATTCGCTCAAGTAGGTAGTGCAGAAAATGAAAATGAAAAAAGATAAAGCTTCTCTCTATGAATACATTAATTATTGGTGAAAATTTGAAAAACATAATTGAATGAGATTGTAGATTTGTCCTGAGAATCCTAAAGTCACAAGAAAAGGCAAACACTGGTATAAAGATGAGGAAGAGGGACTCGTAGAAGAGGTATAATCATTGAAATCATTGACAAAGAAAGAATGCAGAGAAGTAGCCATGAGGATAGAAGAAAGATTGACACATTCACATTCATTAAATACATACAGGCCATAGAATAATATTTAACCATACACTCAACTTAAAGTTCACAGTTTCAAGTTAAAATATTAAGGTGTACTTTAAAAGATGTAAAAGCAACAAAATATTTTTATAAATATTATATGTTGGGCTACTTCTGTAATAAATAAGTTTCTGTGATCTCTAAAATTTAGACAACACACACATACACACATACGCACGCACATGGAAAGTTTGTATTCTTAGGGGTTTTATTTGTTTCTTTGATTGACTGATTACTTTTAAATATTTTTAATGAGGACACTATTCTTCTCTGTGCCTTTGGCTATCCAAGAACTCACTGGATAGATGAGGATAATGCTTAAACTCAAAGATGCATCTAATTTGGCCTCCTGAGTGCTGAGATTAAAGGTATTTTCCATTCACAACACAGGTTTTCCCACATGTCAATCTGGTGAAGGCATAGCCTCAAATGGAGTTCCTTCTTCTAAAACAACAATATTGACATAATATTGGAAAGTACAGATGCTATTGGAAGAAGGGAGAAAACAAATAAGAATATTTATTTTAATCCTATGAAAACATGAAAAGTATACTATTTGTGTTGAGAAGATCAGTACTTGGCAATGAACTAAGTTTGATTTTGGTTTGATGTCTATTTATTGTGAATTAATACACATAGCAACTGTCTTCATCATGCCCTTTCCAAACATGCAACATTTTTTTTTCTTTTGGTTTTTAGAGACAGGGTTTCTCTGTGTAGCCCTGACTGTCCTGGAACTCACTCTGTATAACAGGCTGGCCTTGAACTCAGAAATCTGCCTGTCTCTGCCTCCCAAGTGCTGGGATTAAAGGCGTATGCCAACACTGCCTGGCTAACATACAACATTTTTAACAGTCCTCCCTTCCTATCACTCTCCATCATGTCTCTGCACTACTCTCCTTCTTCAGCTTAGTCCCTTTACACTTCCATGCCACATGTTTTCCATGAAAACCCATTCGATTTGAATCCCATCTGCTTTCTAAGACTTTGTTCTTTGTTGTCTTTCTAGTTCATGACTTGTATCCATATCCCCATGCACAGCTATGCAATTTAATGAATTTACCTATGAGAGAAAATGTTATATTTTCCTGAGTCTCCTTTAATCAGTTAATAGAAAAACACTCAGGTTCTTTTAGTTCCCTCACAAGTATGTATAAGTGTTATACTAAGGAGCAAATGAGTTTTACCTAGTAGTATAAACTCATACACCACACATGCACATGCATGTGTGCATGAATACAAACACACACACACACATAAAAGATAAAAATACATTTAAAGTTCACCATTAGATAAGAAGCTACTGGAAAATGATAAGAGCTTGGAAGAGAAGAATCGGTTTTACCCAAGAATATGTTCCTGAGTAGAGTGAACTTTCTCATTACAAGGTCAAACCTGCAAGAATTTATGAGATTTGTTGCTTGTGTTTTAATTGGATATTTTATCTATTTATATTTCAAATGTTATCCCATATTCTCATTTCCCTTCTGAAAACCCCCTATCCCACCCCCTCCTTCTGCTTCTTTGAGGGTGTTCCCCCCACACACCTACCCATTCCCTCTTCCCTATCCTGGCATTCCCCTACACTGGGGCATCTATCCAGCCTTCACAGGACCAAGTGCCTCCCCTCCCATTGATGTCCAGGCCTCCCCTCCCATTGATGTCCAGCAAGGCCATCCTCTGCTACATGTGCGGCTAGCGTCGTGGGTCCCTCCATGTACTCTTTGGTTGATGATTTAGTGCCTGGGAGCTCTGGGGGATCAGGTTGGTAGATAGTGTTCTTCCTATGAGGCTACAAACTCCCTCAGCTCCTTCATTCCTTTCTCTAACTCCTCTGTTGGGGATGCTGTGTTCAGTCCAATGGCTGGCTGCAAGCATCTGCCTTGGTATTTGAAAGGCTCTAGCTGAGCCTCTCAGGAGACAGCTATATCAAGTTTCTGCTTTAAGCAGGGGAAAAAAGAAAAAGAATTTGAGTGTGGAGAGAAAGGGGGATCTGGGAGGAGTTAAAGCAAGAGTGCTGAATATGATCAGGACATGTTGTATGGAGGTTTCAAAGAAACCAAAATAAGGAAGAAATAAGAGACAAGAAAGCCTTAAGTATAATGCAGAAACCTGTCAACAGGCCATACCAAATGAGAATAGAGTTAATATTAGAATGATTTAGAATTTATAGACAAAAGTACTGAAAACTTTACCTCACTGAATTTGCCAGACTTATTGCCACTAGGCCATACTCGTTTGTATCCTTTAACACTACATTTGTATGACTCCCCAAAATACATGAACTTCATGTGTAGTACTTGTTTTTTATTTCTGAAGATGTTGTGCCCCACAGTATCCCATTAAATAATTTTGTATCCTATTCTGTTTACTACTTGTGCTTGCAGTCATAAGCAATAAATCAGCAACTCAGAAAAATATATTATTTATCTAGAAGTATCTGGGTTGTCTTATAACAAACATTTTTTTGTGTATGTAATTATATGTAAATACAGATATTATATGGATTATTGGACTGATGACGCTACAGGCCCAGATCATTATATTTTAAATTTTGCAGAGTAACTAGGAATCTATTAGTAACTAGACTAGAACCCATTCCTGAAATACTTTCCCAAAGTTTCTGGCTACATCCTGGCCCTGCTTTAAGAACTTGCATAACACAAAATTAAATGACAATGAATTAATTGTTTTGGAAGAGGAAGTGTCAAGACAGCATAATTTTGACTCTGCAGTATAGTCATTACTGATTACAACTATGCAGTTCTATAAAGAAAATGATCAGCAAATGAGGCAGAAAGAAATGTGAAACATGTGTTTGTTGGAGAGGAAAATTTTACTAAGAAGCTTAGTGCCTCAGCCCAATCATGATCTGGAAAGGAAAATGTAATGGTTAAAGATATCTTGAAGCTGATGGTGCTTCAACATGTGAATGCATTAGGCTACAATAATATTCTTAGACATTATAACATAGAAAGGATATATTTCACAACCCTACAGGTCATGTGGGGTAGTGGTCTGTTCAGGCAACCTGGGCCGGTTGAGTATAGCTCTGGAACCCTGAAGCCCCAATGGGCGATTTCTGTCTGCAAGGGGACAGAAGGAATTCAGCCATACCTCCTGGTACCCTGGCTCCTGTTTCAGTCACAACCTCTCAAGGCCCCCAGTAGGAAATGTGTGTTCTGTCATGTAGACAATGCCCCAAGCTCCCAGCATTCTAGCTGGACCCTACCCCCAGTCAACTGACCACAGCCAGGAATGTTCCACCCCACAGATAGCCCCACCTCACAATATAAAGGGTGATTTGCCCCTCCTCTCTCTCTTGCTCTCCTCTCTTGCTCTCTTGCTTCCTTACCTGCTTTCTTGTGCTCTTCCTCTTTTCCTCTCTTGCTCTCTTCCTTTCTTGCCCTTTCTCTCTCTCTCCTTCTCTTCTCCTCTCCTTCCTCTCCTTTCTTTCTCTCCACATGGCCAGCCTCTTTTCTCTTTCCTATAATAAAATATTTCATGTCTATATATTGCCTCCTCTTAACTAATGTGTCACACAGCCCCAACATCGGCAGTAGAGAGACCCAGGCCCATCAAGGTCAGACAGTTATGAGAGATCTAACAGGACTTTAAAGGAAAGGCCCATAGAAGAGAGGGGGGATAAAGCTTATGGCCTAGGCATTTATTCAGAAACAATTAAGTCTCAGATCCATTATTCTGGGAACAAAGAAGCTGTATGGAAAAGTTCTTGGCTACACATGTTGGTCTCCTTAAAACAGCCTCTGGGGCACTTTGTTTATAATAGGATGGGATTCCAGTTAGAAGGTAGTTCTGAACAAGAAGTGATAAGTTGTGGCTTACCTTGATCAGGGTGGTGAGGAATGGGTAGAAAGTGATATGTTTTCATATTGGACTATCTTAGTCAGAGTTTCTATTTCTGCACAAACATCATGACCAAGAAGCAACTTTGGAAGGAAAGGGTTTATTCAGCATGCTTCCACATTGCTATTGATCACCTGAGGAGGTCAGGACTGGAACTCAAGCAGGTCAGCAAGCAGGAGCTGATGCAGATGCCATGGAAGGATATTTCTTACTGGCTTGCTTCCCCTGGCTTGCTCAGCCTGCTCTCTTATAGAACCCAAGACTTCGAGCCCAGGGATGGCCCTACCCACAAGGGGCCCTATCCCCTTGATCACTAATTGAGAAAACACCCCCCAGCTGGACCTCATGGAGGCATCTCCCCAACTGAAGCTCCTTTCTCTATGACAACTTCAGCCTGTGTCAAGTTGACACACAAAACCAACCAGTACATGGACTTAATGGGACTGCCTTCTGGTCCCCTGTTTAACATGGAAAGAAAGAAGAATCTTTTTCTAATGTCTCACTTTCTTTATATGCCTGCTCAGTATATAGTCATTGTTTTATACAGTGGGTTTCATCATGAACTTTTGATATAAAGTACATTGATCAAATTTAACCCCTGATAACCTCTATTTTAGTTTTATGATTTTGATCTAACTTGATTGCACACATTAAGTAAATCTCTTGTGATTCTTAAAAAAAAAAAGTTATCCATATTATTAAAATAAAACTTTCTGCTCTGAATTGGAAAGACAGAGGGGAGTTCAGAGGGATACCCTACCATCACAACAAGAACCACATTGCTAAAAGTGAAGTTTATGAAAGAAAAGGGCAAAAGAAGTTGTGTTTTCCTATAAAGTAATAGATTGAAGAATCAGAATTTGCTGTTAATGTAGTTGAAACAGGTAAAAGTTTATCATACCCTAAAAATGGACCTTGGCAATGACAGTCATGTGGTAGTGGCTTGAAAGTCATGAAAGGCAGAAGAGTGAAGGACTCATAAATTCTTTTTCTGTACTTTCCCTTAGAAATTGAGATTGGCTCATAGTTTCTACCACAGACAATGATAGGCCACTGTGTAAAGATATAAGCATGATGCCTGTTTTGAATGAAGAACACAAGAGAACAGAGATGTTAGTGTTATGACACATCTGCCACAAAATGCTGCATAGAGAGACTAGAGAAAGCCACCAACCTCAAACACTGAATAAAAAACAAAAACACTACAAAACCACTTTGTGCCATTCTAGATAATGGACAGCAGTCTAAACTCTTTGAAACTGAAGCTCCGGGTCCTGTACAGCTGGAACAATGTTGTGCTGTGTTTGCCTTACAAAATCTTTTAGTATAGTTTTTCATTGCTATGTCCTCCTTCCTACCTCCTTATCGCGTCCTCCTCGACCAGCAAGAAAGACACGTCCCAAGAGCTCTTTATGCAGTTTATTCAGGAACCTTGAACAATCTTCAGCACCAAGGGCAACGCCCTCAGCTGTTAAGCACTCTCAAGCTTAGCCAATACCAATGGGCCACGTGGCAAAAGCGGATAGGTCACCAAATGCGGAAGCAACCAAGGGCAGCAAGTTTAGCCAAATAAGGGCTTTGTTTATGAGACCTCTCGCACTCGGGATGGCAGAAGCCAGCACTGTTTCGGGACGTGGCTCAAGCGGCTTTCCACAGTTCCTCCTTTTAGTTTTTAAACAAAACAGGCAAGAGTAGAGGTCTGATCTCTGATGCTGGAAAACAGAGACATTATACTGATCCTCACTTAGTTGTCATCCACCCAAAGAGTACCAGACCCATCTGATACCCTTTTCTCAGAGGCGGGGCCTGGGGTATCAACCCGCATGCAATCAGACGTGCTCTTTTTGGGGCTGCTAGAAGCTGACCCGGAGTACAGTGCTTCGTCTTGCAGCCTGAATGTGATGATCATTTTTGCATGACTTCCAGCCGTGCCTGGGGAGACTGTCCTGCTTCAGTGGCCATAAATGCCTGTACAATCATGGCTTCATCCTGTCTTTGAGTGAACCCGATCCTGCAAATACACCACAGGCCCACAAGGCAGACCAGAAATAGGAGACCAACCATAGCCCCCATGCCTGCCCATTATTTCCAAGATGACAAGCCAGAGCCTAAACCAACATCCGCCCATGTGGAATTGACTGTAGCCATGGACAATCTCAGTTAATCCATCAGATCCTCAAAATTCGCCGACCAATTTCCTTGGTTCCATTTGGCTCTCCATCAGGAACAGGAGCAGGAGGACGCACAGAACATTCAGGAACGATCTTTTCATTTTGCATGGCACACTTCTGCGTCAGTCATTCGGGAACCCGCAGAGGCTCCAAATGATCCTGCGGAAAACACAAACAGATCCTCTCGCCCATGCCAACAATGGACCAAGACCATGCCATATGCCCATGATCACATCCTTCCACTTCACAAATCCCTTCAAGGAACCTCTGCTGCACTGATGATGATCCGCAGCAGAAAAGTCATCTACATACAAATTTAAAAAATTTAAGGTAAAAAGGGCAAGGGCTATTCTTTCTTTTGGGGTATGGCCTTGGCCAATTCCCCCTTTTTGTTTTTGTAAAAGCTCCTTCAAGGTGCAAGGAGCATGCTCCACAATTCCTTGCCCTTGTGGATTATATGGCAAGCCATGGGAGACATGAACTTCCATCTGTTTACAAAAGGACATAAAACTCTGAGCTGTATAAGCAGGTCCATTATCTATTTTTAGCTTCTGGGGTTTGCCTCAATCAGCCCATGCCTCTAGGCAATGTGGGATGACATTGCATACGTTTTCTCCACTCAAAGGGGTGGCATGAATGATCCCAGAACACGTACCTACAGATACGTGAACATATTTTAAAGTTCCAAATTCAGAAATATGTGTCACATCCATCTGCTAGATCTTAAGGGGGGACAAGTCCTGTGGATTGAGACCCATGCCAGGGGGATGATGATGGATTATACATTGAGGACAATCTAAGACCACCTGTAGGGCATCAGCTCGCGACAGGTGGAACTTCATCTGCAGTCTTAGCATTCACATGAAAAGTCTGATGAAATTGTCTAGCCTGTTCCAATGAAGAACTCATAAGTATACATTCCATTCTAGTCCATTGATCTACAACATTATTTCCTTTACTTAATGGTCTGGGTAATCCTGTATGTGCACGAATATGCTGAATATAAAATAACTCTCTTCGTTGCCAAATTAAACTTTGCAAATCCTTCAATAATACACAAACAGTACTATTAATTTTAATGGGGCCAATGGTTTCAAGAATTTTAACAGCATTAACAACATAAGCCGAATGAGATATCAAATTAAAAGCAAATTGGCAATTTTTAAAAACTTCAATTACTATTTTTAGTTCAACTACTAGAGGAGAGCCCGGCGGGAATTAACATAACACGGGCTCTTGTTTCTCTACCAAATAGGCCCCACAGCCCATTTTATAACCATCAGTAAACACATTTGGGGTCCCAGTTATAGGGGCAGCTGATGTAATCTTTGGAAAGATCACAGGATGCTCTCTAAAGAAGGATAATAAAGGATACTTGGGATAATGATTATCTATTAATCTTTCAAACCCACACTGAAGGATGGCTCAATCATCAATGGTACCACACAAAACTTTAACCTGATGAACAGAATATGGGACAAAAATAGTAGTTGGGTATACCCTCCAAAAAACTATAAACATTGCTGTACTCCGGTCTGTGCCAAACTTGCAACTGCAGTAGGATAATGCTCAATAAAATTTGCCAGAAACACTTTTGGATATATCCATAATAATGGGCCATCCTGCCACAAAATTCCTGTGGGCTGATAATAGGTAGGAAGAATACACAACAAAATGGACTGATTCTCATTCCATCTCTTCAAAAAGGCACTCTGTAATCTCTCTTCCACTTTCCGCAACGCCTCCCTTTCCTGATTTTACTGAGCGCTCTTCCTTAAGCTGGTCTAAGGCCGTTTGCCCCTCTTCAACTGCTTTACAGCATTTCTAATCCTCTAGGCAGCTTCGAACAAGCTTCCATACCAGTCTAACCCCTGCCTTCAAAGTTCCTTGGTCCCATGCAAAATTCAGGTCTTTGCCTAGCTTATCCCAGCAGGCAACAGCAAGATTGCCTGACACTGTAAACCAGGGGGCTATGGTATCACATTCACTCAGAAATCTCTCTAAGGTACTTTTCTTAATCTTTAAATTTTTTTGACGAAAGCTGCTCTTGAAGAGCCAGAAAAATTGGGTGCGAATGTGAAGCGCCCATGTTTACTTTAGCTTTCTTTCTCGTTCGCTAACCTCGAAACTTTATTGCTCATTTCCTGAGTCTTTATAGCCTCAACTTCCAAGGTCCTTATTGCCCCAACTCCTGAGGTCCTTATTGCCTCTACTTCCGAGGTCCTTATTGCCTCTACTTCTGAGGTCCTTATTGCCCCAACTTACCTGGGAACTTACCAACCAGCTGCCCTGACTGCAAAAAGTTCTGAGTCTCCTCGAGTGAAGGAGGAGTGAGTTCCCTGTTTGGGCATCCACTTATCATGTCCGCCTCGACCAGCAAGAAAGACATGACCCACAAGCTCTTCTTTATGCAGTTTATTCAGGAACCTTGAACAATCTTCAGCACCAAGGGCAAGGCCCTCATCTGTTAAACTTCTGCACCAAAAGCAATGCCCACGGCCGTTAAACTTCAGCACCAAGGGCAATGCCCTCGGCCGTTAAGCACTCCCAAGCTTAGCCAATACCAATGGGCCACGTGGCAAAAGCGGATAGGTCACCAAACGCGGAAGCAACCAAGGGCAGCAAGCTTAGCCAAATAAGGGCTTTGTTTACGAGACTTCTCACTCTAGGGATGGCGGAAGCCAGCGCCGTCTAGGGGCATGGCTCAAGTGGCTTTCCACACCTTCTATTATAATATATAATCTGTGTTATTATATTTTAGAAGTAGGTAATCTATTTTTAATTTTACAACAGCAACCAAAATTAGCTTGAATTTCAGGAGAGACCTTGGAGTTTTGAACAGTATTAAGAGTACATAAATTATAAGAACTTTTGAAATTCAGCTGAATCCATTTTGAATCAAGAGATGATTGTAATATTTTGGGTTTTGTAGATGCCATGCAGATTTTACAGGGCTGAATGGGAACTGTCTCCCATAAGCCCATGAACTTAACTGTTAGTCCTAAGTTATAATTAATGTTTGGATAGCTTATGAAACTTTTAGGTGCTCCAGCCATGATGAACAAAGTGTATCACTAGTGTTGGATTTCAAGGTCTTGATATCTCACCTTACATAGTGAGAATTTTAGATTCTTTAAAAACACAAAAATGTTATAGGAATATGTTTTTGTTTCAATTCCATGTATGGAATATGGGGTTGCTTTAGATTATCCACAGTAGCTGACTATGGTTAACCTCATACTCTAGCAGGGGGTGTGATTTTTTTTCCAGCTGCATATAATTTCTGCAAATGTAAGATGTGTAGAATTCTGGGAATGTTTGAAAGGGTATAATGTGAAAGCTGCTGTTCCTCCTCCCACTGATGTTATACTAGTTGCTGTTGTTGCTGTTTGTTGCAGTTTGTCAAATGGTCTTGTACAAAAGGAGGAGAAATAGAAGTTGGATATTCTGACAGGGAAGATCACTGTACTGGCTAGTTTTGTTGTGTCAACTTGACACAGGCTGGAGTTATCACAGAAGGGAGCTTCAGTTGGGGAAGTGCCTCCATGAGGTCCAGCTGTGGGGCATTTTCTCAATTAGTGATCAAGAGAGTAGGGCCCCTTGTGGGTGGTGCCATCCCTGGGCTGGAAGTCTTGGGTTCTATAAGAGAGCAGGCTGAGCAAGCCAGGAGAAGCAAACCAGTAAGAAACATCTCTCCATGGCCTCTGCACCAGCTCCATCCTGAGTTTCAGTCCTGACTTCCTCTGGTGATCAACGGCAATGTGGAAGTAAGTCAAATAAACCCTTTCCTCCCCAACTTGCTTCTTGGTCATGATGTTTGTGCAGGAATAGAAACCCTGACTAAGACAATCACCTTGTCTCAAGGAACTCCATGCTCCTAATTATCAGGATATAGTCTAATGATATCATAGCCTAATGACATCAAAGTCTAATGAGAACACTTTATCCTTCTTTGTCGGTTACCTAGCCTTGTGTGATTGGAAAGGCAAAAATAGGAGTGGAAAATTTGATATAAAAAGACAGCCAAAAAGTAGGCAAAGGTCCAGCTACAATCTCATTCCCTATTTGATCTATTTATCATATATAGATAAAGATATGATTAACCAGCTGTCTACACTTCCTACCATACTGTATCATACCTCTCATGATGGATTCTTTTCTCCTGCAATCATAAGGCAAAGCAAACTCTTTTATCTTTAAGTTACTTTTGATCCTATTTTATCATAGCAAAAAAAGTATTTAATCCACAGGTTTTGTCTTGTCATGATACATAATGGAATCAAAAGATGAAGACTATTTAGTCATTGTTTCTTATTTATAGAGTGTCTCCTCACATCAATCAGAATGGTTAAGTTCAAAAACACAGGTGACTGTAGACGCTGGCAAGAATGTGGAGAAAGAGGAATAGTCCTCCACTGCTGGTGTAACTGCACACTGGTAAAACCACTTTGGAAACCAATCTTGTGGTTCCTCTGAAAATTGGAAATAGTACTACCTGAAGACCTAGCTATACAGCTACTGGCCATATACTCAAAAGATGCTCCAACCTATAACAAGGACACATGTTCCACTATGTTCATAGCAGCCTTATTTATTTATTTTTATTGGATATTTTATTTATTTATGTTTCAAATGTTATCCTTTTTCCCAGTTTCCCCTCCAGAAATCCCCTATCACATTCCTCCTCCCCATGCTTCTATGAGGGTACTCCCCCAACCACCTACTCCTACCTCCCTGCCCTGGCATTCCCTACACTGGGGCATTCAGCCTTCACAGGACCAAGGTCCTCTCTTCCCATAGAAGCCCGACATGGCCATCCTCTGATACATATGCAACTGGAGCCATTGGTCATGTGTACTATTTACTTGGTGGTTTAGTTCCTGGGAGCTCTGAGGGTCTGGTTGGTTGATATTGTTGTTCTTCCTATGGGGTTGTAAACCCCTTCAGCTCCTTCATTTCTTTCTCTGACTCCTCCATTGGGGACTCAGTGCTCAGTCCAATGGGTGGGTGCGAGCATCCACTTCTATGTTTGTCAGGCTCTGGCAGAGCTTCTCAGTAGACAGCTATATCAGGCTCCTGTCAGCAAGCACTTCTTGGCATCCACAATAGTGTCTTGGTTTGGTGACTGTATATGGGATGGATCCCCAGGTGGGGCAATCTCAAGATGGCCTTTCCTGCAGTCTCTACTCCATACTTTGTCTCCATATTTCCTCCCATGAGTATTTTGTACCCTCTTCTAAGAAGGACTGAAGTGTCCACATTTTCTTTTTCCTTATTCTTGAGCTTCATGTGGTCTGTGAGTTGTATCTTGGCTATTCTGAGCTTTTGGGTTAATATCCACTTATCAGTGAGTACATATCATGTGCATTTTTTGTGACTTGGTTACCTCACTCAGGATCATACTTTCTAGTTCCATCCATTTGCCTAAGAATTTCATGAAGTCATTGTTTTTAATAGCTCAGCTGGAAACAACTCAGATGTCCCTGAACAAAAGAATAGAAAATTTGGTACATTTAGAGTACATTTGGAGTACTACTCAGCTACTAAAAGCCAGTATCTCAATGTTTTTAATAGCTAGCATTGTTAAGTATTAAATATCGCCTAGCTCCTGACATTCTTCTTTTGTGGTTACTATGAATGATACATAAAATATCTAAAGTTTAATTAAAAATATTTGAATCAAAACATTCGAAATGACCAAAGTCTTCTCTTAAAGCTTACCTACTGTCTGTACAAACATTTGTGTTTTTTATCATTCCCTAGCCTGAATTCTTGAATAATAAAGAAGAATTTAATTATTTTAGTTCAATTAACCTCTCAACATGGCTATATTAAATAGTGAACTTTCATTTCATACACGGAGCCTTCTTGACATTGGTTGGGTGTGAGCAATTAAAGCACAGCACTACATCTGAGTATCCCAAATAAATTTTTATAGAGCCTTTACTTGGCAAGTCTACTTCCTAATTTGTGGGACTAAATCTAGACAAATACAATAACAGATAGTGATATATGGGGAAATCTGAGGGTAAGGCTTGAAGCAAACTTTTGGAGATGTTACTTTATATTGTGAAATATATTTTGCATTTTGATGTTTGACAAGAATTCTTCTCAATTTTCATAGTCATTTAAAAATTAATTTGTTGATAATTACAATTTGTAATCCATACATGGAAATTTGTGTGTGTATTTTTAAAAATAAGAAGTATACAATGATTAAGATACACACATATTAATAAACTTAATTGTACACGATTAACCTACATTAACTTACGTCTCTTTTTACTTTATTTCTAGATTTGATTTTAGAGGAAGAAACAGAGAGAGAGAGAGAGAGACAGAGTGAGAGAGAAAGAGGCAGACTTCTCACAATAAATGGGAAATGCTTAAACTGTAGAGTAACAATCTCATTTCCATAAAAGTGTATGTACATTTACAATTGAAAATTTAACAACATAGGAATATATACATATATGTAACAGATATAGAAGTGATTTCTCTGTCTACAAAACCAAAATATGGTAGTTCTACTTTTTTAATATCTCAAAATTATTAATCTGATTTCAAAGCTTGGACCTTTGAAAGAAAAAATAAAGAATAAAATTTACAGGTAAATTATTGAGTGAGTTAACCAAGACCCAGAATGATATATGCTATGTTAAATGTCTCAACGCTGCTCCTAGCTCCAGCTCCATGCCCTGAGATATAATATCCACCCCTTATCAAAGAAGCTTCTCTTTATAGAAAATAGAGAGTGTCCCAGAAAACCAGAACTAGACACAATACAGAAACAATGGATTGTGGGAATTCTAGGCCCATCTACAACACATTCTGAATCTAATTAATGCTCGGGAAACTTTGAGGCAAGAGTCATGTGAGATTGTTGGAACCAGAATATTATAATACACAGAATTCTGCTATGAAACAATGTCTTCTAGAATTTACACTCATGAAATAGTAGAACAATTGCATTAACAAGAGACATGTTAATAGCTCATAGGGTCTCAACCCTAGACAAAGAGTTACAGGCAATTCTTGATGTAGTGTGAGAAGAATGAACCTCTTCTATGGATGAGCCCACCCATTTGTTGTCCAATGAAGAGTGGTCATATTAACAGCAACAAAAAGAGACTCAGCATACATACACATATGTGTGTCTGACTATATCTGTTATTCAAATACACACAAATGTGTATTTTAAATAGGCTATCAGTTTGAGAGTTGGAAGAACAAAGGGGGGCTACAAAGGAGGGTTTCTGAGAGGAATTTACTGAAGGAAAAGGGTGATATAATCATATTTCAATTAAAATATTAAAATATAAATACCAATTTCTGTAAAAGATTGTATGAATGCAAATAATGGCATGAGTCTATTGGTAATAGTTGCAAACATTCATTAATAAAGAGGTAATTCTTATAAAATTATAGCTCTAAACTTGTTTCTTCCAAAACACCATAAACTTTTTTTAAAAAATGTGGATCGAGTCTTAGCAAATAAAAACAAGATTTCATCAATTTATGGCACATTATGTTTACACTTTCATTTTAATTAATCTTATAATTCCTCATATTTATATATGAGCTTTTGAAAATGATAAATTTGGGATAGAAATAACTCACTCTGTAGACCCAGGCTCACCTTGAACTCAGAAATTTGCCTGTCTCTGCTTCCCAAGTGCTGGGATTTAAAGGCATATGCAACCATCACCCAGAAAGGGATGGAAATTTTCAACACACACAATAATTCTATCTGAAACAGTGTGATATGAATGACACTAAAGAATCAACTAAAACTTTAAGTATCATATGTTAGTGTAGAGATAAATTGCTAAAAGGATAATAAACAAAATAAGAGTTGTATAGTATTGAACATTATCTTTTTCAATGCTCTTTAAAAGTACTCCTAGAAACTACACAGGCCACACTATGAACATGTTTGTGTTTTAATTATGTTGGAGAAGCTGGCTACTCATGTTGAAAATCTTATAATGTGCCTGCAATTTTCAACATGCAACAGAATATGAGTTTACATCATTTAAAAATGCCACACTAGAAACACTTCAAAGAGACAAATATATTAACTGAAATACAGAAATGACTTCTGTATTTCAAATGCTAAATTTTGCCCACCATTGGATTAAAGAACTTTCTTTATGTTAAAAAATTAAAAGGTACATTAAGAATTAAGTTAGTCTCTATTCCATTTGGAACAAAGACTGAAGGAAAGGGCATCAGGAGACCACCCCACCTTGGGATCCATTCCATCTGCAGACACCAACCCCCCACACTATTGCTGATGCCAAGTAACCCTTGTTGACAGCAGGAGCCTAATATGGCTGTCCCCTGAGAAGTTCTACCAGCACCTGAACAATACAGATGCAGATACTCACAGCCAACAACCAGCAGACTGAGCCCAGGGATCCCCATGGAAGAACCAGAGGAAGGACTAAAGGATCTGAAAGAGATTGCAACCCCATAAGAAGAACAATATCAATAAACTGGACCACCATGAGTTCCCAGGGTTTAATCAATTAACCAAAAAGAGGGAGTCATGATTCCACATACATATTATCTGACATTAATGGGAGAGAAGGGAGACTTGATACCCCAGTATAGGGGGAAGTATACTGTATGCAGTATAGAGTGGCGAGGTTAGAGTGAGTGAGTGGATGGAGGAGCACCCTCATAGAGGCAAAGGGAGTTGGGGAGGAGAAATGGGATTTGGGATTTGTGAAAGATATTATTTGAAATGTAAACAAATAAAATAATTAAAAAAAAACAAAGAAAGAAAAGAAGTAAGTTCAATGGTTCAGAGTGACATCTTTTTTTTTTTAATTTTTATTTATTTATTTATTTATTTATTTATTGGATATTTTAGTTATTTACATTTCAAGTGTTATCCCTTTCCCAGTTTCCCCTCTGGAAAATCCCTACCCCATTACCCATTCCCCTGCTTCTGTGAGGGTGCTCACCCAACTACTCACCCACCGACACCTGTCTCCCCGCTTTGGCATTTCCTTACACTGGGGCATCTAGCCTTTATAGGACCAATGGCCTTTCCTCCTATTGATGCTAGACCAGGCCATACTCTGCTACATATACAGCCGGAGTCATAGGTCCTTCCATGTGTACTCTCCTTGGTGGTTTAGTCCCTGAGAGCTCGGGGGGGGGGGGTCTGGTTGTTTTTTGGTTTCTTCAATACAGAGTTTTACTGTATAGCCCTGGTTGTCCTAGAACTCACTCAGTAGACCAGGCTGGCTTCAAACTCAGAAATCTGTCTGCTTCTGCCTCCCAAGTGCTGGGATTAAAGGCATGCTCCACCACTGTCCGGCATTAGTTTGTATCTTTTTTTTTCTTTTTTTTTTCTCTCCTGATTATTTTTCTTTTATTAAATATTTTCTTTATTTACATGTAAAATGATATCTCCTCTCCCAGTTTCCCCTTTAAAAAATAAAAAAGAAAGGAAAAAACAAAGCAAAACAAAACAAAACCCTGCTCCCTCCCCCCTCTCCCTGCTCATCAACCCACCCTCTCCCACTTCTTGGCCCTGGCATTTCCCTACATTGAGGCATAGAACCTTCACAGGACCAAGGGCCTCTCTTCTCACTGATGACCGATTAGGCCACCCTCTGCTATACATATGCTACTAGAGCCATTAGTCCCATCATGTCCACTCTTTGGTTGGTGGTTTAGTTTAGTCCCTGGGAGTTCTGAGGGTACTAGTTAGTTCATATTGTTGTTCGTCCTATCGAGCGGCAAACTGTTTAGCTCCTTGGGTCTTTTCTCTAGCTCCTTCACTGGGGACTCTGTGCTCAGTCCAATGGATGGCTGTGAGCCTCTACTTCTCTATTAGTTAGGTACTGTCAGAGCCACTCAGGAGACAGCTATATCAGACTCCTCTCAGCCAGTACTTGCTGGCATCCATAATAGTGTCTGGATTTGATGATTGAATATGGAAAGGATTCCCAGGTGTAGAAGATGCTCCAACATATAATAAGGACATATGCTCTAATATGTTCATAGCAGCCTTATTTATAATAGCCAGAAACTGGAAAAATCCAAATGTCCCTCAACAGAGGAATGGATACAGAAAATGTGGTACATCTACACAATGGAGTACTACTCAGCCATTAAAAACAATGAAATTATGAAATTATTGGGGAAATGGATGGATCAGGAGAATATCATCCTGAGTGAGGTAACCCAATCATAAAAGAACACACATGGTATGCACTCACTGATAAGTGAATATTAGCTCAGAAGCTTGGAATACCCAAAATACAATCCACAAAGACAAAAATCTCAAGAAGAAGGAAGACCAAAGTATGGATACTTTATTCCTTCTTTAAAGGGGATCAAAATACCCATGGAAGGAGTTGCAGAGACAAACTATGGAGCAGAGACTAAAGGAAGGACAACCCAGAGATTGCTCCACTTAGAAAGTTGGCATCTTTTAATCGACCTTTTTTTTCATCAGATTTTTGAAGGGGAATGATTAATGATAGTCCAGTAAATTCATATTTTCTAATATTGGTTGAAACATTCATTGATTTTAAAATATTGAAATGGTAATTACTAAACTTCATGAAATCTTAAAATCATCCATTTAGAAATATTTATTTTCCAGAGGTGGAGAGATGGCTCAGTGATTAAAAGTATGTCATATTTGAGAAGTCCATGAGTTAATTTACTTGTCATCCTACAGATCAAGCTGTTTATAACTGCCTGTAACTTCAGCTCCAGGGAATCAAAAACATCAAGCCTTTATGCTCACAGGTACTCACATGTGCCTACCCACTCATAAATAATTAAAATCAATAAAAATAAATCTTAAAAATACATTTCCTTTTTCATATTCTGTTGTAATAAAGTAATGACTAATTTTAAAATCAACAATAAACTAACAGGATCATCTCATCTGCTATGAACTAAAGCTGAAAGGTACAATTCCTGCCCTTAGTCATTCTCAAGTGCAGGAACAGTACTGTAATTAACCTGCCACAAGGGAAGGGAGAGAATCAGATGAGAGGCATAATGGAGGGGGGATTACTCTGGCTGAAGAAAGTGTTCAGTGCCTAATTACAGTTCTTTTAAGTTATTGAGAATGGGCACACACTTTCTCATTTTCCATTGCAATGAGTAAGTGTGGTGCTTTGCCACAAAAGAAAGAAAGAAAGAAGGAAAGAAAGAAAGAAAGAAAAGAAAAGAAAAGAAAAGAAAAGAAAAAGAAGCATTTCTTCCAAATAGCCATTACTCATGAAAATGAATACAAAGACCATGCTATCAGAAACATACTAGTTTAAGAAATGAACATTGTTCCATGCTAGTTCTAATTTGACAATAGAGACAGCTAAATAATGGGAAAAAACTGAAAAATGTTTAATTTGTCTTTTTGACTATTAAACAAAAATGTTAAATAATTAAAATACATGAGATATTAAAAAGTGAAGAAATAGATAAGAAAGGAATGTGCTATTTGAAATTAAAGATATTCACACCACATCAAGTGTGTAGAACTTAAAAGCTGAATGCAAAAGTGACTTTCTCAATTTTTAGTGTTGATTTTTGCTTCCTTCTGATCTGTATCACCATTTTTCTGGTATCTTTGTTTCCACTGACAACCACATCTAGTGTCTCTAACAACAGACATTTTTAATTTTGTTGGAGAATGCAGAGGAGTGGCCATGGATCAAAATTAAGAAGGAAGGAAGTTTATTTATTCCCCGCAAACATGCCCAGGACCAGTCTTATGAGAGATGTATATCATCCCTGAGGATATAGATTAACAGACTGTTGAGTAGAAGAAGTCATCCAAAGGCCAGCATAAATTATATGGCAAACTGGGATGCTGCCATAAAGTCACAGAAATTAAAACTCTGTTTAGCATCCAATAAATTGGCATATCAATTAATAAAGTCTTGCTGAATTCTAGTTAATGAAAAACAATCCAAAAATACTACCACATAATTACAAGAATTCCCATAGATCTATAGTGCTAAGGCTTTACCCAGTTAAGTCAAAACTGCATCTGAAAGTTTCCTAGCACAATGTACATGAAGTAGGATTTCATACTAGTCTATTGGATCAAGATAAAAACAGTCACATTTTATTTCACTTGTAAATAAATATTCCATTGTTGCATATGGTCCTACCTGAGGAGCACTGATGACTTATTTAATCTTTATTTTTTGTCTGTTTAAGAGTGTTTGAGATTCAGTGTGTTCTTTGGCTATGTGAGTATATGACTATATGCTGTATGATAACTCTCTTTCTCTTTCTAAGTCAACAAAGAACTTTAGTTCCTGATTATCTTTATCTCTCAACTATTTTGTTTTCCCAGACAGGCAACACAGCATTATACTGCATTATAAGTACATTATCAACTGAGCTATATGTTCCCTTGTTCTGGAAGTATTTTCTTAAAATTTCAGTGAATTTATTTGTTCTTACTCTTTAAAGCTTTTTGTTTGGTTTGGTCATTTGTTTTTGTATAATTAGTACTTCATTTTAGTTTTTAATCTTTGTTCTTTTAAATTTTGTTTATGGAGTTTTAAAACAGAGAACTTGAGAGAAAGCAGTTGGGAGCTGGGGAGGGTCTGGAAGAAAATGGATATGGAGAAACATGATCAACATATATTTCATTAAAATCATAAAGAAACCTATAGTGGAATAAAAGAATATTTAACTAGTATTTAGACTTGTTACATATAAATTTGTGTCTTTTATATACAGAGATAATTTTACTTTATAGAAATAAATAATGAGAGTAGATACATTTTCTTAGTTTTATTTATTTATTAATATTTACTTATATACTTACTTATCTTTAGTATTTACACAAAACCCTGCATATTCTAGAACTCTATGTGTAGCTTATCATGTGTCATTATTATTATTGTGCACATCATACTCATTTTTTTATTATTTGCAGGAAGAGTATTATGTTTATATCATTGAGTGTGGTAGCATCTGCAATTCACAATATGACATTATTAGGTTGAACTGCATTCCTTCTAGGTTTAATTTCTTGAGATTATTCATAGTGAAAGATTGCCAAATATGTTAAATTTTTTATTTCATTTCTTTACTGATTGTTAAATTTTGTTCTCATGCAATTTTATAAAAGTCTACTGTTCTCTAATCCTTTGCCCCCCAACACTCTTATATTCTCCAAACCCTACTAGTACTGTACCATTAATTTCTTGCCTGCTCTTTACTGTTGTGTAATTTATTGAGTGTCCCACATAATTTAATTTTATGACTCATTTATTGTGCTGTTGAGTCAGGTTTGATAGTATTTGTTCAATAATATTATTGTATACTAATTGTAGATGCTCATCTGTTATTCATTTTCTAGTAGTATAATTTCCTGAGTTTGACACTCTGATACCCAGGCTATAGAGAATGATTATGTAAAGGACTGGTATTTTTAAATGTTTGTTGCAAATCAGCCTTAAAGCCACCCTGTCTTGGGCTTTTCTTCACTGGGTGTTTACTTTTGGTACTAATTAAAATTTTCACCAATTTTGTTCTATTTAGGTTAGTCTCACTTAAACTGTTCATTTCTAGAATTTATTCAATTCTAAATTATCTAATGTGTTCATACATAACTCTTTAGATTAGCTTATCGTGTTCCTTTGTATCTGTAAATTTTACAAGATTGTTAAAGAGTCCACACTACCCAAAATCACTTATAGATTCACTCTATTACTTTTAAAATTACAATGTTATTTTCTGTTGCAAAGGGAGTATCTAGAAATTTATATGGAACTACTGAAGGTGTTTCTGTAATATAGGAATCTACTATAGGATATAATACTTATTTAACTATGAAATACATTTGGGCATTAATTAATGTAAATGGTTAATATTATTAATTATTAACCAAAACAAACTGTCAGAATCAAGACACAGCAATGGAAGCCATTGACATTACTTGCCATTGACATTAGCAATGAAGAGGGAAAACTTGAGAAGATGGTTTGTATGTATTTCCTTATATTGGAACGTTCATGGATTTTTGTTTGTTTGTTTTATTTGTCTATATACAGCTCCATATCAAAATTTGTTCTAATTATACCCAAAATTCATCAATAAAGCAACATATATATATATAAACATAAAGTAATATATGCAGATATGTGTATATATTACTTTTGAAATGATGCCTCTAAATTGGATAAGTAAAAGGAATTTGCTTCATAAGTCATGTTCTGAGAGGTTATAAAGACCAGCATGATCTTTTTCTGAAACATAGTCCAGAAGACATGAGCATACAAACGACAAATTCAGTGTTTCAAAGATCACCTTCCTTTACACCATAACATTTGTGTGAGATAGGTTAAGGACAGAAAAGGTCACACTTGGGAAATCTTACGAGAACAGCCTGGAAATAGTCACCATCAGGTTTGACTATTGGTAAACTAGTCACATGAACATACTAAATTTAAATAACCACTGGTAACAAATTCTGATTTGTTCTTTATTGAATGAAAGGAATATGTCATTTCACACTAGTTGCATCTTTCAACTAAAGGAGGTTTACCCAAAGATAACTTTAAAGCTACATACATGCATAGATGTGTACAAAGTCATAGATACTATTGTGAACTTTTCATTAGATTTAAGACAAGCTACCAGTCCTAGTTTTTACAGTGATTAGTCAGTTTTTACACTAACTAATTTAAGCAGTCATTCAAAAATATTATTTAGAATATTTAGACTGCTGTTAAAGAGATGACAATGAGCACTTGCTGATATTTTAGAGGATGGCAGATCAGTTTGAACACCCAGGTCAAGCAGCTCACAGCCAATTATAATTCCAGCTCCAGGAGATTTATCTTCCTTTTCTCAACTCTGTGGACATCTGAAAACATGTGGAATACATACAGAGATGCATATATATGCATATAAACAAAATTTCATTCCTTCTTAAAAGGGGGAACCAAATACCCACGGAAGGAGTTGCAGAGATTAACTATGGAGCAGAGACTGAAGGAAGGACAAGCCAGCCTAAATATAGCTATTTCCTGAGAGGCTCTGACAGTACCTGACTAATACAGATGTAGAGGCTCCCAGGCATCCATTGAACTGAGTACACAGTCCGCAGTGAAGGAGTTAGAGAAAGGACCTATGGAGCTGAGGGGTTTGCAGCCCCTTAGGACGAACAACAATATGAACTATCTAGTACCCTCAGAGCTCCCAGGGTCTCAGCCACTAACCAAGGACTGCACATGGTGGGTCTGATTGTTCTGGTAGCATGTGTATAGTAGAGGATTACAAATTCGATCATCAATAGGAGGAGAGGACCTCTGCCCTGTGAAGGTTCTGTGTTCCAGTGTAGGGGAATGCCAGGGCCAATAAGTGGGAGAGGGTGGGCTGGCAGGCATGGGGAGGTAGGAGGCAACAGGGGTTTGTTCTTGTTGTTTTTGTTTGTTTGTTTGTTTTTTGGAGGGGAAACTGGGAAAGGAGAAATTTACATGTAAATAAAGAAAATGTGTAAATAAAAAAACTAAATAAAATCAAAATAAATGTTTAAAAACATATTTAGTTGCTATATGTCTACAAATTCCAATTTTAAATAATTAGTATAAATACTTTAAGTATTTCAGATAAATAGAAGAAAATAATTTGTTGTTACTTCTATATGCTTGGTTTTATTTCTTTAAATATTCATGGGTTTCTAAATAGTTTTACAGTGATGATGTAACATTTCATAATCAAAAAAGTTCAATAATAGTTTTAATAGGTATGCAAGTCCCTTGAACTACTTTAAATTCAAAATGGGTATCACATGATGTTTACAATGAAAAATGTATTTTTCCATATTCTCATCCATAGAAAAAAAAGGAACAGATTTTCCTCCCACACTCGAGAAAAAAATCACCTTGGGAAAGAGGCAAAACATGCAACACTTTAGCACAAACCGAGACTTCTTCAGAATCATGTCAGGTTCTGCAAACAGAAGTTTATAATAGAAAGTGTTTAGTAACATTAATCATAGCATTTGGTGCAGTCTTGCCCATTATGTCTAAACATTTATTCAAAGCTCTTGTAGGGTTATACAATACCTATATAAATGGTGTTTGTTGAAGTTCAAATTAAAATATCAAAGAACTATGCCTTGCATCTGTGTAATAACTGGTGATAAGAATAAAACAAGCATAAATATGTCTAAATTAAGTAAGTGAAATTTATACACTTTGACTTTGAAAACACAGGTGGACTTTAAGAGCAGGGACAATTTGAATATTATCTTTCCTATTCCTAAATGCAACCTGAGTCATTCACAATTTCTGTAAGATGAGCATTTGCTAAGAAGATAAAAATATCAGGTTTAGAAGTTCTGTGGTGGAATTTTTGGGGTCACTTAAGTATACTATCATATCATTAGCAAATAGTGATATCTTGACGTTTTCCTTTTCAATTTGTATCCCTTTGATCTCCTTTTGTTGTCTAATTGCTCTGGCTAGGACTTCAAATACAATATTGAATAGGTAGGGAAAGAGTGGACAGCCTTGCCTTGTCCCTGATTTTAGTGGGATTGCTTCAAGTTTCTCTCCATTTAGTTTGATGTTGGCTACTGGTTTGATGTATATTGCTTTTACTATGTTTACTTATGGGCCTCAAAGTCCTGATCTTTCCAAGACTTTTATCATGAAGGGGTGTTGAATTTTGTCAAATGCTTTCTCAGCATCCAATGAGATGATCATATGGTTTTTTCTTTGAGTTTGTTTTTGTAGTGGATTACATTGATGGATTTCCATATATTGAACCATCCCTGCATTCCTGGGATGAAGCCTACTTGATCATGATGGATGATGGTTTTGATGTGTTCTAGAATTTGGTTTGCAAGAATTTTATTATTTTTGCATCAATATTTATAAGGGAAGTTGGTCTGAAATTTTCTCTCTTTGTTAGGTCTATGTGTTATTTAGGTATCAGCGTAATTGTTGTTTCATAGAATGAATTGGGAGCTAAAACCATCTGGTGGAAAAAAAGACAATATTTTCAACAAATGGTGCAAGCTCAACTGGAAGCTAGCAGGTAGAAGGATACAAATCAATCCACTCATATCTCCTTGTACAAAGCTCAAGTCCAAGTGAATAAAGGACCTCACATAAAATCAGAAACATTGAAACTAATAAAAAAGAAAGTGGGGAAGAACCTGGAGCACATAAGCACAGGGGAAAATATCATGAACAGAACACCAAAAGTTCATGCTCTAAGATCGAGAATTGATAAATGGGACTTCATAAAGTTACAAAGCTTCTATAAGGCAAAGGACACTGTTCATAGGACAAATCACCAACCAACAGATTAGGAAAAGATCTTTACCAATCCTATATCTGATAGAGGGCTAATATCCAATATATACAAAGAACTCAAGAAGTTAGATTCCAGAGAACTAAATAACCCTATTAAAAATGGGGTACAGAGCTAAACAAAGAATTCTCAACTGAGGAAAACTGAATGACTGAGAAGCACCTAAAGAAATGTTCAACATCCTTAGTCATCAGGGAAATGCAAATTTAAACAGCCCTGAGATTCCACCTTACACCAGTCAGAATGGCTAAGATCAAAAATTCAGGTGACAGCAGATGCTGACAAAGTTGTGGAGAAAGAGGAATACTCCTTCATTACTGGTGGAATTGCAAGCTGGTACAATCACTCAGAAAATCAGTTTGACGCTTCCTCAGGGAAGTGGACATAGTACTACCAGAGGACACAGCTATACCACTTCTGGCCATATACCCAGCACATGCTCTAACATGTAATAAGGACACATGAATCACTATGTTCATAGCAGCCTTATTTATAATAGCCAGAAACTGGAAACAACCCAAATATCCCTCAACAGAGGAATGAATACAGAAAATGTGATACACCTACACAATGGAGTACTACTCAGCTATTAAAATCAATGAATTTATGAAATTCTTGGGGAAATGGATGGGTCTGGAGAATATCATCCTGAGTGAGGTAGCCCAATCACAAAAGAACACACATGGCATGCACTCTCTGATAAGTGGATATTAGCCTAGAATACCCCCTCAAAAATCCATAAACCACAAGAAACTCAAGAAGAAGGAACACCAAATTGTGGATGCTTCGTTTCTTCTTAGAAGTAGGAACAAAATACCCATCTAAGTAGTTGCAGAGACACACTGTGGAGCAGAGACTGAAAAAAGGACAATCTAGAGACTGTTCCACCTGAGAATCCTTTGCATATTCAATTATCAAACCCAGATACTATTGTGGATGTCAGCAAGTGCTGGCTGACAGGAGCCTGATATAGCTGTCTCCTGAGTGGCTCTGACAGTGCCCGACTAATACAGAAGTAGAGACTCACAACCATCCATTGGACTGAGCACAGGGTCCCCAGTGAAGGAGTTAGAGAAAGGACCCAAGGAGCTGAAGGGTTTGCAGCCCCTTAGGACAAACAACAATATGAACTAACTAGTACCCTCAGAGCTCCCAAGGACTAAGACACCAACCAAAGAGTACACATGGTGGGACTCATGGCTCCAGCAGCATATGTATAGCAGAGGATGGCCTGGTCGGTCATCAATGGGACGAGATGTCCCTGCCCCTGTGAAGGTTCTATGCCCAAGCGTAGGGGAATGCCAGTGCTAGGAAGTGTGAGAGGGTGGGGTGGCGAGCAGGGGGAGGAGGGAGGGAACAGAGTTTTTTCTTTGTTTTTGGTTTTGATATTTTTTCAGAGGGGAAACTGATAAAGGAGGTATCATTTGAAATGTAAATAAAGAAAATATCTAATTAAAAAAAGAGTAAAAATAAGTAAATGTAAACTTTCTCTTTAAATATTGCTCTATAACTTCTTAGCAAATTTGGATATTATGAGATTCTATGAAATATTTGAAAAATCTCCAATTTCAATACAAACACACATACTCTATATACATGCAGGAATATCAAAGTACTCAAGACGGTGACAGTACCTGAACCTGTCAAATCTACTGAAGGCCATGTTGGTAGTGTTGCCCAATTGTTATGTGTGCCTCTTGTTAATAGAACTTTCCGAGTTGAAGTCTGAATAAAAAGTTTCTAGCACTCCTGAGCCCACTTTTGTAAATCCTGTCAGAAAGGGCATTTAAATAGTAGTCTCTTTAACCTCCATCTTTGCACAATAGAAGAGAGATGGTAGCACAGCTAGGTCCTTATTAAATCACTACTTTATATTCTAAATATTCAAGATGCTCCTAGAAGAATACAGACATTATAGTTTCACACCTATAAATTAAAAAATAATTATTTCTTTTATATAACAGTTCCTTATTTGTCTTCCATGGCATAACAGTTCCTTGGACATTCTTACCTGGGCATTAAAATCAAGTTTTATGGAGTTCTTTTTTCAATAAGTTCCATTGTTTAAGACTCCTTAATATGTCTTGACTATGTCTTCTATTTTTATTTATTATTTAGATATGGTCACTTTTTTGATAGAATTTCACACATTCTAGCATAAATTTCAATCTTCTGGTGCCATCAAATATAGCACTCCCTTTACTGGATTTTCTATTAATTAAAAATATGATTTTGAGTTTTGATAAGATATAATGAGGTTAAGAAATTTTTCATATTTTGTGACACAGCGGGGCTTTAAGTTGTTTGCTACATTCTGGAGGAAAACTGCAAAGTAAATGGGAATTTGGTGCACAGGTTGAATATTTTCAAATGAAGTATGGAATTGTTTGAGAAGACAGTGAACATCTTTTCTCCCAATTCATTTAAGCAAGGATGCAGTAATTGACTGTACTGAATGCAAGTAAACGGAATGTAAATTAGCATGGCTTTCTGTGTCCTCTTCTTTCTCTCTGGGGACATTCTACATGCAGGTAATGTCTTGTCAGAGTTGGAAAGGCTGCCACGTTATTGTGTTTCCGTAATCTTTTTATACTCCAGGTAGCAGCCTCTTCCAAAATGATTTGCACTGCTAATCTCTGCACTGCTCTTAACATAAATATTTATAAATATTAATGCTCCCTAGTAACTAAAGCAGCACAGCTGCAAGAAGGCCATGTCCTCCCAGCAAAAGCAGCAGGCTCCCTTCCCAGGCGGCTAGGAGCAATCTCCACCTTTCTCGGATCCCAGAGAGCCTATTTCTACACAGAATTTCTTCAAAGGCAGGAAGAAGTGACATCAGACATATCTAGACTTTGTGTCTCTGTTCATTTTTTTTAATTGTAATATTTTGCAGTCTTTTAAAAAGCAAATAATACTGTGACAGATTAACAATTAATTTACATGAAAGATTAGGATGAAATTTTTTCTGTTGAAAACATGAGATCAATTCTATTAGTTCCTGTGGAATAAAACAGCAAGATAATAGGGCTGCCAGAAATGAAATAACGTTGTATATGAAGCTCTCAGGAAACCCTATTCCCTGCCTGTGCGACACGTTTATTAGGTGACAATTGAGCATTTTATTTATCTCACAAAAACATTTGGTAGAAACTCAATTTTCATTAAAATCTGATAATAGTTATAAGAATAAAGTGTAGTAGCTATTAATATTTTGCTATATGGTTTAAATATATAAAAATATAGCAGTCACCAAGTTTTCAATAAATACTGCATGAAATGTTAAGGCACTCATATGTAAGATGCCTATTGAATTTTGATGATTTTCCTGAATTTTTCCAATCTTGACAGTCTTTGAAAATGTAGTGAAAAGCATCAAAACCTAGCTTCACAACTTTATACATTCAATTGTAAATAATAGCGATGATATCATACCTGTCATTTCCAAATTCCAGAAACTCCTTGTACTTTACAAAACTCTGTAAAATATATATCCCTTGTGAGTCTTCCTTGAAAACCTTGTTAAAAAATGTATTTTCATTGGAATTAATCGGATATAACATCATTAAGTCTTTGGTTGGCATGTACTTCCTATCACATGTTAAACAATCATTTACCCTAACACTCCAGTTTTCTCTATTCAGTTAAGGGCAATGAAAGGAGAAAGAAATGAACATGCTATATGTATTTACCATCCAGGAATGCAAATGTGTATATGTTTATTTTGATTTGGAGAAATTAAGTGTTTTTCTGGACAGTGTGTAGATTTTTATTGGGAAACAGTATTAACATCTGTTTTCATTCCGCCACTTGACTATGAGATCAAAATTGCATGATTTGAATCAACTACTACTGCTCTCTCATCATGCAATGGACAGAATTGACTATTCTCTCTAGCTCTAATTCAAGAAGCATTTGTCTCACCTGTTCCTGTTCTGACAGATTAAGCTACTGTGAAATCTTCCTGCCAATAGAAAGAGTGACAATCAAATAAATTCTAATTAATCTTGTCTTTCTTTTCTTGTATGAAAACGTATTTCCCTATAACTTGTACATATGGGTAAATTCACTTCCTGGATTTTTGTCAATTAGGTCAAAATACTCTTCTTGTTTCTGACCTTCCGTATCTCCCTGAAAGTGGAGACCTCTAAAAGCATGAAGTAAAGATGGCATAGTTGTCTTAGACATATCTTAAATAACAAATTACAACACAAGCTTATGTTATACTCTAAGCTCTTTGGAGTTTTAGTAATCTAGGTTTTTGTTTATGATTGATTATGGAATGATATTCTCTTAGTGCCAGTGGTTAATTAACAAGGTCAGTGTTAACTGATATGGCCAAGGAGAAATTAATCTTTTTTTTTTTTTTTTTCGAGACAGGGTTTCTCTGTGTAGCTTTGGCTGTCCTGAAACTCACTCTGTAGACCAGGCTGGCCTTGAACTCAGAAATCTGCCTGCCTCTGCCTCCCAAGTGCTGGGATTAAAGGCGTGTGCCAACACCACCCAGAGAAATTAATCTTAACCATGACAATGTAGAGGGTCATAGTAAGACTGAGGCTGACAAAGTTTATAGTAAGCAATCAGACTTTAAAATTTTTCTTTATCAAGAACAGAATATAAAGACATTTGTCAAGATCACTACAATGTTAGTTGCCAAGATAATTATGCTTGTAAGGTATACAGGGTATAAACAATTAATACCTAAGACCTATTGTCACGTCAAATTTCCACATGCTTTGTTGATTTCTAGGCTAAATGCTATACTGCCTGAGGGACTGCCTAGGTTATTCTGGAACTGAAAGTCACAGAATGCCCCAGAAGCCATGGACTCTAACCTGAAAAACCTATGATACATTCCTTCCAAGGCATCTAGACCAGGCCATTACCATGATTCCCTGAAATTTTCATCCTTAGTCTCCTACAAATGGAAATGAATGAATAATGTTGGGTCAATAAGATTGAGTCTAGAATTTTCCTTATGGATAAAGTAAAAATAAGAAATCTGCTCCTGTTAAGGTTGTCCAAATATTAGAATTAAAGAATTAAAAGTGTTAAAAGATTGCATCTTGAGATGTTCAAGAAGTACAGTAGAATTAGAGCTACAGTACAGATAAAATGACTACAGTATAGATAAAATGAAAGTAGGATATTTCAGAAACATAAGCCTACACTCTTCCCTATTTCTTATAAACCACTGTATATATTCTAAGATTTGTGATTTGAATAATGAAGTTTAAAGATGACTATAGACTTTGCTGTGATTTTCCCACAAATCTGCTACCCCAATATTTTAACTTTCAAACACAGGAATTGCCATTTAATTGGCCTAGTGTAATAAAAAATAATAACTTCTCTTCAAAATTTCCAATGTTTGATTCCTTTCCAGGAAAGAAGCATAATTATGATACTGTGTCGATACTACTTTATGATGTGACTTAATTTAAATTAATTTCTAAGTAACTTCTGTACAATACAGAAAAAGAATGCCATATAAATATATGCAAAAGCTTAACTTACCATTTAAGGGGTTGAATTTTTAAACAATAAATCCCACTTCCCTAGACAATAACAATATCCACTCTCATGGTGAAGGCTTTATTTTGGAATCATATTTTTAGCCATGAAAATTTCTTAATCCCATCACATACCTGCTGAGCTCTAGAAAATCTCTGTTCTTTAAAAATCAATATTACAAACTTAATTTTTCTTGTTTTCCCACTTTTATTAGGCTAAATCTTATAAGCTCTAGGTTAAAATTAAACTACAAAAACTTCCTGAATCTTATTTTTATTGATTTGTTCAGACACTGCTTTAAAGATGGCTCTGCTTTAAATACCATGGAATAATTTTGCCTTACATATGAAGGCTCAGAGATTGCTTGGATTTGGAATGATCTGTATGAATTTGAATCACATAAATATGTTTATTACAATTTGTATTTAAGAATTTAATTTTCCTGGTACTAGATGACAAAATAGATTTATCTCAGCATAGTTTTATTCTTATTCTACTTTTGTTGTTCTAGGCCAGAAGAAGTATTGGTTTTAATATAAGATAATAACTCTAGAGAACATTTATTTTAAGGGTAACATTAACATACAACTGACCATCTGCAAGAGTAAACTTATCATCAACTTATACATTTTGTTAAACAAGCAGCCCTGCAGATGTTTCATAAATTTCTCTATATTAACTCATTATTGATTTATTCAATAATTATACACAGCTGCTGAATTTACTGTACATTATTGATCTCAGTCATAAAAAGTTGCCTCCAGACCCAGTTCAATACTACTGTGAAATGATTTCACTGACATGAGTTGAGAGAGGATTGTTATTTCTTATCCTGAGGTCTGAATGCTATCTTCTAAAAATGTAAATAAGCTTATTTGGTATTTCAAGAAGCAGAGTAGGAAAGCAGATTAAATTTCTAAGACCTTTGGTTCATATGGACTGTTCAAACACCCAAAATGTTTTGCAAGGGTATCTCAGAGTTTTGTATAGTGCAATTACATGAACAAGTCAAATTAATAATCAAAACAATTCAAAAGCATATTCAAGGAGTGCAAATGAACTCACTGTGTCTTTATGTACTTCATAGAATAATATATAGAAAATAAATCTGATGGAAAGTTGTTGTTTAAAAAGATGCTATCTTAAAGTATCTCCCTATTTTGTAGGATTTTTTCCTGACTAATACAACTGTCAAATAAGACCATGATCTAATGTATTATTTTAAACATGCGTATGTACATGTGCACAATGAAAGCTACTATGTTCCAATATGATTTTTTAAAAAAATAGTTTCTGAGAATTTCTTATATTAGTACTACATTTTTAAATTTTTCCTCTCTAAAACCACATCCTCAGCATGAATATGTCTATCCCTTTCTCCCACGCAAATTCATGTCCTCTCACTTACAAGACTCTTGAAATGACCTCTGAAATTCAGTTATCAATAATAAAGACCCTGATAGATTTAATATGGATATGGATACTAGGAAAGGATCCTAGAACCATGGTAGATGTCAGAAAAACAAGTATTATTATATTTCAGAGGTGATTGTGATACTTTAAGCTTAGAGAAAGCAAAAGCATGTTTTATGCAACTTGTTACACCCATGATAGACTAAATCAAAGACAGAAAAGACTGCAATGGGCATTGTTAGGACTGTTTCTACAAAATCCTCCGGAACCTAGTCAATAGTTCTATTTAATTTATATGCAACAGAGTTTGCAAGGGTAAACACTCAATTTAAGTAAAATTTTCCTATTCTCAAGAATATTTTAAAAATTAAATATTGAAACAAACTAAATTTGAAAATAAAAAGCCAACCATAATTTGAAGTGGGGATTTCTTATTTCATTGGAGATTCAGCTATGTCATGTCATGTTTTTCTGGAAACAGTCTTATGAGAGGATGTTTTGCTGAGAACAGACACAAGGTGTTTTTCTGGAAGTTGCCTGGTGAGAGGGCATGTTTTGCCTGAGCAGACACTTGAGGGGCATCTGTTGTCTGGAAAGAGTATTTTGACTTCATAGAGAAAACTGCACCTAAAAACTTCTGGGGGTTATTGAAGCTGCTTCTTGTAGCTTCCATGGAGTCTTGCGGATTGGCCTTAGGGTTTCTTCTAAATAGAGCTGCTCTATATTTGGTGTTTTGCTAGTGGACTAGACTGCTGATAACAAAAATTGGAATATCTCAAAGACTTTTTTTTAAGCAGGTTCACAACCCTGTTTCCAATTAACCTTCCTTTTCCCCTACTTCTAGTGCATGGTGAGCTACAAGGGAGGTTGCAACATAAAAAAATAAATACATAATTAAAGTAGGTTTTGAAAACTCTAAGCTTACAATAATTATTTCATAAACTGTGTAGGCCCATAATTTGAAGTCCATGGGTGAAAACAGTTTAGTGACAGAACACTTGCAGGACATATATATGACCCTCAGTTCAATTCCTAGGCTCACAAAGCAATAATTATAATTAATAATATAATGCTTAATTTATTTAGCCTGATTTTCTATTCAATGTATGACAACAGTTTGACTTAAGTACTTAAGTATTTTTGTATGATTCAAAATAGAAGAAATAGAATTTTGAAAATATATGCCCTGATAACTGAAGGCTTGTGATTCTCATTGGCTGGGTTTAATTAGGCTTAGGTTTTTGTTTGTTTGTTTGTTTGTTTGTTTTTGGTACATTCTTCAAAACTAGAAAATAATTAACTAACAAAACATCAAGTTTAAATAAACTAAATATGTGAGAGATGTGTCTAATCCAACAATTATTTTCTGAAAATAAAAAGGAATAAAATGAATTTAAACAGAATAAGAAGTAACATGTTGTAGAAGAAAGTTCTCTCAGTTGAATATTTCTGGCAAAATAATCTATTGAACTATAATGCATTCTTGTGTAAACCACAAAAAGAAAGTGACAGCATTGTCATTAAGCTTATTATCCGTTTATTTCTTCAAAAACATTCTATTCAGATATGTTGAATATAAATATTATTATTAGTTATCATCAAAATAGTAGCCTCTATCAGATCTTACCAAATACATTATTTTTGCTGTTATTAAAATAAACTTTTAGTTTACACTACACAAATTCTTTGAAATATTAAAAAATATATTAACAACATTCTCTCATCTCTAAATCTGTAAATATGCCAGCTAGAATCTGCTATCATACATCACCCATAATTGAGTCTCATTTCTCATGTGGTCTTTGTTTTCTTTGCCATATTTACCAAACTGAGAATGTCTGGACTCGGTAATGAGCCTCATGTCTGTTTCATGACACCCATGGTCATTTTATAAGAACCACAGTTGTTTCCTAAAGAGCTGCTATCTGTACCTGGTATAGAACAGATATCCAGCACACAGTTAAGTGTCTATCAGGCTAGTTGCTTTTCCCCCAATTTACTCTAAGCAAATATAGGAAAATAAGAAAAAACAAAAAGACTAAAATTATTTTGTTTTAGAATCTCCCCAAATGATTTTTTGGTAATGTTTAATGAGTTGAAGTAATGGAATTTGATTGATTTGAAGTAACATGAATATAAGAAATATTGATAATTGCTGTATTTTAAATATATATGCATATATAAATATAGACATATGCATATATATATTTGTAAGTGTCTGAGAGTTGTAAAGAACAGAACATATATCCACAAACACAAACACAAGCATACTTGTATATCCATGCACACCCCCCTCATTGTACCACATATGGTCAAATGAATGTTCTCATGTGCTATATAATTGTTAAGATATGTAGAAAATGTTACTATAACTTCTTCCTTTTAATTATCCATAAAAAGTATTTTCTAGGGAGTGAATGTTTCATAGGCTTAAAAAGCCATCAAAATAGATAGCATAACTATATGAGCATTTACTGTACTTTTTCTCTGTGCCAGGAACTGACTACATAGTTTGCATTTCATTTAATCTGTATATTAATACTTTACAGTAATTATGATTAAGGTTTATTATTTCCTGAAAATCATGATTAGAAAATAACTTTTTGAACTTACAGAGAAAAAAATTTCAATGTTCAGTTGAAGAACTTAGAGCTGAAGTTCATTAGCATAACACAAGCCATTTGCAAGCCAGTGATTTACAAGAGAAGAAACTCAAGAAAATAGAGCATGCACTTGCATTGTTTAACAGCCTTGGATTTAGTCAAATTATGAGAAAATATCCCCTGATTATTTTTGGTAACAAATACTGTAATATAAGCTATGATGCCTTCCTTATTCTTTCTTCCATAGGAGGGAGAAACTAAGAATACTTCAGAATTGGAGGGAAGAATAGGAACCATGTAACAGGTGAAAAAGAAATATCAACCATTGTATACATAATGGCTTCCCAAATAATCATGTCTGAGTAGATAGTATATTTTAATAAATGTTTAAATTTTCAACTCCAGAACAGAGTATTATGTGAATTCATTGCTTTAGTGAAAGAAAGAAAATCCAAGTTCAAAAAAAAGATACCAAGAAGACAGATTAGATGAACTTATTATTACAGAATACAAGTTAATGGTGAAACTTCATTTTCTTTAACACCACACAGTATTAAAAGCACAGAATTACAAATCTCATCTCTTTAATTAGAAAAGTATTAATTACTGACAATGAGAGAAGCAATTTCCCATTGCTTCACTTTCTCTAAAATTACATATTAGATTTTATATGTATTTGTAGTTTGGAAGTATAGACTCTCTTTATTAATATGTGTTGCCAACTACTGCATATCATCCATAATTTTTAGTTATTAAATTCCTGAAGCATGCAATACAGCATATTTAATAGATTTTATGCAAATTATTACATAACAGAATAAAACCAGATGGTACTCATCATAACAGAATCTTACCATAACACTTTCCTATTTTGTTAAAATTAAACAAAATATGAAGCTATCTTTATGGTTATGGTTTTATTTTATTTTGATGCATTACTTATAACAAAGTATTTTAGGAATCTATCCAACCGTATGCACCAAATAATGGTTAAAGTTTCAGTTCAATATCTGAAGTTCAGTAAACTGATGCCCTTCTTTTTGCTACTGGAAACTACAAGAAACTTTGTGCACAGCAACAGTTTAATTAAAACAATTATAGAGGACAAAAGTCAAGTGTGAAACATAGCTCAACTATTAAAGTGCAAATAATACTTAAGTGCTGGGTTAGTGTGTTATATTTGGAATGCTGGATATATAAAGTAAGCACATAAACACAAATATAAGCATAACTATATTTACTGCACACTTTTCACTAATATGCTCATTTTATTTTCAAGAAATACAATATAGGGGAAATTGTTTTGAAAGTATTTATGGTAGATAATTTATTTGAATGTAGCATCCATTTTTTCTTTTAAAATTTTTTAAATTATTTTATTTATTTATATTCCAGCCATTGCCCCTCCCACTCCCCGATCCCTATGCCCTCATTCTACTCCTCCACATTGCCTCTGGGGAGAGTGCCCCCACACCCCAACCAAGCCTCCTCCTTCCCTGGGACCTCAAGTCTTTTGAGAATTAGGCAAATATTCTCCCATTGAGGCCAGACCAAGCAATCCTCTGCTATATATAGCCCCCATTTTCTTTAATTCTGTGAGCCTACAAATTTATTTACATATGACTGTGGAGAGCAGTAGCAAGATGGTGCCTACTTCCGCTGTCGACTCCTGGTAAACAACTGTTTGTGCATGTGCATAGAGAACTGTTTGCGCATGTGCGTAGAGTGAAAAGACACCAAGTCACGGCCCATCCCCGGGCGTCACGTGGGGTGATGAGCAAACAGACAATCATGGGTGGACACGCCGCGCTGTGGGCGGACAAGCCGCGCTATGGTGTATATAAGCAGTGCCGATTATTGGCTTGGTCCTTTTTCTCCTCTTCATGATGCAATAAATGCTTGCTGCAGAAGGATCCTAGTGTCCGTGTGTCTTCTTGCTGGCGAGACGACTGTGCGGGCAACATATGACCTTGTATTGCATATTTCTATAGAACTTTGATAAAATGACATTTAGAGTAAAAATGAGGTAATTTGTAGAAGGAAATCTTTAATACTTTATATTTAGAAGATTAGGGAAATCATTTATTTAGAGGAAAAGAAGAACTTAAAATTTTCTTAAGAAAGTCAGAAGATCCTAGTTCCCATTCACTCACTTCTTAAAAACAGGCTGAAACAAGAACAGAGAACCAATCTGTGCCATTATGAGCATATACTGTGATTTTTGCCTTTCTTGTGTAAGTTAGAACTGAGATATAATAATAAAAGAAAGACAAAGACATACATAATTTTTAAGACCATAGATGGTAAAAGTATCCTATTTATTCCCTTCTTAATGGAAACCAGCCACAGATGCGTAGTGGGACATTTTCTTCAATGCATTTCTGCATCTAGAATATTGACACACTGGTAGTTATAACTAAATTATATAAAAATGTCTAAAATACCTGATAGACGATAGGCCACACCCAAGATATTCAGACTCACAAGGCATTAGGAAATTGCAGGCAAATGAATGAAATGGTGCTATATGACTTCAAATAATGAACAAAAATGAAATAATAAAAAATGACCCTATTTAATATGCCTATAATGAGAAAACAATGGTGATTGCCAGTAAAGAATACATTACTTTAAAACTGCTCTGAAAATTTATTCAGTAGTTTCATATAAGCTTAAATATACACTTTCAACATAGTCTATACTCCCCTTTACAAGTTGTTAAACAGAATGAAAACTGAGGAGTATTGAAAGAATTTAGGCAAATGCTCATGGTGCCTGTATTCATAACTTAGATGAATATGCAAATTTCACAACCAAGAAATAAATCAACTGTTTGTCCATAGAGTCAAAGTAATAAAATGGAATTAACTGAACATATTTACATCAATAAGAATAAATCTTGGGTGGAGTATGTTAAAGAATATAAACTCAAAAATCTATGCATTATTTATAGTATAATATCAGCAAATCATATGCAAGTTATGTGAAAAGGAATTATATTATATGTATAACTGGAATTTATTCCCAATTTGGAAAAGTGTCTCATTGTTTCAATGTTAAGGTAATGTACCATAACCAGGGGCAAAAGAAAATTATAGGTCATATAATCAGAATCACATTTTAAAAGATATAATTCTTTTGACAAATGAATATGGCAATTAAGAATGGGGAGAATTTCTCTACTTGATAAATAATGTGGATTTTAAAGACTCAAACAGTATGTGTTTAACAGTTAAGGTGAAAGCAAACAAATTAAGAAAGAAAATTCTGTGGCCTCAGGTGAGTCAACCATGCCTGAGACAATCTCCCAGCCTGGTCCACATGAGAGAAGCAGAAAGATGTGTGCACAAGAATGAGAAGTAGAACTGGAGACTCAAGCATAGTATAGAACAGCCCATGTGAATAGCTGGCAATGCCACCTAATGTCATCTTGAGATTCTGGTCCCTGTTGTTGCGGAGAGCCAAGTCTGGGTCTGTAGCCTTGAAGCAGAGGGGTTCTTTTACTATTGAAAGACATACAGGTGTTCCTGGTCTTGACTGCTACCTTGGCACCACTTAAATCTGTGCATTAGAGGTGAGCTGACCCTAAGACTTGAGAACAAGAGAGCTAGCCACACACCTAGCCAGCTACAGCATTCTCAAGAATGGGGCTCTGTTAGTGGGAGGACAGGTATAAGAGAGGGAGGGGTTATATGTGAGCTGAGTCTGAGAATGTGAGCATGGAAGAGCTAGCTCTGCTCCTCCTCTGCCTTGTGGTGGCATGGCTGAGGGATAGATGCCCTGCTACCTCCTATGTCAAGGGAAAAAGCTGTCCTTGAGATCATGAGAGTAGGAGTATTGTCTCTGCTCCTCTCCAGCTACAGCCCTTTGGAGAACAGACCTGATACCTCACCTAGGCAGTAGAGCTAGAGCAAACCCTAGTTATGGAGTTATGGGTGGGAAGGTGAACATCAATCACCAAAGCAGCACCATAGAGCTGGCCCTGCAGGCATGGGCTCAGGTGAGCCTGCCCCTAGTGTATGAGAGCAGGAGGGCTGGCTTTGCCCCATGCCAGGTGCAGCACTGTACCCAGGGCAGTGCTAGAGAGCTCACACTAGTGGTGTGATTGTGGGAGATCTGGATGACTGACCATATCACTCACATACCACCTAGACACAAATCCAGAGCTTTGAGTTGTCTCACCTTAACATCCATCCCATCTATGAACTCCTGCTTCCTGGCTCTGATATTCCCCTACACTGCAGCATAGAACCTCCACAGGACCAAGGGCCTCTCCTCCCATTAATGTCCTAGTTGGACATCCTCTGCTACATATGAAGCTGGAGCCATGAGTCCCACTATGTATACTCTTTGGTTGATTGTTTAGTCTCTGGGAGCTCTGAGGGTACTAGTTAGTTCATATTGTTGTTCATCCTAAGGGGCTGCAAGCGCTTCAGCTCCTTGGGTCCTTTCTCTAGCTCCTTCACTGGGGACTCTGTACTTAGTCCAGTGGATGGCTGTGAGCCTCTGCTTCTATATTAATCAGGTACTGTTAGAACCTTAGTTCATATTGTTGGTTCTAAGGGGGTTGCAAACTCTGCAATTCCTTGGGTCATTTCTCTAGTTCCTTCATTGGGGACCCTGTGCTCAGAACAATGGATGGCTCTGAGCCTGTTAGTCGGGCAATCTCAGAGCCTCTCAGAAGACAACTATATTAACCTCCTGTCAGCCAGCACTTACTGGCACCTACAAAAGTGTCTGGGTTTGGTGATTTTATATGGAAAGATTCCCAGGTGGAGCAGTCTCTGGATTGTCCTTCCTTCAATCTCTGTTCCATAGTTTGTCTCTACAACTCCTTCGATGGGTATTTTGTTCCCCCTTCTAAGAAGGTGTCCTCCATTCACTCTCTGCTCCATAGTTTGTCTCTGCAACTCCTTCTATGGGTATTTTGTTCCCCCTTCTAAGAAGGATTGAAGTATCCATACTTTGGTCTTCCTTCTTCTTCAGTTTCTCGTGGTTTGTGAATTGCATTTTGGGTATTCTGAGCTGCTAGGCTAATATCCACTTATCAGTGAGTGTATGCAATGTGTGTTCTTTTGTGAATGGGTTACTTCACTCAGGATGGTATTCTCCAGATCCACCCATTTACCTAACAGATTCATAAATTCATTTTTTAATAGCTGAGTAGCACTCCACTGTGTAAATATAACCACTTTTTCTGTATCCATTCATCTGTTGGGAGACATCTGAGTTGTTTCCAGTTTCTGGCTATTATAAATAAGGCTGCTATGAACATAGTGAATCATGTATTCTTATTACATGTTGGAGCATCATTCTGAGTATATGGAGTGGTATAGCTGGGTCTTCTGATAATACTCGGTCCAATTTCCTGAGGAATAGCCATGCTGATTTCTAGAGTGGTTGTACCAGCTTGCAATCCCACCAGCAATGCAGGAGTGTTCCTTTCTCCACAACCTGTCCAGCGTCTACTGTCACCTGAGTTTTTAATCTTAGCCATTCTGACTGGTGTGAGGTGGAATCTCAGGGTCGTTTTGATTTGTATTTCTCTGATGACTAAGGATTTTGTACATTTCTTTAGGTGCTTTTCAGCCATTTAATATTCCTCAGTTGTGAATTCTTTCTTTAGCTCTGTACCTCATTTTTAAATAGTGTTATTTGGTTTTCTGGAGTCTAACTTGAGTTTTTTTTTTTTTTTGTATATATTGTATATTAACCCTCTATCAGATATAGGATTGGTAAAGATCATTTCCCAATCTATTGGTTGTGGTTTTCTCCTATTGACAGTATTCTTTGTGTTACAGAAGCTTGGCAATTTTATGAGGTCCCATATGTTAGTGTTCTGTTCAGGAAATTTTCCCCTGTGCCTATGTGCTCAAGGCTCTTCCCCACTTTCTTTTCTATTAGTTTCAGTGTGTCTGGTTTTATGTGGAGGTCCTTGATCCACTTGTACTTGAGCTCTGTAGAAAGAGAGAGAGCCAGCACCATTTGTTGAAAATGCTGTCTCTTTTCCAATGGATGGTTTTAGCTCCTTGTCAAAGATCAATTGACCATAGGTGTGGGGGTTCATTTCTGGGTCTTCAATTCTATTCTATTGATCCACTTTCCTGTCACTGTACTTAAACCATGCAGTGTTTATCACGATTGTTCTGTAGTATATAAGGTCTAGGATGGTAATTCCACCAGAGGTTCTTTTATTGTTGCGAATAGTGTTTGCTGTCCTAGGGTTTTGTTGTTGTTGTTGTTGTTGTTGTTGTTGTTGTTATTCCAAATGAATTTGTAAATTGCTCTTTCTAACTCTATGAAGAATTGATTTGTAATTTTAATGCTGATCTCATTGAATCTATAGATTACTTTCGGCAAGACAGACATTTTTACTATATTTATCCTACTAATCCATGAGCATTGGACATCTTTCCATCTACTGCAGTCTTCTTCAATTTCTTTCCTCAGAGATTTGAAATTCTTGTCCTGTAGATCGTTCATTTGCTTACCAAGAAATTTTATATTATTGTGACTATTGTTAAGGATGTTGTTTTCCTAATTTCTTTCTTAGCCTGTTTATTCTCTGTGTAGAGGACGGCCACTGATTTGTGGGAGTTAATTTTATATCCAGCTACATGGCTGAAGTAGTTTATTAGGTTTAAGAGTTCTCTGGTAGAATTTTTGGGGTCACTTAAGTATACTATCATCATCAGCAAATAGTGATAATTTGACTTCTTCTTTTCCAATTTGTATCGCTTTGATCTCCTTTTGTTGACTAATTGCTCTGGCTAGGACTTCAAGTACAATATTGAATAGGTAGGGAGAGAGTGGACAGCCTTGTCTAGTCCCTGATTTTAGTGGGATTGCTTCAAGTTTCTCTCCATTTAGTTTGATGTTGGCTACTGGTTTGCTGTATATTGCTTTTATTAGGTATAGGTATGGGCCTTGAATTCCTGATCTTTCCAAGACTTTAATCATGAAGGGATGTTGGACTTTGTCAAATGCTTTCTCAGCATCCAATGAGATGATCATATTTTTTTTCTTTCAGTTTGTTTATATAATGGATTACATTGATGGATTTCCATATAGTGAACCATCCCTGCATCCCTGGAATGAAGCCAACTTGATCATGATGGAAGATCTTTTTGATGTGTTCTTGGATTCCATTTGCAATAATTTTACTGAGTATTTTTGCATCAATATTCATAAGGGAAATTGGTCTGAAGTTTCCTTTCTTTGTTAGGTCTTTGTGTAGTTTAGGTATAAAAGTAATTGTGGCTTCATAGGACAAATTTTGTAGAATACATTCTGTTTCTATTTTGTGGAATAGTTTGAGGAGTATTGGTATTAGGTCTTCTTTGAAGGTCTGATAAAACTCTGCACTAAACCCATCTGGTTCTGGGCTTTTTTTGGTTGGGAGGCTATTAATGACTGTTTCTATTTCTTTAAAGGATATGGGACTTTTAAGATCATTTATCTGATCTTGATTTAACTTTAGTACCTGGTATCTGTCTAGAAAATTGTTCATTTCATCCAGGTTTTCCAGTTTTGTTGTGTATAGGCTTTTGTTGTAGGATCTCATGATATTTTTTTTTTTTGATTTCCTCAGTTTCTGTTGTTATGTCTCCCTTTTCATTTATGATTTTGTTAATTAGGATACTGTCCCTGTGTCCTGTAGTTTGTCTAGCTAAGGGTTATCTATTTTGTTGATTTTCTCATAAAACTAGTTCCTAATTTGATTGATTCTTTGTATACTTCTTTTTGTTTCCACTTTGTTGATTTCAGCCCTGAGTTTGATTACATCCTGCATTCTATTCCTCTTGGTTAAAATTACTTCTTTTTATTCTAGAGCTTTTAGATGTGCTGTCAAATTGCTGGTGTATGCTATCTCCAGTTTTTTTTGGACACACTCACATCTATGAGTTTTCTTCTTAGGACTGCTTTCATTGTGTCACATATGTTTGGATATGTTATGGCTTCATTTTCATTAAATTCTAGATAATCTTTAATTTCTTTATTTCTTCCTTGACCAGGTATCATTGACTAGAGTGCTTATAAGCTTCCACGTGTATGTGGGCATCCTATTCTTTATGTTGTTATTGAGGACCAGCCTTAGTCCATGGTGATCTGATAGGATACAAGTAATTATTTCAATCTTCTTGTTGAGGCCTGCTTTGTGACCAATTATATGGTCAGTTTTAGAAAAGGTACCATGAAGTGCTGAGAAGAAGGTACATTGTTGTTTTAGGATAAAAATTTCTATAGATATCTGTCAAATCCATCTGTTTCATAACTTCTATTAGTCTCACTGTGTCATTGTTTAGTTTCTGTTTCCATGATCTGTCCATTGCAAAGAGTGGGGTGTTGAAGTCTCCCACTATTATTGTGTGTGGTACAATATGTGCTTTGAGCTTTAGTAAAGTTTCTTTTATGAATGTAGATGCCCTTTTATTTGGAGCATAGATGTTCAGAATTGAGAGTTCTTCTTCTTAGATTATACCTTTGATGAGTAAGAAGTGTTCCTCCTTATCTTTTTTGATCACTTTAGATTGAAAGTAAATTTCACTCTATATTATAATGGCTACTCCAGTTTGTTTCTTGGGACCATTTGCTTTGAAAATTGTTTTCCAGCCTTTTATTCTGAGATAGTGTCTGTCTTTGTCACTGAGGTAGGTTTCCTGTATACAACAAAAGGTTGAGTCCTGGTTACTTACCCAGTCTAATAGTCTATGTCTTTTTATTAGGGAAGTGATTCCATTGAATCAATAGATATTAAGAAAACATAATTGTTACTTACTTTTATTTTTGTTGTTAAAGATGGAATTCTATTCATGTGGCTATCTTCTAGTTTTGTTGATAGATTCCTTTCCTGTTTTTTCTAGGATGTTGTTTTCCTCCTTGTATTGGAGTTTTCCATTAATTTTCCTTTGAAGGACTGGATTTGAGGAAAGATATTGTGTAAATTTGCTTTTGTCATGGAATACCTTGATTTCTCCATCTATGGTAATTGAGAGTTTTGCTTGGTAAAGTAGCCTGGGTTGGCATTTGTGTTCTCTTAGTGTCTGTATGACATCAGCCCAGGATCTTCTTGCTTTCATAGTCTTTGGTGAGAAGCCTGGTATAATTCTGATAGGTCTGCCTTTATATGCTACTTGACATTTTTTCCCTCACTGCTTTTAATATTCTTTCTTAATATTCTTTCTTTCAATTTTGTACATTGGTGTTTTGATTATTATGTGACAGGAAAAATTTCTTTTCTAGTCCAAACTATTCAGAGTTCTGCAGGCTTCTTGTATGTTCATGGGTATCTCTTTTTTTTTTTTAGGTTAGGGAAGTTTTCTTGTATAATTTTGCTGAAGATACTTACTGGTCCTTTAAATTGGGAGTCTTCACTCTCTTCTATACCTAGTATCCTTAGGTGTGGTCTTCTCATTGTGTCCTAGATTTCCTGGATGTTTTGGGTTAGGAGATTTTTACATTTTGTGTTTTCTTTGACTGTTGTGTCAATGCTTTCTATGGTATCTTCTGCAGCTGAGATTCTTTTTTCTATCTCTTGTATTCTGTTGGTGATTCTTTTATCTATGTCTCCTGATTTCTTTGTTAAGTTTTCTATCTCCAGCGTTGTCTCCCTTTGTGATTTCTTAATTGTCTCTATTTCAATTTTCAGATCCTGGACAATTGTTTTCAATTCCTTCACCTGTTTAGTTGTGCTTTACTGTAATCCCTTAAGGGATTTGTGTGTTTCCTCTTTAAGGGCTTATACCTGTTTATCTGTGTTCTCCTGTATTTCTCAAAAGTAGTTATTTATATCCTTCTTAATTTCCATCAACAGCATCATGACATATGATTTTAGATCCAAACCTTGCTTTTCTGGTATGTTGGGGTATCCAGGACTTGGTATGGTGGGAGTACTGAGTTCTGATGTTGCCAAGTATGTTTTTAGTTGGTAAGATTCTTGCATTTGCCCTTCACCATCTGTTAATCTCTGTTGTTAGATTTTCTTGTTGTCTCTGGCTGGAGCTTGTTCCTCCTGTGGGTTTGTAAGCCTGTGTCAGTATTCCTGGGAAATCAGCTCTTTCCTGGTAAGACCCATGCACAGAGGGCTGTGGATCAGCCGTGCCTCCTGGGTGCAGAATTTTGAATGAAGTACCCTGTCCCAGCTGCTGCTTTTGTGGCTTGTGCCTCCTGACTGGTTCTGCCTTAGAAAGCCACTGGAGAGAAAATGGCAATCTCACTTGAGTCCCAGCATCAGAACACTCCCTAGAGACAAGCTCTCTGTTTGTGGGAATGATGCACAGGGAACTGTGGAACAGGAATACCTCCTGGTTGTAGGTGCAGTTAGAAAAGGCTCCTAATGGTTTTCAAACCAACTTCAGTAACTCCTCATTTCTATAGGAAGTGATGATTTGAATAAAATTGTAGCCTCTAGTTCATTCCTGTTTGCACTACAAATGTGTGTTGACCTTATTAAGAACCACACTATAACAGTGGCTCCAGTTGTCCTGAACATGTGGACAAATCTGGGGGACACAAGTACATCAGCTCCAAGGTAGGTCACCTGATGGGTAGGTTATGTCGAAGCTAACTATTTTTACCTTATTTTTTACATTTTTTCAAAATACGGTTTCTCTGTGGAGCCCCGCCTATCCCAGAACTCACTCTGTAGATCAGGCTGTCCTTGAACTCAAAAATCCACCTGCCTCTGCCTTACAATTGCTTGGATTAAACATGTATACCAATACTACCAGGCTTTAATTATTTTTTAAATTTTTTATTAGGCGTTTTCTTTATTTACATTGCAAATTTTATCCCCTCTGAAACCCCTCCATCCCAACCCCCCTCTCTCTGCTCACTAACCCACCCACTCCCACTTCCCTATTCTGACATTCCCCTACACTGGTGCATCAAGCCTTTGAGGAGACCAAGGGCCTCTCCTCTCACTGGTGTCCCACAAGGCCATCCTTTGCTACATATGTGGCTAGAGCCATGGATTCCTCCATGTGTACTCTTTGGTTGGTCAGTTAGATCCTGGGAGCTCTAGGGGTATTAGTTAGTTCATATTGTTGTTTATCCTATGGGGCTGAAAACCCCTTCAGCTCCTTGAGTTCTTTCTCTAGCTCCTCCATTGGGGACTTTGTGCTCAGTCCAACGGATGGCTGTGAGCTTCCATTTCTGTAATTAGTCAGGCAATGGCAGAGCATCTAGGAGACAACTATATCAGGCTCCTGTCAGTAAGCACTTGTTGGCATCCACAATAGTGTCTGGGTTTAGTAACTGTATATGGGATGGAGCCTTAAGTGGGACAGTCACTGGATGGCCTTTCCTTCCGTTTTCTTATGAGTGATATCACTTGTACTTTACTAAAGACTAAATAATTTCCAAGTTATTTTAGGGCCAAGCCAATCCTGACACTCACAGTCATTATATTTACCCCAGTCAAGCTCCTAAGACCCTAAATCTTGGGCATTACTCTGAATCAGTAGTACCTATTCTTATGAAGTAATCCAGGTGTAGTTTTTAAAAATGTAAATGTAAACATGTCTTTGATTGTTGTGTACTTGCAACTGAGTTGTTATCTGAATATTTTTTCCTAAACTTTGCTGTGCTTAAATATGGCTAAAGTAAAATTAGACGGGCCAGACACTAGAAGTCCTAGTTCAATTACCATAAAACTGGGCTGAGCCAAGTATCATTCTTTCATTCTTACCTCATGTTGATCTTTTTTTCATTCTTTCTGTGTCTGCTGTAAATCCTGCAGAAGAATCACTACACATGCCCACTATCTCTGTACCACCATTATCTCAGCACATCTTGAAAGCATGACAGATGGTAGGTCAAAGGTTTGGGGCTTGGATGATGTCCATGCCCCACTGCTAGGAGCTTTGCCTGGTATTAGAAGGTGGCTCATTTGGGTTCCATGTTTCTCATTACTACAAGCCTTTACTAGGATCATATTGTAGATTCCATGGAGTTTCTATCGTACTAGGTTTCTACATTGCTTCCCAAATATCTCCAAATCCAGTTATCTATCCAAGTACTCTCTATCTCCATTCCTCCCACCCCTGCCTTACTACTTCTGTTTCCATACCTACCTATCCCCAGTCTATTCACAAATATCAATAATTCTAACTCAGTAAACATAGGCAGTCAAAGAAACTCTTCATTTTGGTTTAATTTATAAGTTTAAATAAATACACAATGTTTAAATAAAAACATGATGTGTTCTGTGAAGTATATTTCAGAATTCCCCCCACTCAATTTTTATTTCCCATAATATTCCCCAGGACATCATGAGCACAAATGAAGACCTTTGTTAAACACAAAACCAATCTTTTTTTCTCTTTGAACTTCCCTTCATGCACCCAAACTCTTCTCATCTCTCCAGTCGCTAATATGTGCCCTATGCCCTTGCAATCTTTCCTTAAGAAAAAATAAATAAATCTCCCCACGCAAGGTGCTGTGTGTCATGGTTTGTCACGTTGTACACACTTTTGTTCAAACATCTTTACCTGTGCATGTTCATTGTAGTGACTCATTGGTCTGCTTTGAGGCGTCTGCCTTCTGCAACACTTTAAGAAATTGATCCTCATCTGGATTCCTCTCAGACATCTTGTTGTGTCATGGAGATTCTTCAGCTTTGGATCTACAGTAGCAACATGTCCCTTCACACATTCCAATATCCAGATGGGGTGGATATTGTGGTGGGCCAACTCAGGGACCTAGATCTGTGCTTGTGTGATAACTAAGCTTGTCATCTTGTGAGCTATGCTGAACCCACACACTAGGCCAACCTCCCCATTACTACTCTAGCACATGAAAGCAGGAAATCTAGCTCCACACTTTGCCTGGGCAAAGCAGGAGAGCTTATGCTGGTGGTGTGGGTGCAGGTGTGTTGTTTAACTAACTGGAGAGGGCAGGGCCAGCTCTCCCTTCCTCATGTCCCCAAGGCTGGTTGTCCATTGCCCCTGCCACCAAACATAGCTCTATTGTGCTGACCAGGCCTGGTGCAGGCCTGCTTACCCTAGTACTGACACCAGTGAGGGGTAGGGACAGCTTTCCTGAAAACTGAACCATTTCTACCAAACACATCTCTGTGGTCTTTTCTCACAGTAGCTCGACATCCTTACATACATACATGGTTATATTCACAGATATATAGACAAAGGCAGAAACATTTTTACAGGAATATTTTCAAATATTAATTCATTTAAAATTAACAATACTACTATATTATACTCATAACTAATGAGGTATGATTGTGGAAAAAAAAGCAATCTGCATGAGACACCACTACAAAAATCTATGAAGGTGAAGCTCAAGACTCTAAACAGACAACAGAAAATTGGGGATGCCAGAACCATGCAGTTATTAAGGAAAGCTTCAGATATAAAATGGAACTTTTCCAAAAGAAGAATTACATTGAGTAAGGACTACTCAAGCCTTTTGGAGCATGAGCCACAGATATATGACATAAAATTGTATGGGTTGGTGTTGACTCTAATGGCTTCACTTTTGTTTGTATATAATCTTTTCTTGTTACTTCTACATTATTTAATTGTGTCATGGGAATATCTAGTCTTTATCATCGCATATTGGAATGAGGCAAATTGTTTGGTATTTAATAGAATCTCAAGTTAAGAGAGCCTCCAGAGTTTCAGGAGATACCCAGGATTTTGGAATTTATAATGTTCAGTCTCTTGAACACTATAACAATTTCTGAATTTGAAGTGAGTTAATTTCTAATTTTTATATGTACCTCTGTAGGGCAGTAGTCTGTCTGTTCAGGAACCTGGGCCCAGTCAAGTAATAGGCCTAGAACCCTGGAGCTCTAGTGGGCACTATTTATGCCTGTAAGGGATGGAAAGAGTTCGGCTATAACTCCTGGGACTTTGGCTCATGTTTCAGTCCCATACCCCAACAACCACCCCAGCAGGAGAGGTGTGTGATATTGGTCAAGCCCACTTATATGCAAATAAAGACTCTCAGCCCAAACCAATGAGAGATAACTGCTGTCAAAATCTGAATGACCCCCAAAACTGTATATAAATAAACATATATATTTTTTTCAGTGTAGACATTTTTGTTGGTGGGAAGAGTGCAAAATAGCAACAAATCTAGAGGGGTGGGGAAAGGATGGGGTATGCCTCCTTCCTAATATGTGAGAGTCCTATTACCAAGCAAGTGGGGGGTAGGGAATGGTCTTCTTGACTGTGACAGCTTTGAACCCAGCAACAGTGACCAGACAGCAGGACTCCTGGAAGAAGGCACAGAGAAAGAAGATGGGTGATGTACTGGGACGTAGATGGGTGGCATCCTACTCTGGCTGTTTAGAGATCAGTCATCCATATACCTAAGCCCTCAGGAAATCCTCACAGCTTAGGACAAAGACACAGGTTTCATGAGACTGAACTCCCATCTCACCAAAACCCCAAGGAGCTGCCTTATTATGCCTCAGTTTTCCTTTTCCTAATGATCAGTGAGGTTGGACCACCAGGCTCTGTGAACAGCCCAGCCTGACCCCATCTGAATAGCCCTGTCACTTGGGAGGAGGTCTGTTCTCCCGAAACTTGGCTTGAAGCTGTGCCACATTTCACATCAAGAAATGAAGCTGATATGCCACTGGCTAGTCGGCTTCTTATCGGCCCAGCCAGACCCAACTCAGTGCAGGGCAGTGGAGAAACCAGGCAGCCTGGAAGACACTGAAGAGGCAACCCACCTGTGCTTGCTTCTCTTGGATAGGGCTCTTGCAACCGGTTGGCCAGAGATCTCCATGGAAAGCCTCCAGCTTCCAGGTCCACACACTTCTGGGAAAATGAAGTAGAAGACCATAGCATTATTTAAGTGGTTTACCTGATCTTGATTTAACTTTGCTACGTGGTATCTCTCTAGAAAATTATCCATTTCATTTAGGTTTTCTAATTTTGTGGAGTACAGGAGTTTGAAGTAAGACCTAGTGAGTTTTTGAATTTTCTCAGTGTCTGTTATTATGTATCCCTCTTAATTCATAATTTGTTAATTTGGATACTGTCTTTTGCCCTTTAGATAGTTTGGTTAAGGCTTATCTATCTTGTTGATTTCCTCAAAGAACCAGCTCTTGATTCTGTTAATTCACTGTATTATTCTCTTTGTTTCTAATTGATTGATTTCAGCCCTGAGTTTGATTATGTCCTGTTGTCTATTCCTCTTACATGTGCTTGCTTCTTCTTTGTTTTTCTAGAGATTTCAGGTGTGCTTTTAAAGCATTCATATGAGAATTATCCAATTTCTTTAAGGAAGCACAGTGTTATGAACGGACCCTGGACTGGATAGGAACTCCTCAAGAAATCTAACAGAGTCAACTAACGTGGATGCTTGAGGGTTCTCAGAGAAACAAACTACCAACCAAAAAGCATACCTAGGGGCCTAGGCACCCTGTACATATGTAGAAGACATGCAACTCAGTGTTCATGTGTATCACTGAACAAATGAAGTGAAGGGGGATGTCCGTAATGTGGCCTGTCTCTGGTTTCTGTTTCTCTAACTGTGCTGCCTTCTCTGCCCTTAGAGGAAGGGGATGTATCTAGCCCTGCAGAGACTTGATATGCCAGGGTGAGGGGACAAAGATTCTATCCTCTCTGAGGAGAAGGAAAAGGGGACTAGGAGAGATACTGTGTGAGGGGAAACTGAAAGGAGGGGGACACAAACTTTTTGTGATATCATTCCATTACCTGTGGTTCTGAACTGAAAAAGAACTAGCTGAGTTGTAGCCTTTGTCCCTCTATGCTACTTCACAGTTGATGCAATGTAATCAGCTATTTCAAAATTCTGCGACCACAACTCATATCCATGGTAGACTGTGCACTTCAGCTATGAGCAAAAATGAACATTTCTTTAACTTGCTTTGCCAAGTAATTTGTTAAAACAACAAGTAGTATAACTAAGTTTAGAGCAGAAAAGGTACCAACATAACACAAGATGTAAGACTTATCACCATCAATCATAAACTTTAAAATCAACAGTACAGATAAGATACTTGCCTCATCATAGTTAAAATGGAACATGAAGGGCTAAACTTGGTTTCAAATGAGAGAACAAGATGAAGAAGAGATCTTAAGGAGGATACTTAAGAAGGATTCTAATAATTCCAAATGGAAACCTACATGTACAGAATTTTTCTAAAAATATGCATATATGTGTAGAAAAGTGCTTAATATATTTATCTTATTGTGGGGGGATAATCCCTTTCCTAGTCACAATAAGCTTTCATGAAAGAACTAGTCCTGTGATAGGTATGACTCTCTTCTTTTTAAGTTTGTTTGTTTTTTATTTGCTTGTTTGTTTTTTGTAAAGAGGTCTTATATATTTCTCTATTCAAAACATTGTTATTGCTTTTGTTTAACCTTCAGAATTTTATGACAAAACCCTAAAGTTGAAGACAATATCTGTGAGTGCTTAAACATCAAGAAATCAAGCTGAAATTCACCAGAAAGCTTTATCTGTATTCTGTAATTTTCATACAGATGGAAGACTCTAAGCATTCTACCAAAGGGAAAAAATAATATCAGTATTACCCAGCTGTAAGTCCTGAAAGAAACAATAACATATGGTCTTAGAAGACATCCCCAGATTTGCAATAGTGGTTTGTATGTTATGGGAATAACCAACCACAGTCAGATTGGATTTAAGTACATTTCCATGTGACGAATCTCATTTCTGGTACCATTTCTGTGGTCCAAATCTGTGACTGAGTGGTTCGTAAGCCTCAGAGAGTGCTTATATTTCCATTTTGACAGATGCACATAGTATCAAACTGTCCTCTAAGTACTTACCTGTATAAAGTTTGGCATTCCTTTGAACTGTGATCTGAGAAGCTTGTTTATATAGTACACTGTGATTAAAACAGATGCCCACAACTAGTCAACATGCAGAGATTTAGAGGATATGGATTGCTCAGCTCTACAAGGGACATTTATACCACATCTTAGCCTCTCAGTCCCAAGAATATCTAGGAATGGAGATCAGTAGTATTTTAATAGCTAGAGGGATAAGAAATTTATAGCCATCTATTATTTGCTGGAAATTACTCACAACGGTGACAATATGCACAAGTGAGCCAAATCCACAAAATAGACAGGGAAGGGCACATAACCTTCCATCTCTAGTTGAGGAAATATTAGCAATCAATAGATGCAATATAAGGAGAGATTTCTTTTTCCTTTAGGAATGTGGCCCCTTGAATGACTACTCATGCTCCAGGAGATAGTCCTAAAGCCATAAATATATTAGTAGCATGAAAAGAACTCAGTGGATTTAATAAAAAGAACCATATGGAGTTGAAAGAATAATTTTGTGGGGCAGATAGAGAGGAATCTATGAAAAGAGAATGGTGGTGAATTTGATTTATATATATATATATATATAT
>NW_022196914.1:14554334-14555557 GCF_008632895.1 Mastomys coucha
ATATATATATATACATATATACATATATATTGCTTTAATTTTAATTGATGTTGGAACTAAAATCTTATATGATGATACACTGTAGCCCTAGCAAGTTGATGCAAGAGGCTAATCATTATATACCTGATATAATAGGAGAACCCCATGATCATGGTTATTCATGAGGTCAAGGCAAGGAAATCATAGCATCAAGGGCTGTCTAGATTACAGAATGTTTTCAAGGACATTATGGACAACACGGCCTGATCCAGTTTCATTATAAACCTAGTAGATTACTGAGAACACAGCACAACAGTGACTAACAATCAATGATGTTCAAGGCCCAAGGTTCATTAATTATAAACATATATGTAAATAAACATTACAATTTATATACAACCTAAACTATGTTTTCCAACTGTATGGATACATACATGGAAAAACATCTATTTTGCTTTTGCACTAGCAGAATTCTATATATAGAATACTACACACACACACACACACACACACACACACACATACACACACACATATAAATGCACATTCACTTTATATTTGACTATTTGTAATGGAAAAGTGTGAATAGCCTAACTTAGTTTTGCAACTAAGAATGGTGATATATCTCAGGGCAAAGGATTAAAAAAGGAGATATTAACTATATATCAAAACTGATTACCTCTAGTTTAAAGCAGTTTTTGAAAGCAGTGTTCATTTTAATAAAGGTAAGGAGGAACTGGAAACAAATTACAGTACCACACGCTGTTGAACGAGAGAGAAATAATGAAGGTAAAATATATTTGCATTTTCTCTAAGTAGAATTATGAGTACTACAGTTTAGAGCAAATAGAAAGATGATCAAAGGTGTTTTCTGCTCTAAGTATTTGACTGTTCTGCTCACAGTGAATAATTCTTGACCTTTCTCTAGAATGTTATATATTTAAGATTGCCTCATATATGAGTTATTTAAGACAACTTTCTCCTAAGTATGTTGATTTCATGTTTTCTCATTTGTATGCAAATATTGTGTTTTGCATTGTTTTCACATTCTGAGAAATAACTATTTTTATTAGCTAATTATTCCTCCAAGGAGGAAAAGTCCCAAGGCTAAACCAAGCAGCAATTTAGAGTTAAAAAGAAATTATGAATTTCAAAGTGTTATTTAAAAGTTATTTACATGTATACCTTTCTGGTCTTAGCTAATTAGGGCAAGATAAAAATCTGGCTTTTTTTTTTTTTTTTTT
>NW_022196914.1:14555568-14581050 GCF_008632895.1 Mastomys coucha
TTTTTTTTTTTTTGCTTTGTTTTTATAAGTTAAACCTTTTTAAAAAATCAATTAATTAGTTAATATATATATATATATTTTAATTTTACATCTCAACTGCAGTTTCCTTTCCTCCTATCCTCCCTTTCCTTCCTAACCACCTCCCTCCTGTCCTCCATCTACTCCTCCTTCTTTCTTTCAGAAAAGGGAGACCTTTCATGGATATTAACTAGCTCTGGCCTATCAAGTAACTTGGCTAACCAATAAATGATCGAGCCTGAGATCCATGTCATGAGAAGAATCCCATCTTTGATATTGTACAAATGGTCAGGAGTCTGGCTAGGCCAATTGTCAGCAGAGAGACTTTACGTGATAGAAACTGATAGTAGCTGTCAGAAACATTGGAAACAGATGCAGAGACCCACAGCTAAACATTAGATAGAACTCGAGGAATCCTGTGGAACAATGATGAAAGGATTGTAGGAGCCAGAGGGGTCAAGAACATCACAAGAAAATTGATAGAATCAACTGTTCTAGGTCATTGCTGGGTTCCCAGAGACTGAATCACCAACCAGGGATCCTACATAGGACTGACTTAGCCCTCTGCACATATGTTGCAGTTGCATAGCTGGGTTTTCATGTGGGATTGCTAACACTGGGAAGAGTGATTGTCTATTACTGTTTCATGGTACAGTTTCATTATGAGAAAATCTTATTACTCAAAAATAATGATAGGAGGCTAATGATATCTAAAATTGATTTTAATTTTACAACTGATTTAGAATATTGTTATCAACAATATTTAATTAGAAAACAAAAGGAAAATGTATTTTTAATGTCTATGTGAGCTGATTTGTTAATTTTTATGTATTTAACTACATTAATTAGGTCTGTTGATCAACCACATAGAACAACTTCTGCTCAATTGAATTGGCAATATTTTTTATCTTGACTAAGTATGGAAAGGTACACAGCTGACTTGGAATTCCAAATCATGTAACTATCTGTTTAGTCTTGAGATGAAGTGTTTTATAATTGCATATTCTTAAATGCAATTATTTTTCTTCACTTCAGAACCTCCAAATGAATGCAAACCTGCATGCTTTGGAAATACACACACACACACACACACACACACACACACTCATAGAAGCAGGGCATAGACAGACAGATCTCTTAGACTAGCAAGCAAGTAGAATATAGACAGAGAAATCTCCAGAGAGAAAGCAGAACATAGACAGAAGCAGACTGGAAAAGCTGTATCAAGCAGGGCATAGGCTGTCAGCTTGGATGTGTGATTTGACTCTGAGTCTATTTGCCATTCTCAAGCACTCATCCTCACAGAATCCCATGCAGAAGCTGATCCTTCACAATTAGCCATTCCAAAACCATGATTCTATAACATGACTTAAATGATTTTGAGATGATCTTTAAATGTTACATTTATGGTTTAGTTGAAGTTTAAATTTTAAATTAAAAATGTCTAACACTATAAGTATAGCTAATTAAGACAAATTAAAAGTATTTTCTTACTGAAATGCGTAAGCCAAATTCAGATTTTTAAATTCTGTTTTCTCATAGATCTTGAGAGTTAATATGGCTGAAACTACTATGTAGTTTAAAGAATCAATAACAATAAGTGGGAATTATTGGTCTAAGATCAGCTCAAATTACCAAGAAATCATCTCAGTATGAACCCTTTTTTGTAATATTTCCTGAGAACTACCATTTGTGGTTTCATAAATAGAAAATTGCCCTTCACTTTGAAAGTAAAGAGAAATTGATTTTACTGCATAATTATGCACATCACAGACTAAAAATTCATATAGCTACATCTACGATACAACATTCAAATAATTTAATCAGATTTTGAGTTATTTAAATTATATGTTGTCTATAATGCTTAAATAAGCTAGAGTTTATGTCACAGTATTTTAGATTTTTAATAAAATGTATTTGGTAATATTTTATGTATATAATTCATTTTTAAATGATTTATATTTTCTGATTAGGATATTTTCTAAAATTTACTTATATATAAAATCATTCTCATTAATAAATCAAAATACAAATTGAACAATTGTCTATATCAACTATTTCTTTGTATTGATATAACAAACTATAACATAATTACAAGTATCAGAAACAATTTTGTTCCCAAATTTCACTGTTATAAAACATATCACTAAGCATTTTTTTCTGTATAAGGTCTGGCAGTGAATAATGTAGATGTTGTGGATCATTTTTTTCTATAGGATAAATGTTGATAAATTCATTGCTACATAATATTTTCCGTAAAAATTGCATAAAGATTAGGATCTAGGGAGACAGCTCAGTGAGTATAGTGTTTGCTGTTTACTCCTGAAGATCTAACTCTGGATCTGTGAAACTTGCATAAAGTAGTGTATAGGGAAAGCATCTTTGAGTCTAGTATTCCTTCTTCAAGGTGGAAAGCAAAGACGGGAGAATCTCCTGAAGGTTATGAGCCAGATATCCTGATATACACAGCAGTGATCAACAAAGAAACCATGTTTCAAACTACTTGGCAAACAACAACCCCCCATAGTTATTATACAACCTCCATACATGTTCATGATCTTTTCCAAGGATAGGTGCTCATACAAAAGTAAATGAGTGAGTAAATAAATCATGTGATTTTTATTTCTGTTCAGTTTATTTACATTAACATTTCTCAAGAATAATGAAACCTTTGGGCTGGATTTCTTGATTATATTAAGAATATGTTGTAGCTTGTTGATTGTTTTCATGCAAAAATTATTGCAAACTGGTGCAACAACTCAAGAAATCAGTCTGGAAGTCCCTCAGAAAATTTGAGATAGATCTAACTAAAGACCCAGCAATACCACTCTTAGGAATATGCCTGAAAGATGTCCCACCAGACCAGAGGGCATGTGTTCAACTATGTTCATAGTAGCCTTGTTGGTGATAGCCAGAAGCTGGAAACAACTCAGATGTCCTGCAACAGAAGAAAGAATACAGAAAATGTGGTTCATTTACACAATGAAATACTACTCAGCTATTAAGAACGAGAACATCCTAAGTTTGCAGGCAAATGGTTGGAACTAGAAAATATCATCCTGTGTGAGGTAACTCAGACCTAAAAGGACATGCATCGTAGGTACTCACTAATAAGTAGATATTAGCCAAAAAAAAAGAAAAAAAAAGTACAGAATAACCAAGATACAACTCAAATAGGTCAAGAAGCTGAAAGGCCCAAGTAAGTATGCCTCAATCTCACTTGGGAGGGAATTCACATGGGGGTTGGAGGGAGGGAACTGGGAAGGAAACTGGATGGGGGTTGAGGGAGAGAGGACAACCTGATCTGATATTGGATGATGGAAAAAAGAACTAAAGCACTAAGGGCCAATAGAAAGGATGGAAACAGGCAACCTCCAGTGGGGAGGGTAGGAGGAGTGAGTACCCTTCAGAATGTACCAGAGACCTGGGAGGTGAGAGACACTCAGGACTCAAAGGGAGGGACCTTAGATGAAATGCCCTCCAAAGGGGAGAGGGAACTTGCAGAACCAACCTCCAGCAGAATGACAGGGCATCAAGTGAGAGAGGAGATAGCAATCCCACAGTCAGAAACTCTGACCCATAGTTGTTCCTGTCTGAAAGAACAGCAGGGATGGAAATGGATAGGAACCCGAGGAAAAAGAGGTCCAGCAATAGGCCCAAAGTGGGATCCAGCTCAAGGGGAGGACCCTAGATCTGACACTATTACTGAGGCTATCATGTGCTCACACAAGGGATCTATCATGATCTTACTCTGGAAGACACTGCAAGTAGCTGAAAGGGTCAGATGCAGAGATTTGCACCTAACCAATGGACAGAAGCTACTGATCCCTGTGGTTGAATTAGGGAAAAGCTGGAAGAAGCAGAAGAGGAGGGCAACCATGCAAGAGGATCAGCAGTCTCAATTAACCTGGACCTCTGAGATTTCTAAGACACTGGACCACCAACCAGGTAGCATATACCAGCTGATATGAGGCCCCCAACACATATACAACAAAGGAGTACTGGGTCTGGGTTCAGTCAGAGATAATGCACCTAACCCTCAAGAGACTAGAGGCCCCAGGGAGTTCAGAGGTCTTGTGGGGAGGTGGATGGGAGGTGGGGACATTCTTGTGGAGACAGGAAGGTGGGGATGTGATATGGGATGGGGAATAGTCAGAGGGTAGACTGGGAGGGGGATAAAATCTGGAGTGGAAAAAAAGATTAAATAAAATTTATATATGTGTGTATATATACACACATATATAAATTTTATATACATATAAAATTTTATATACATACATATATTTCTAAGGATAGTTTATTTGCTGTTTATAAATAAAACCAAAACTAACTTGACAGGTATCAGCATACCATTACCCTAATTTCAGACATTGTCTGTATATCTATATCCTTACGAGTCTCTATAAAATGTTCCTCAATATTGTGGTTTGATTATACTTGGCATAGGAAGTGGTCCTATTTGGAGATGTGCCCTTGTTGGAGGAAGTGTGTCACTGTGCGGCTGGGATTTGAGAGCTTCCTCTTATCTGCCTGAGGATACTAGTCTTCTCCTGTTTGCCTTCAGAACAAGATGTTGAGCTCTCAGATCCTCCTAAACCTGCCTGGGTTCTGCTGTTCTCCCACCTTGATCATAATGCACTGAACTTCTGAATTTGTAAGCCAGTCCCAATTAAATGTTGTCCTTGTAAGAGTTGCCTTGGTGAGGGTGTGTATTCACAGTAGCAGAACCCTAACTAAGACACTCAATACCTCCTAATCTTGAACTTTTCTGAAAAATAGTAGAATAGATTTCACATGTTTATTTCAATACTTAAACCTAGATATATAACAAAGACTTTTTACTAATAAAATAAATATTTTGATAATGAGTTTTAAAACTAGACAACAATAACAACAACAAAACTAGTGGCACTGCAATAATTAGAGCCTAGGCTTAATATCTTTAATTGCACGACTCAGACCTCAGAAACAGTCTTTTTTGTTAGGTACTTTGAACGCACTGTGCTATAAGCAATACTAAAGTTAATTATCGTCCTCTCCTATGTACAATTACTTGAGAGTCTATATTAGCACATTTCCTTCTAATTTTGTGTAGCCTTATTGAAAAGTCATAGTAAATGAATTTCTTGTATATAATCCTATGACTATTTTCATGCCACATGTAGGTTTACTTTGCTTCACATAGTACAGAAGAGAAAAAACAATGCCTAACAAAAGGCACATAATTGATCAGATCACTGCTTAAAAGAGTGAATAAAAAGGCAGATAAAAATAAAATAGTCTAAGTAAAAGAAGTCAGGACTTATTACAACCAGAAATGTGAGTCAAACATAGAGCACACACTGAGGGAGAATAATAAATACCAGAAATGATAAATATCTATATCTTTGAAAAACAGCTTGACTTTTTATGGAATTTTAAAATGTTACATGTAACAAATTACTGTAATATTTACTTTGGATTATTCTCTAGTCTACATTTGGATATATGATAATTAGGAAGGCAGACAAATTCATCTCAGAAAGTATTTTACAGATAGCAGGAGGATATTGCAAACTCTGAAGGCTAATTTCCTTGAGTGCTGTTAGGGAAACATGATAACCAACTGAGATAAAGAGGAAGGGAAAGACTTGTTCTGCAGTACACAATACCAGAGAAGGTGTTTAGAACTGAAAATGTTACGCATATATCTAACTCTACTTAACAACTAGGTATGTGACTGGGGATTTATAGGTAATTAACTCATACTCAACCATTTTAAAGTGTATTTTAGGTGAACTGAATTATTATTATATTATCAAAGTTTAGTAACATAAGGGATAACCACACTTTTTATCAAATAGGTATATGGAGGAAGGGACTGGCAGGACATCTAGCAATGTACTAGCTAAGGAAATACAGTAACCACATAAAATCTGACCTAGTAGCTTGCATTTGTAATCACAGGGATGCTAATCCCAGATAGAAGGCAGAGACAGTAATATCCATGGTATCCTATCGGCTACTTAGAAAGGAATATAGGACAGTGAAAACATACATACTCAGTACTTAATACTCAACTTCAACCTCCACAAATGGACCATTATATGTGTCTCCATGTTTTCATACAAGGTTGCACACATACACATATATACATACATGTACACATTTCACACATATGGTTGAGTAATTCTATTTCTGTGAACACTGGAATGCATATCTAGCCACAGTAGGTACTTCTTAACAGGTTAAATCATAGATACCACCATACTCCAAATTTTTGAACTAATAAGATTTATTGGGGTTACTTACAGGAGTATGGGTAAGGGTTTATTTACAAGAGCAGAATGACCCAAACATAGCTGCATTACTAAAGCGTACCCCAGGATGGGTGATAGTTCACAAAACCTGGGTGCCTGTAGGCTGTGGGCATCTCAACAAGTTGAAAAGTGGTCTTTTTTTTTTTCTGGGTAATTTGGTTTGTCTGAGCCTGTTCCAGGCAGTTCAGGTGCTAGTTGTTTCTTCTAGACAGGTTGCCAAATCTGAGACTCATGCTTAGAAGTTTTTACTACTTATATACTTTTAGAGATGGACAAGCTTAGTGAATCTGGCAAATGTCAGAAACTTGTTGAAGCTGTGTGGAGTTATTTACTTCCTGAGCTAAAGGAGCTTCCCTGAAAGGTGAAATTATTGAGTTACTCTTAGAACATCCTAATGTTTTACCTTCATGAACATCCGGTCTTTAGAATATCCCTTTCCTCAAATACAGAGACCTGAAGCCAGACCATATGCAGAGAGTGAGAGACTTCGAACACTCAAGCTCTAAGTGGAATGGAAGCCTCCATTCAATCCCTCCCTTCAGGGCTCAGGGAACTCTGCTGAACAGGAGGCAGAAAGGGTGTGAGTCATAGAGAATGAAGGACACCAAGACTAACTCAATATGGGCAAAACTCATAGGAACTCACAAGGACTTAAATTATATGTGCAGAGCCTCCATGGGTTTGCACCAGGTCCTCTTTGTATATACTATAGCTTCCAGGTTAGTATTTTTATAGAATTTCTGTGTGGGAACAGACATTTTTGACATTTGTGCCTTCATTTGGGAGCCTTTTTCTTTTGTTTTGTCCAGTTCTAATGTGTTAGTTTTTGTTTTGTTTTGTTTTACTTTATTAATATTTGAAATGTAAATAAGGAAAATGCCTAATAAATAAAAAATAATTTTAAAAAAGGAAGAAAGAAGGACTCTACCCACTGTGTTGTAAAGACTGAGGAAAGAATTATTTTATTATTTTATTTTATTTTATTTCATGTTTTCTCTTGAGAGACAAAGAGAGAGTACATCTGGTTGGAAGTAGAGATAGGGCGGATCTAGTAGAGATAGGGCGGATCTACTCAAGAGGGTGTCTTAAGTATGGGAAACTCTAACTGGAATACATTATACAAGAAAAGAATCTATTTTCAAAAAGAACATATTCTGTTCCTTAAACTCTCATTTATCATCTTGTATTTTAACGAGTTCATCTCCAAACTCAAAGATTTTATTCTAAAAACTCACGGAGAGAACTATGCATTTGTAAACTAGATAGTTCCTGGACAGTTATTTCATCATCTGAGCTGAGATTGCAGTCCACTTTTGGTTTTACAAAATACTATTTGATGTTACAGAACTGCTATATACAGTCATCCTATAAGACAAAGCACATCAAAAATAACTTTAAATGCTGATAATTTTAAGTAATGGTTAATTTGTCGCTATTTTAGATGTTCTGGCCTTAGCTTTATTTCATGTTTCATCAACCTTAAGTTTTAGTTATCCTTTAAAATTTTCTCTTGCCAAAACATTATGGAAATGCCGCTGCTTCCTGATTCGAACAGTATTAGAACATCTGACTATTTTTTCACTTTTTATTAGTTATTTTATTTAGATTTCAAATAATACCTCCCTTCACAGTTTCCCCTCCACCATCAACCCCCTATGCACTATCCCCCTACCAATGCCTCCATGAGGGAGCTCCCCTACCCGTCCTCCTACTCCTGCCTCAGCATCCTAGCATTTCCCTATGCTGGGTTATCAAGCCTCAGTAGGACAAAGGGGCTCACCACCCAGTGAGGCCTGATAAGGCAGTCCTCTGCTACATATGCGGTTGTAGCCATGGGTCCCTCCATGTGTACTCTGTGGTTGGTGGTTTCGTCCCTGGGATCTCTGCAAGGTCTGGTTTATATTAACTTTTATCATCGAATTAGTATATTGTTTCTGAAAATTTTCCAGTGTTAAGTAGTTATACTTGTCAAGAATTAATGCTTATAAGAATTAGCTTAAGACAATATATATATATATATATATATATATATCTTATATTCCATCATAGTTTTAACATCTATTGATTATCTTAGTATATTGATATCATACAATATACTACAGGTGACAAAATATAACTTTCTATTTCTATATGACACATACATTTTCACTAAGAATTATATTAAATGATGTTTTCTTTATTTTAACAAGTTTGTTTGTCTGTATCATGAGGATTTCACACATTTTGGTGTTACTTATGTGTTATAGTCCAATATTATTAGTATCTGTATTCTCCCTTCAGGTTTACTGACAGCAGTACTCAATGCAGAGTCTCCTTTTCATTTTACATCACATCCTCTTTCATTAATCACATTCTTTTTCTTCTTTTGAGATTATTATTCTTTTAGGTGTATGAGTGCTTTGCCCTCATGAGTTCTGTGTACTACATGTGTCTGTTACTCACAGGAACAGGTTGATCCTACAACTTTTTGGTATTGAACTTATGGATGTATTGTGAGCTACCATGTGGGTTGTAGGAACTGAACCAAGGTACTAGGCAACACCAACAAATATTCTTAATTCCTGTGCTATCTCTGCAGCCTTCTCATCAATTTTTAATGGCTAAACTGCAGACAATTTCAATAGAACGACATTCAAATAAAGATCAAAGTCCATTAGAGATTAAGGTGAAAACAAATGATAAGTGATGGGGAATTGACTAAGCAAGACTTCTTTGGTTTGTGAGAAGGTAAATTATTAAATAATTAACAGAATTTTAATATCTATATATACACAAATCACTGGCCAGGTGTGATTGTTAACACATATTATCCCAGAATTTGGGAAGTTGAATGGGAACTGCCTTAGTTTGAATGAGGCTAACGGGGGCTACACAATATATTTAGTCCTCCTGAACCACAAAAACCTTATCTTTAAAAAGAGGAATATACAAAAAGTAATAATATGAAATTGACATAAATGTCATAAATTCCATAAACATACTATACTTCTTTACTGAAATGTTCTTTTTCCAGAGAATGTAGCGGCAGTGGGATATCATGTACATAACTTCCTCTCAGTTATTTCAATATTTAAGAAAACACACAAAGGGAAGTAGTAAGCATTTAGTAATTACATGAGCAAGCTATAAGTTGATATTTTGCACTACATTGAAATTATTTCCAAACAAGGCTTTCATGATAATGTATTGGCAACCCAGTGAGATGGCTGATAGTTTCTGCTTAGACTGAGAGATACCTAAGGAATTATTAAAGTATTGCTTTGAGTGAGTCTAGGAGAGTGTTCTGAGAAATATTTGATACTCAGCAACTGAGAAGTGAAGATGTCACTGGAGTCCGAGCTGAAGACTCAGAAGTGACAATAGCAGGAAGGAGAAACTTCTCAATCTGATCCCCCCTAAATGAGCCTGTCTGTGGCTGCCATGCTTACAGAGCTCAGACAAATGTCCCTTCCACCACCAGACTCCTGCCATCTACTCTGCATCTCACTTCCAGGATTCAGTCTTGAACAATGGCTTCATTATCAACCTCTCTGTTGGATTTTCCATGGATTCTAATCTTCTCCTTTAGAAATCCTTGAAAAATAACCAGATTCTGAGAAAGATCGATGTGTACTCATGATTCTGCATCCCCACTCCCACATGTTCCTATAGAGCATAAAAAGACACTAGGTGTTATATTGTTTAGAAACAATTCATCCCACTGTTAAAGAACTCTGACACTTAGTGCTTGATTTATTATTTATTATTGGCTGGCTGGCTTGCTTGCTTACTTTGGATGTACCCTAAGCCTACCAGGAAAAAGTTACTCTTTTCATCTCTAGTTCTGCTTAAGCGAAAATATATATACACATGATAGCAAAAGTTCAATAATTAGCCTAGAGCTATCACAGATAAATTAATCTAACAGCTTCCAATGTCAAATTCCCTGCAAAGTATTAAGAAATAATATTCTATATTCTTTATGAACAATGGAAATGTAAGAGGGAACTATTAGAATTGAGGGAATCAATTCTAATAATGACACAAATAATATATCTCAAATTATAGAGATGGGAAAGTAAAAAGGAAACATCAGAACAGACCGGGCTTAATTATACATGTATTTTAGTTCTAAATGATTGAATGCAATTCTGTTCCTAAATATATTTGCATCCCTGAATTATTTATTTTTTAAACGATTCTGTTTCCTAGACAAAATTTTGATGCATGGAATTTACTAATGTCATTAATCAAGGTATTTTGTAAAAAGAGTATAGTTGCTTAGCAACTACTCCATGATATGGTAAGTATGAAAAATAGTTTTCAGAGAGATTTATTCCATTGTATTATAAATAAGGAACAATCATTCAGTCCAGAAAGCAGAAAGCCACAGATATAAATGACATACAAAGGGCAACCAATTAATCTCAATGTTTTAACAAGAGTTAAACTAATGGTAATTGTTAGATTTCAAAGTGATTAAGAATTATTTTATGTAGAATATCAAGCTCCACAATTAAAAATTCTCACAAAATTCTGAATTTCCAGGTTTAACTTATTTTGCATATATACATTTACTTATGCCCTTAAGGAGAATGTCTATAATAGTTTTTATAATGGCCTTCTGTAGGGTTATGACAAGGATTCATGTTACATGGACAAATTTTACCTCACTATAATATATTCTTGAAAGCATCTTTCTGAATGGTGTGACTTTGACTTTGATTGCATTGTCTTGAAAGAAAAAGTGGGAAAGGGTGGGTTGGTGAGCGGGGGGTGGGGGGAGTGAACAGATTTTTTTTTTTCAGAGGGGAAACTGGGAAAGGAGATATCATATGACATGTAAATAAAATATCTAATAAACAATAAATAAATAAAAAAGAAATAAAAGCCATTGAGATTACTTTCTTTGTTATAAATTTATTTATATATTTATTTATTTATTTTACATTCCACATTTTATCCTCATCCCACTCCCATCCACCCTCCTACTGCTCCACATCAAATACCTCCTCCCCAAATCCATGTCTCCAAGATACTTGTCCTCTAAACTCCCTGGGGCCTCCAGTCCCTTGAGGGTTAGGTGCATCATCTCTGAATGAACACAGACCCAGCAGTCCTCTGCTGTATGTGTGTTGGGGGCCTCATATCAGCTGGTGTGTGCTGCCTGTTTTGTGGTCCAATGTTTGAGAGATCTCGGGGGTCCAGGTAGATTGAGACTGCTGTTTTCCCTCTTTATCCAATGAAGTCTTAGATGGCATTTTCTTCTAATAGGGTCTACACTCAAAATCTGCTGCTCATGTGGGAACCTTCGTGGGTTGCCTTAGACACATCTCTGGAGAGCTTCTGCATCTTCCTCATTTGCCTGTTCTGTACTGGAGGCTATCAGTGGAGCTCTCTGGTCTTGCCAGGTGGGAGGGTTCAAGCAAAGTGGACAGGGCATGAAAAGGAAGAGGGAGAATAAATACCTTAGCTGACACCTCTGCTGCTGCAGCTGCTGCTACTCTGGCACAGCTGCAGGTGCTCCAAGATGATGCAGTGGGTGTGCTGAGCCTAGCTGGGCTGAACCAGTGGGGCCAGGTTAGCCAGCAAGGGGAGTTCAGGTGAACTTCTGGTGGTGAAAGCTTCGGGAGAGCGGTTCTCTTCCCACGTAGTGTTCCAGCTCTTGTGACAGATGCTCTCAGCTGAAGGAATAATTCTCACAAACCTTTATTCCTTCTGGATAGGATTTTTTTTGTTTTGTTTTTTGTTTTGTTTGTTTTGTTTTGTTTTGTTTTTTGACACAGTGTTTCTCTGGCTGTCCTGGAACTCAACTTTGTAGACCAGGCTGTCCTCGAACTCAGAAATCCACCTGCCTCTGCCTCCCAACTGCTGGGATTAAAGGCGTGCGGCACCACTGCCCAGCCTGGATAGGATCTTATATATACTTTTTGGTGTGGATTAGGCTCTAGCAATAAGTGCGTTCTATTTATTGGCTTGGTCTGATATGCCTCATTTATATGTGGAGAGATTTTTTTGGGGGGGCTACCCCTACATGACCGATGGCAACACATCTTTCTATGGGGCCTGTGACTGTGTGACAGGGGTCTGGTGCTGGGTGTACTAGAAGCTCCTACCATCCTTTCGGGGTCCTCAGGGCTTCAAACGTTAGCTTGAAGTTACCAGACTTCCCCTCATGGTTCACCACACCAAGTACCTTAGTACTGTCTTTTTCAGCTTGAACTTTTCTATTATACAGCTTCAGCTTCTTTCCATAGTCTCCTTCCTGTTCACCTGAAACATTTCTTAAAACTCATCTTACCTACCATCCCTCATGGAGCAGTCGCCAAGATATTTATTAACTCAATTCGGATTTTATATGGGTACTGTCCGTGGCCCCTAAATTCTAGAGATCTATTGTTGCAGGATATTTGATCACATTGTGAACCCCGAGATTTTGTTGTTTACTGCAAAAACTGGTTTCCAGTTGTGGTATGGCTCAGGCTTAGTATACATCTTTAATTCCTCTGGCTGGAATATACACACACCCTTAGTTCTCACATTGATCCCAAACAATGATAGTAGTGAAGTGGAAAGTTGAGGGTTCTTTGGAAATTTGGTTGGGTGGTGTTTTGCTGGGGAAAACACGTGAAGGAAAATTTGGTTAAAGTGGACACAGATGTGAAAGGCTAAAGCAGACTTGTGAAGAAATGTTTTGCTGAAGTAGACATAGGAGAAAGGATGTTCTTTTAAAGCAAACAAGTGAAAGGTCACATGATGAAGGATTCTTGGCTAACAACAGGTATGTATTGGCCCTTCTTAAACTGTGTAATTGACCTCCATTTGTCAGCACTCCATAGATAGAAATACACCAAAAAACTCCAGGTGGTATACTGCAGTTTCTTCTCAGACTCAGGATGATGGGTTGCAAGTACTAAGACAAGAGCCATGATGAGGCAAAGGACATGAAGGACACATGATGTTTGGAGGGTATAAATTGGACCTGATGATGGACAGGGATGGAGACAGTGTTTGGCTTGCTGGTATAACTGGCTGTGCAACACTTGTGGGTCTTGAGTCTTCACTGGTCTTTGTTTTCCTGATAGAGGCACAGTAGAGAACTTCTGGCATCCTTCCAGATCCCTCTTGCTGATTTGAGCCAAGCTGAGGGCAAGCTGTCTCTGCTAGGTCTTGTCACCACTGTGGCTAAGCCTACTCAACTGAAATGGACTGCTGGTTGTGTCCAGAGGTGTTTGCATTGGATCCATCAATTGCGTGCTAATCTGTGACCTGAACTGCCAATTTCCAGACAACACAGATAGGAGTTGCTCAAAAAAACCTTTCTAAACAGGTCTACATCCCTTGTATCCTTTCTTTCCCACTATCTCTGAAGGGTGGCAGACAACAAGGGAGGTTAAAGAATTTAAGAACCACCATTAAAAATAAGGTTTGGAGTAATTAAAGTTACAGTAAAATTAGTTTGTGAAAGGAAGCACCCATATTTTAAAAAGATGTCTAGTTGAGTGGAAAACAAACTGGCCAATCAAAGAAAGATTTGACAGAATAGAATTTGCCCAGCTGTCAAGGAAACAGAGAGAACATATAGATTACTTAAGAGAAAATAGTAAAGAAGGGGGGCAGGGCTGTTTTACTGAGACAGCTGGACAGAAAGAGATTGCAGAGAGAAAACAGGCTAGACACAGGTATAGACAGAATAAGCCAGAGAATGAGAAAGAGACAGAAGATTAGAGCAGTATATTAGAGTTAGTTTGAGACCAAATTGGTGGGTATGACCCATAAGACCCATTTAATAGGTTGGTTTAGAATAAACAATAAAATTTTATCATCTAGAAATGATTTTATTGTTATCCAAAGATACCATAAAATACTGATCCTTATATATAACACGCTAGTTGGTTTAAATTTGAAAATTGAAAATTTCAATATATTTAAAAAAACCAAATTAGTGTATAAATTTCTTGTGTGTGTGTGGGTTTGTGTATGTGCATATGTGTGGTAGAAGGAGTCACTTATTTGATATATGTTATCAAATGAAAAGATATTTGAAATTATTTCAATGAAATACATGAACCTAAAACCTGAATGTCTCTAAGGGTATATACCGAAAGGAATATTTATCTAGTACCAGAAGTATTTGAGTGCAGGAAAGAAATACCTGAATATGTCAGATAGCAGCTGCTCAGTTTGTAAGTGACTAATAATGGAATTGATTTAATACATGAATTTTCTTCACACAATTTTGTGGAAGCAAATTAACTTAGCCTATGGTTAAATATTTGGCAATGTTTATATTATAAACCATATTGGAAATTTTATTATTTTATTCTTTATTTGTGTTGAAAATACATTTCTTTAGTCATCTTTTTAGATGTTTATAGGTTAATAATTTGGCACAAATTAATAAAATGTCTTATCAAATAAATATATTATTACCATCCAAATGTCTAAGCATGTCTATAAAAATTATAAATCTATTTCATTCTTTTCTAATTTTCAATATTCACTAAAATTTTAATACAATAAATGATAGCTTAAAACTTTAATTATACTAGGATTATCCTTTGTTTTCTGTTTCCACTCCTTAACTCAGGCTTTTATTGTGACTAATTGTTGCTTTCTGATTTTCATAGTATTTATAGTTTATCAGCTATTCTCTTTATTAATACTATCCATGTTTTCTATGTAACTAATCAGCAACAATAAGCAACCTCAAAGTAATACTGTATTTTATTGCTCTATTTTTAAATTGTATAAAATTTTGTGCTTCAACAGGAATTTGTTTGCTTCATTTGTAAATAAGATAGATTTCCATTGTAGTATTAATAATTTATTGACTATTTTACTAAAACTCCAACCAAAGAGTACACATGTGGGGACTCATGGCTCCAGCAGCATGTGTATAGCAGAGGATGGCCAAGTTGGTCATCAATGGAAGGAGAGGCCCTTGGCCCTGTGAAGGTTCTATGCCCCACTGTAGGGGAATGCCAGGGCCAGGAACTGGGAGAGGGTGAGGTGGTGAGCAGAGGGAGTGGGGAGAGAACAAGGGATTGTTTAAGTTTTGGGGTTTGTTTTTTATTTTATTATTTTTCTTATTTTATTTTTTTTCTTTTTTCCTTTGGAGGGGAACTTGGGAAAGGAGATATTGTAAATAAAGAAAACATATAATAAAAAATATATAAAAAAGAATATTTTAAAATATTGCAATAATGGAAAGTTTTCTGAAACATTTCTACTTTTGAAAAACATCACTGGCATTAATTGTGAGTTTATATAAGGCTAATATTTCCATTTATATTTTTATAGTAAAATTTTTATAGTAAATATTTGTTCTTTCCTTTTACTTCATTTTTTATTGTAAGGACAGGTGAAATAATTTGGTCAGTAAAGTGTCTGCCTTGTAAGTAAAAGGACCTACATCACATCCTGAAAAAAACATAAAGAAAGTTAAGACAAGTCTTTTATGTAGAGGAATTTTAGTCCAGCAACTTGGCTGCTCTGGCATGGGATCACATCTAAAGACCTTCTAGGTCTGTGTGATCCAATTGCAATGCAAACATGCACTGAATTACAGTTTGATCAGGCTAAAATGCAGACATGCCCTTATATACATCTTTAATTCCTAATAATCAAGGTGAACTACTTTACAGAAGGAAGTAGCCATGTTTGAAAATGACTTCTAATTGGAGTGTAGACAAAGTGACAAATCAGAGAGAGATTTGTTAGAATAAGTAAGAGATAGGATACTGCCTAATTCTCATAAGAACAGACAAGAATGAGGGTGGACTTAAAAGAGCAGAGAGAGACAGAGGCAGAGAGAGAGAGAGAGAGAGAGAGAGAGAGAGAGAGAGAGAGAGAGAGAGAGAGAGGGAGGAAGGGAGGGAGGGAGGTTTTACTGGGATAGACTCATGGAGAAAGGTTTCAGGTGAAGATAGAAGGAATCAGAGAATGAGAGAGAGCCAGAAGATTAAAGCAGATTGCCAAAGTTAGCTTCAGGCCAAGCAGAACAATTCAATCAGAAGCTGAGAGAAGCCACTTTGAATTGGTCTGCCTGGAAAAGATTGAGCCAGAAATACTGAGTTGAACCAGCCAGCCAGTGTACAGAAGAGCCAAAAAGGGAGAAGTTATTCAACAGTAATTGTGCAAGATTACAGTTATATATGGACAATAAAAGTTACTTTTACACTGGGTGACTTATGTGTGCAATCTCAGTGTGCAAAGACAGAGGCAGTAGGCAGTCAGATCCCTGAGATTCACTGATCAGCCAACTTGGCATGGTGGAATAATATATATATATATAATGTCACATTATATATATGCATATATATAATGTGATATATTATATAAGTTATATAATATTGCATATATATATATACATATTTATGTATGCAATCTACACCCAAGGTTGTTCTTTTAGCTCTTCGTCTATATAGGCATGTATAAATGCACTTATGTACATCTATATACAATAAAACACAGACAGATAAGTAAATATAAACAAAATAGATATAAATGATAAACTATAAGTATTTCACATGTATTTTATTAGAAAGTCTTACAATAATGTGGGAGTAATAATTTTAAAACAGCACTGAACTAAAATTAAAATTTCATATGAAGATTTTCTCAATATTTTATGTTTGGCAAACTAAATTTTTTAGAGAAAAGGATAGAATAGAAACCAGTTTCAACCCCAGTCACAGCTTCTTTATTCATCTGAAGTATTCTAAATTCTACTTTTCAAGTTAAAGTTACCTTAAGTAAAATATAAAAAAAAAAACTAGCCTATATTTTTTACATTGCACATAGTTTTATAGTGTACATAGCATTAAATATCTTATAGAAAAATACATAACATATGTACAATAATTCTAGAGGAATGAATTAGATATTATTTATATGTAAAAATTACCAAATAAAATATAAACAATATTGACGAATGGAGAATAATGTGACCTGAGAGTAGAAGACACCTATTCCTTCTCTCCTAGACAGGATGTAAATATGCTTAGAATAAAAAAAGAATTTTAAAGTGTCTATATTTACTACTATAACTAAAGATATCCCTGGAGCAGTAATTTTTATTCATTCTATTTCTATCCAAGTTCATTTTATTATTTTGATCTTTTTAATTTTTTAGTTTTATATACATAAGTATGTACATGTGCAATGAGTGTCTAACACTCATTTAGAATAGTTTTTTAAATCCTCCCTTTTGCCTTCTCTATCATCTTTTGTGTTACTTTGATCTGTACTGCCATCAGCAAACTACCAATAGTTTTCCAGGTAAATTTAATGTTTGTATGATTTTACTACACTTAAATTCAACAAAAAATATTCTATACTGCATTTAATGATTATATTGCCATAATGATGTAATCTATTTGGATAGGGCTATACCAACACTAATTACTACTCCTAATCTTTTATTACCTCCCTTCTTACTAGTATCAGCTTAAGTTACATTGAGATGAGATTATCCTAAATTTTTTTGTTAGAAATAATTTGATAACATTTTAACATTTCATTTAGTTTATTTTCTCTCAAACATTTATTCATTCCTACACTCAGAGGCCAGGTGGAAAATTCTATTTTTTGCTACATTATTTATTTTGTTTAATGTGATGCAGGTACATGCTGGGAATTCATTTGAGACAGCCAAAATTTGAAATATGCTTTTCCAAATATTTTTACTTGATTATGTTTCATTTTGACACTGTTCTTAATTTGTATATTTTTTAAACTTTTCATTGTAGGATAGTAACATCTACTGCACCTGCAATTTGTATAAACCTTCTTAATGTTTACTTGAAATTTTAACATATTTTTCAATCATCGATACCTTTAAAGTTTAAATTTTCTTTTGTAAAATTTTAGTTGTGTGTAATTTTATCATCTAATACTGTTGGATAATTTATTAAAGAACATTTCATCACTAACTAAAAATGTTGCTCTTGGTATGAAATACCCATATATGCTTGCATATATCTATTCAACATCACCAATTTATGCCATATTATTTTGTCTAATTGCATACCAGCTATGTTTTCTAAGTATATTAACTATATTCCAAATATTGAGTGGAATCAATCATTGCCAACTACATTTTTATTTGCATTATTGCTATAACTATGTTATGATCTTTCATCACAGGATACTTACTAGTATGCTGACAGAGTTATAAAACTAAGATGGGAAAAACCCAGTACACTGAAATTCTTAATGGATTACATTGTAATACAAATGGTAATTGGTGATTACTATGTTACTCTCAACTTCTCTGTCTAGTATATTGTTAAATAACATTACTTCCTCTTAAGCATTACATATAACAATAGAATTTTCATCTATTGATAAATATGTTTTCTTCATTTCAATTAATGATATTTAAGTTATAAAGAAAATATGTATCAAATATGCACAGTCATTTCATGTATACTTTGCATGTGTTAGTTATTTTAACCAGGTTTAATTAGATATAGATAACATCTTCAAAAGTAATTTTTTATCATTATTCCAATTATAGTGTTTATTGAGATTTTTCAAGCATAATGTGTTAGGTCTTAATCTCTATAACACAGTTTAATTCTGATGCAGTTGGCATTAGTCAAATGATGTTGCTTTGTTCCTTTCCACATTTCTCTGTGTTTTGTCATTCCCAAATTAAGTGGGAACTTTTTCTACTATCTAATTACCATAAGTACCATTATTACATGTCTGCCTTGGCAATTAACCCATATGGTCATCTTTGCCAGCTGTAGGCTTTTTTTTTTTTTTTTTTAACAAAGCCAAATAGCTCCCACTTAGGCACTGTGAAACTCCAGCAAAAACAATATTTCTAAAATGCATGAATCCCCACAAGGACCTTCAATCTTGTACAGTGGAATTCTGTATGACTTTATTATCCTTGTCTGGTATCCTGAATGAACTCAAGCAGAGGTTACACATAAGCAGGAAAATAGGGAGTCATCACACTGAGATGGTCTGTTAAATGACAAAGTAACTATCTTTCATATTTCCTGCTTTAACTGAGGGTGTTGCTCTCCAATTATCACAAGTCCTCTTTAGTGTCTAGAGTGACAATGTGGCAACACTTAGAGTACTATGAAGGCAGAGTAAAAAGCCACAAGTGCACATAAGCAAGGTATGTCTGCCACACCGCACTTGAGTTTCACAGGTATGCATCTGAACAATCTCATTGACCCTTGACACATGTCTTTTGTTTTGAATATTTCTCAATCACAGGAAGGCAAATCAATACTTCAATGCTGTTTTAATATTATGAGCTATGTCCTAAAACATCAAAGGAAATGATTGACACACTTATGTAAAAGGTATAAAAGATCTGAAAAGAAAAATTCACAACTGTCAAGTGGAAGTGTAGCTTTGTCTCATTACATCATAATATCAAACATCTTCTTTCCTGCACTTCAACAATCTCACTTTTGTTTGCATAAATCTGAAGGAAGCCAGAATGAGTGTTCTCCAGAATGTGTTTTCTCATCTATACTATAACATTCATATAGCAATTTTATACACATAATGAAAAATTGAAAATAAATCTAGTATACCACAATAGTAGAATGGATAAATTAAATGTGTAGTATAAAAGTAATAAAAAGAACCAAGTGCAATAACACGGATACATTTCACAGACAATTGGTTGAATGGAAGAAGGTTCTTACAAAAGAGAACATCCTGAATTACTTATCTCTATGACAAAAATGTAACCAGTCCTGAAGTAAAAGAACTGGGTTATTTGTGTGTCTCGGGAAAGGACAGTAGAGAGGATACAGAGGACAGAATTGTCGAAAAACTTTCTAAGAAAACTGTCCTTAGTAGCATTACAGATTCTAAATGTATTCTGTTCAGTGTGATTTTGTGGTGTCTGTAACTATAGGACTATTTGACACTTATTAATGTGTGTAACTAGATTTGATTAACTTCAGTGTAAAGACAAATGTATACCTCATGCACAGTTAAAACAAAGTGTGAAGGGCATTGGCTCTCAACATAAAAGTAGTGACCTTTCCAGCTGAGAGAGAGATGTTCTTACCCAAAGACGTCATTTAGAGCATTGGGTTCTCTACACTGCAAAGCCAAAGTAAGTTGTTTTGTAAAGAGAAATTTAAGGGGGCCACTATTTGAGTCCAGTTAGAGATCCAACAGAAAGATGATGACAAGGACAGGCATGACATTGTTTATCTATAACTGCCATCTATAGGTTTGCATCTATAGGTTGATGTCAGAGATGACACTAACAATTGATGGACAATGATTATTAGTTTTAAATAAGTCCTTGTTTCCATTGATTGCATATATGGAAGTACTGATATTTATACTTTCAAATGTCACAGTATGTAAGGTAGTGGTCTGTTCAGGAAACTTAGGCTCAGCCCAGTAATAGGCCTAGATCCCGGATCCCCGGTGGGCAGTTTCTGCCTGCAGGGGGTAGAAGGAGTTTGGCTATAACTCCTGATTTTTTGGCTCCTGATTTAGTCACAACCTCTCACAGCTGCCCCTGCAGAAGAGGTGCGCTCTATCAGGTCAACAATGCCCTAAGCTCCCAGCATTCTAGCTGGACCCTATCCCCAGTCAACTAACCACAGCCAGGTATGCCTCACCCCAAAGATAACCACACCTCACACACTATAAAGGGTGCTTTGCCCCTTACTCCTTCTCTTGCTCTTTGTTCTTCTCTTGTCCTCTTCCCTCTCTTGCCTTCTCTCGCTCCTGCTCTTTTTTTCTTCTTTTGCTTCATTTTATCCTTTCTCTCTCTCTCCTTCCTCTCCTTTCCTTCCCTCTACTTGACCAGCCTATTTTCTCTTTCCAATAATAAATTATCTCATTTATACATTGCCTCCTTTTTAACTAATGCACCCTGCCCCAGGCCTCAGAAGTGAGAGAGAGAGAGAGAGAGAGAGAGAGAGAGAGAGAGAGAGAGAGAGAGAGAGAGAGAGAGAGAGAGAGATCCAGCCTGAAGCAGCAAACTATCAGATCCCACAACAATGTATATGAACCTTCAGAAACTGTCTTAACACCTCCAGGAGACAACAGAAATGTTGCTTATTTCCAGGAGGAAGGAAACAAGCCAGTAAAGTCTTGTAAGGAGGGTGGTGTGTTTTAAGGAGGAAACAACTTCTCTCCAGCTTCATTTTAAGAGATTTTATTGTTAATGTTATTGATGATGATGATGATGATGTTGATGATGATGATGATGATGATGATGATTATGTAAGGGGTGCAATTGTCACAGTACAACAGTAGTGGTCAGAGGACAATTTTTTAGAGTTTGGTTGTATTCTTCCTTTATGCAAGTTCTGGCGATCTCTCAGTCTATTTTTCTGTTCTTTTTTTGGTATATTTTTATTATTTTACTAAATAAATATGTAGCTTTCACTTGTTCTGATTCATTCAAGAAAATCCTCCTTTGCTTTAAGCAACTTCTACTATTTAAACTTTTATTTCTATTTTTAAATTCTCCTGATCTTCTTAAACATGTTTTTTCATCATTAAATTACTCTCTTTTTGTTTTTGGTGCTAACAGTTTCATTGAGATGGGTTGTGAAGTTGCTTACAACTCACTGTTTCCCTAATATTTTTTCATTTATTCAGACTCTGTTTTCACTGGAAAATGTTGGTGTTAGAGAAATACCTATTGCTCACATCACTGGAAATTTTCTGTTCTCAGATCCTTCCTTTTGCTGTGCTATGATTTCTGTGTTTACTTGCTTCTGTACTTCCCTCTAACCTATAGATCTTTGTCTCTAAAATATTCTAATATTTATGGCCTGGTAGTTTGTGACTTACATCTGTTATTGTAACTCTGTTTGTTTTTTATTTATTTATTTATTTGTAATTCTGATTGTAGAATGTAGATGAAGTGAATTTCATCTGCTTGATATTTGTTATGGTTCAAGAACAGTGAGAGCTTGCAAAACCAGTGCTCAGTGTGTCTGAGGACAGTATCTCCTCCTATTCCTCACATTTGTTCTGGTTCTTTGACAAATTTTAACAGGTCTCCAAGGTTTAAGGAACATCACATCTTCAGCGAGCATGACAGGGAAATTTATTTGTGTCAGAATGACTGGTTGTGATTTTTATTTCTTGTTCTCATGCATCTCTTAATGGCCAAGACTGTGCTACACTCTATCCCACCCCAGCCCTGGTGGAATGTGCAGTGTGTTCACATCCCTTGATCTCCTTCTGGTTTCATGGCTATCAAGTAGAATTTCATGGATGCTAAGGGTTCATGATAAGTATTTTGAAGCATACAAACTTTTAAGGTTTCACTCAGTTACCTACTCTGTTCCAGAGTTTTTTCAATTATTCATAAAATACTTTGAGAATTATGGCACTAGAACAATCCTTTTATATACATATATAATTGAACCTGTGGCCAGAGTTTAAATAAAATTCCCTATTTTTGTTGTCTTTTTTTTATGATATGTTGAAAAGAATCTTATAGATTCTGTGTTTGAATTATGAACAGATTTGAAACAAATCAGGTTTATTTCACTTGCATTTTTATGGTCATTTATAGTATTTAAATATTTCCTTAAAACATATAGTTTCAATGTTTTAAATAAAAATGGAGTTTGTGTGTGCATGTCCACAATACTTTAGGTATCTTCCTCGATCATTATTCATCTAATGTTTACAAAGTTTCTCTTACTGAACTCATATTCACTCATCATTTGGGATAGACTCATCTCTCTCACCAGTTGGGGTAGACTCATTAGTTAGGAAGCCTCTATGATTTCTCTATCTCTACTTCTCAGTTTTTTTTTATTTTATTTTGTTTTTTCTATTTTTTTAATTTTTTTATTAGATATTTTCTTTATTTACATGTCATATGATTTCTCTTTTCCCAGTTTCTCCTCAAAAACAAAAACAAAACAAAAGAAAACAAAAAACACCAAGAACAAACCCCTGTTGCCTCCCCCTCCCTGCTTGCCACACCACCCTCTCCTACTTATTGGCCCTGGAATTACCCTACACTGGGGCACAGAACCTTCACAGGGCCAAGATCCTCTCCCCCCATTGATGATCAACTTTGCAATCCTCTACTATACACATGCTGTCAGAACAATCAGTCCCACCATGTATACTCCTTGGTTGGTGGTTTAGTACCTGGGAGCTCTGAGGGTACTAGTTAGTTCATATTGTTGTTCGTCCTTGGGGGCTGCAATAACTTCAGCTCCTTTGGTCCTTTCTCTAACTCCTTCAATGGGGACCCTGTACTCAGTCCAATGGATGGCTGTGAGGCTCTACTTTGGTATTAGTCAGGTACTATCAGAGACTCTCAGGAGACAACTATATCAGGCTGGCTTGTCCTTCCTTCAGTCTCTGCTCCATAGTTAGTCTCTGCAACTTCTTCCGTGGGTATTTTCTTCCCCCTTTTAAGAAGGAATGAAATGTCCACTTTTTGGTCTTCCTTCTTCTTGAGTTTCTTGTGGTTTGTGGATTGTTCTTCGTGTATTCTAAACTTCTGGGCTAATAACCACTTATCAGAGACTGCATACCAGGTATGTTCTTTTGTGATTGGGTTACCTCACTCAGGATATATTCTCCAGATCCATCCATTTCCCTAAGAATTTCATAAATTCATTGTTTTTTAATAGTTGAGTAGTACTCCATTGTGTAGATGTACCACATGGTACTGGTACAGTGACATGCAAGTACATCAATGGAACAGAACTGAAGACCCAGAAATGAACCCATACACATATGGTCACTTGATCTTTTACAAAGGAGCTAAAACCATCCAGTGGAAAAAAGACAGCATTTTCAACAGATGGTGTTGGCTCAACTGGAGGTGAGCATGTAGAAAAATGCAAATTGATCCATTCCTATCTCTTTATACAAAGCTCAAGTCCAAGTGGATCAGGGACCTCCACATCAAACAAGATACACTGAAACTAATAGAAAAAAAGTGGGGAAGAACCTCAAGCATATAGGCACAAGAGAAAATTTCCTGAACAGAATGCCAATAACTTCTGCTCTAAGATCAAGAATTGACAAATAGGACCTCATAAAGTTGCAAAGCTTCTGTAAGGCAAAAGACACTGTCAATAGGACAAAATGGCAACCAACAAATTAGGAAAAGATCTTTACCAATCCTATATCTGATAGAGGACTAATATCCAAGGTGTACAAAGAACTCAAGAAGTTAGACTCCAGAGAACCAAATAACCCTATTAAAAAATGGGGTACAGAGCTAAACAAAGAATTCTCAATTGATGAACACTGAATGGCTGAGAAGCAACTAAAGAAATGTTCAACATCCTTAGTCATCATGGAAATGCAAATCAAAACAACCCTGAGATTCCACCTCACACCAGTGAGAATGGCTAGGATTAAAAAACTGAGGTGACAGCAGATGCTGGAGAGGTTGTGGAAAAGAGGAACATTACTTCATTGCTGGTGGGATTGTAAACTGGTACAACCACTCTAGAAATCAGTTTGGCAGTTCTTCCAGAAATTGGACATAGTTCTACTGGAGGATCCAGCTATACCACTCCTGGGCATATATACCCAGAAGATGCTCTAACATATAATAAGGACACATGCTCTACCATGTTCATAGCAGCCTTATTTATCATAGCCAGAAACTGGAAACAACCCAGATGTCCCTTAACAGAGAAATGGAAACTTCTCAGTTCTGAAGAAGCTCCTATGGGTGCTGGTGAACCAAACTTCATCTGTATGCCTGTGCAGGGAATACATCCCCACATCTGTCTAGCCCTACACATTGATCTTTAGGTATGACAATTATAGATTACATTTCCAGGAGATGCCAATTAATGTCAATCATAGGAAGCAAAACAACAAATTTCTTTCATTTGTAAGCAAAAGATAACCATATTTACCAGTGTTAGTTAACATTTTCTCATTGTTTCCAGTCAGTTATATTTGCTAAAACATGCTCGATTTGACGCAATACAAGAAGTGATGACATAGTAATTTCTCTGAAAACATCTCCGGAAGCATTTCACAATGTTGACCCAATAGGCATCATTATATATTTACATTCACATTGTACAGTACTTTTTTCTTTCTATCTTGAATGTAATAGTCACTCAAGAACAAGAACTTTACAAAATTTTGCTAATATTATAGTATATAACCAAGATATTTGTTAAATTCCTAAAATGTATACTGTTAGGCAAAGTACTAACACTATTTT
>NW_022196914.1:14581219-14591893 GCF_008632895.1 Mastomys coucha
GGAAATCCGCCTGCCTCCGCCTCCCAAGTGCTAGGATTAAAGGCGTGCGCCACCACCGCCCGGCCTAACACTATTTTAATGTATAATAATTGTTGATGAGTAAAATTGCTATGTAATATATCCGTAAGTCCTAGACAATCTTATATGTATAGGTTATGACAGTTTTTTTAGAATTAAAATTTATAATACCAATATTAAAATATCTATTTAACCTAGCAAATCAGATATTCATGAAAACTACAGTTTTTTTGCAGGTAAATTTCTGATAGAATTTCCTCAAATCAGGTGATCCTCCTTCTGTAATATGCTATCGAATGACCTTAGTCTCTAAGACCTTTATTCTACTTTCTCAATACCAGACATTCTGATATTTCATCCAACCAAAAACAGACAGCTTAAAAATTCAGTAAGGCCTCATTCTTCTTTTCAAATCAGAAGTCATTTTTAAAGCAAATTTTTAGTTTTTTCATTTATATTTTTCTAATTAAGTTATTTATTTATTTTATATCCCAATCAGAGCTTCCCCTCCTTCATTTCTTTCCAGACCGTCACTCTCACTTTCCCTACCCCATTCAACATTTCCTCCCCTTCTCAGAAAAGGCCCTTCTCATGATTGAAAGATAAATCTCAGAGTCATTTTGATTTGCATTTCCCTGATGACTATGGCTGTTGAACATTTCTTTAAGTGCTTCTCAGCCATCATTCCTCTACTGAGAATTCTCTGTTAAGATCTGTGCCCCATTTTTAAATTGGGTTATTTGCTTTGTTGATGTCTAGTTTCTTGACTATATACATATAATATATATTGTAAATATATATTTTATATATGTATATATATTATTAATCTTCTATTTATATAGGGTGGATATCTTTTCCCACTCGGTTGGCTTCTGTTTTGTCTTTTTGATGGTGTCCTTTGCCTTACTGAAGCTTTCCAGTTTCATGAGGTCTGTTTAACTCTTGATCTTAGTGCCACAGCTTTTAGTGTTCCACTCAGGAACTTGTATCCTGTAGCAATATATTCAAGGCTATTTCTCACTTTCTATTCTATCAAATTTAGTGTTTACTGTTTTTTTTTTTTTGTTCTGTTTCATGTGTCTTTTATCCATGTGGACTTGATATGTAGAGTAATGGATATGGGTCTATTTGATGTAGAGTAATGGATATGGGTCTATTTGATGTAGAATAATGGATATGGGTCTATTTGATGTAGAATAATGGATATGGGTCTATTTGATGTAGAATAATGGATATGGGTCTATCTGCATTCTTCTATATGCAAACATCCAATTTGACCAGCACCATTTGGCGAAGATGCTTTTCTTTTTCATTGAATACTTTTGGCTTCTTTGTTAAAATCAAATGTACATATGTATGTGGATTTACTTCCTGGTCTTTGATTTTATTCTATTGATCAACCTATTTGATTTCATGTCATGGTCATGTGGTATTCATTATTATTGCTCTGAAGTATAGCTTTAAATCAAGGATGGTGATACATACAAAAGTTCTTATATTGTATGCTTTTTTTTTAGCTGTCCTATTTTGTTTTTGTTTTTGTTTTTGTTTGTTTATATATATTGAATTGTGTATTCTCCTTTCAAGGTCTTTAAATAATTGCATTGGAATTTTGATGGAAGTTGCTTTGAATATGTAGATTGCTTTTAGTTTGTTGGCTACGTTTGCTACATTAATTCCATAGATCCATGAGCATGGTAGATAGTCCCAACTTCTGATATCTTCTTCAAGATTTAAAATTCCTGTCACATAAGTTTTTCACTTGCTTAGATAGAATTAGACCAAGAAATTTTACATTATTATGATATTTATGAACAGTGCTCTTTTCTCCTAGTTTCTTTTTCAGAGCATTTTTATATGTATATAGAAATTCTACTGAATGTTTTTTAGTTAATTTTGTGTTCAGTGACCTTGCTGAGGTGTTCTCTGGTAGAATTTTTGGGTTTATATATGTATCCTAAGCTACAATCTGTGAATAAAGATATTTGCATCTCTTCCTTTGCAATTTGTATCCCTTTGATCTCCTTTAGTTGTCTCATTGCTCCTATGAAAAACTCCAACCACTGAATTGAACTGATATAGATAGAACACCCTAGTCCTGCCATTGATTTTAGTGGAACTGCTTTTAAGTTTTCCTGCATTTAATTTGATGCTGGCTATTGGCTTACTGCATATTGCCTTTATTGTGTTCAGGTAGATCCTTGTATTTGTGATCTCTTTAAAACTTTTTTATGAAAGTGTGTTGGATTTTGTCAACAGTTTTTCCAGAATCTAATAAGATGTTCATGTCAATATTTTTCTCTTAGTTTATTTACATAGTGGATTGCATTAATTGGGTTGCATATTTGTATGTTGAACTATCTATGCATCTCTGAAGCCTACATGAGCACAGTGGGCGATTTGTGATGTGTTCTTGGATTCAGTTTGCAAATATTTTATGGAGTATCTTTGCATCAATTGTTTATATATATATAAGAAATTGGTTTGAAATTCTTGTATTTGGTTAGTCTTTGTTTGCTTTAGTTATCTTAGTTATCTTTAGCCTCATAAAATGAATTTGATTCATTGAGATACTGAGAAGGTATATTATTTTGTGTTTTGGTGAAATATTCTGTAGATATCTATTAAGTCCATTACATTCATAAACTCATTTTCATTATTTCTCTGTTTAATTTCTGTCTCAATGACGTTGGTGATATTGGGGTACTGAAGTAGTGAAGGTAGTGGGGTAGTGAAGTAGTGGGGGTACCAGTAGTGAATGAGGTTCAGTATTTGATTTAAGTTTTAGTAATGATTCTTTTATAAAAATAGTTGCCCTTGCATTTGGGGCATAGGTATTCATAATTGAGATGTCATCTTGATGGACATTATTTTTGATGTGTATGAAATGTTCTTTCCAATCTCTTTTAATTAATTTTGTTTGAAAATTACTTTATTTGGTATTAGAATGGCTATGTCAGCTTGCTTCTTGGGTCCATTTGCTTTGAAAATATTTTTTCAACATTTTACACTGAGGTAATATCTATATTTGATACTAAAGTATGTTTCTTGTACATAGCAGAATGATGGGTCCAGATTCTGCATTTATTCTGATAGTCTATGGTTTGGGGATATTGAGTCCACTGATGTTGATAGATATTAATGACCAATTATTGTTTATTTCTGTTATTTTGATGTTGGTGGTAGTACTGTGTGTGTGTGCGCGCACACGCACGCATGTGTGTGTTTGCTTGCATCTCTGTGTATGCGTACCTCCCTGCTTTTGTGTTTGCTGGTGTGAAGGTATTTATTTCTTTTGTTATCTTGGGCTAGTTTACCTCCTCAGATTGTAGCATTCCTTAGTATCTGCTGTAGGACAGGAGTTGGGAAAAGATTTTGTTTAAATTTCATTTTTTCATAGAAAGTTTTATTTTCCCCATGTATGATTATTGAAAATTTTACAGAGTTTAGTAGTCTGGGCTGGCACCTGTGGTCTCTTAGAACTTCAAGACATCTGCTCAAGCCATTCTGGATTACAGAGTCTCTCTTGAGAAGTCAATTGTAATTCTTTTATTTTCCTTTTCATTTTTTATTAATCATTTCATTCATTTACATGTCAAATGATACCCCATTTTTTGTTTGTCCCCCACTACCAACTCCCCATCTTATGATAAGCCTGCTTTTATATGTTTGTTGACCTTTTTAATTTATAGCTTTTAAAATTCTTCCTTTGTTATGTACTATTAGCTTTTTGATTAATATGTAGCAGAATGATTTCTATTTTGGATCACTATATGTGTTGTTCTGTAAATTTCTTGCACATTTTTTTTTTTTTTTTGGTTTTTCAGAACAGGATTTCTGGCTGTCCTGGAACTCACTCTGTAGACCAGGCTGGCCTCAAACTCAGAGATCTGCCTGCCTCTGCCTCCCAAGTGCTGGGATTAAAGGCGTGCGCCACTACTGCCCAGCTCTTTTAAGGTTTTATTGAAAGCATTTCCTAGACCTTTGAACTGAGAATCTCCTTCTTGTATTAATATTTTTAGTTTGTTCTTTATATAGAACCCCAAATTTTCTTTGTATTTTGTCTGAATAAATTTTTAAATGTAACATTTTTTTGACAGATATATCAATTTCTTTTATTGTACCTTTTAGGCCTAAGAGTTTCTCTTCTCGATCGTGTATTCTGTTGGTGATGCTTTTGTCTGTTGTTTATGTTCTCATAACAGTTTCTCATCTCTAGGATTCCCTCGATTATGTTTTCTTTAGTGCTTCAATTTCCATTTTCAGGTTTTGAACAATTCTATTCATTTTCGTACCTCTTTGATGGTATTTTCCTTGTTTAAGGATTGATTCATTTCTCTTCAAATCCTACCATCTTCATGAAATTGAATTTAAAGTCATTTTCTTGTGCTTCAGCTATGCTAGAATATACAAGCTTTGGTGTAGTTGAGTAGTGGTGCTCTGGTAGTACCATGCCACTCTGGTTGTTGTTAATTTTGTTCTTAAGTTAGCCTTTAGCCATCTGGGATTTGCATTTCTTATAAGTTTAAGTGCTGATTTCTGAGTTTATCTTGGCTTTTCAGGTATTTCTTGAGTGTTTTTTACTTGGTTTCTGTTTCCGTGGTTTCTGGCCTGACTGGTTCTGGTGATTAACATGTCTTCAGGTCCAGTAGGGTTTCTCTCCTTTGCCTTTGTGGCCTGTATTGCCTCTGGAGTTTTGTGTGCTAACCTTTACTCTGAGGTCCTTATTACCAAGAAGGTCTTGTGACCCTGGGCCTTAAGGTAAGCAAGTGGATTTGTGGGCCTGAAAATGAAGTCTGGAAGTTAACATGAAGTTCATGGATGTTTGGTGCGCTTCAAGGTGACATTGTAGAGGAGGGCTTGGGGAAGGGTCTTACCTAATTGTTCCTGGTTCTGACAGGCATCTAAAAATCAGGCAGAATTTTGTGTCTGAAAATGGAGACTAGGGGACTTGAAGAAGCAGATTCTTAATTTGAGCAACTAAGATGCTTGAACATTTAGAAGAAAAAATAAAAGAGAAGATCAAGTGGTCAGCCCTGAAATTATGTACATACAAGTAACATTATACTGACTCAGGAGGTTGTATTTAGATATTTGGGAAGTGTGTGTGTGTGTGTGTGTGTGTGTGTGTGTGTGTGTGTGTGTACAAATGGGATACATAGGAAGGCTTGTAGGGAGCAAAGAGTGGAGTGAAAATATGTAAAAAAGTTGCTATTTTTAAACAATGAAATCTTCAAAGAGAAGGAAGAAAAAGAGGCAGATGGAGGGAGAGAATTGGATGGGAGAGGGGATGTCGAGGGGAATAGGGGTTTCAGGATAAGGTGTGGGGAGTGACCTGAGGAATGGTCATATGGCCATGAGAATGAATGGAAATCTGTAACTGATAGGGGTGGTGAGGAAAGAGGCATCTCTAGAAAAAAAATGAAAATTTTATTGACATTTTGAAACAAAATACAAAAATGGATGAACAGACTTCTGATGTAAATACTACTGAATATTAATTTCTGCATAGTTTGTTACAGATGAGGGAGCAGAAACTAATACTGAATATAAATAGCAAGAGAATGATACAAACAAAGGTTGTTTCAAATCAATGGTGTGTTTCCTTGTCAGTTTGTAATGGAGCACTTATTTTGTGAGTGTATGTATAAATGTGAGTATGTATGATTGCTCTCTGGTAATTTAGCACTTATCACATAATTGCAACACAGAAATATCTCCATATAAAAAGCATTAAGTTCTTGTCTAAAAATTGAAAAAAATTATTTTACCAAATCTTACTTTGAAATTTTTCTTTTAAGTTTAAGAACAAATAATGTCTATTCTTTGATGTTCATATCTGGCAGTGTAAATGGATGCTTTCAGAACAGTTGGGCACTTTTCTGCCCTGCCTTTCCAATGGTATTAGGGTTTTTTTAAATTATTTTTATTAGATATTTTCTTTATTTACATATCAAATGATATCCTCTTTCCTGGTTTTCCCTCCAAAAAAATAAATAAATAAATAAACCTATAACCTCCCTCCTCCCTCCTCCTTCCTCCTCTGCTCACCACCCTACCCTCTCCTGTTTCCTGGCCCTGGCATTTCCCTACCTTGGGGCATAGAAGCTTCACAGGACCAAGGGCCTATCCTTCCATTGATGATCAACTAGACCATCCTCTGCTACAATCCAGACTCTATTGTGGATGCCAGCAAGTGCTGGCTGACAGGAGCCTGATATAGCTGTCTCCTGAGAAGCTCTGTCAGTGCCGACTAACACAGAAGTAGAGGCTCACAGCCATTCACTGGACTGAGCACAGGGTCCTCAATGAAGGAGCTAGAGAAAGGACCCAAGGAGCTGAAGGGTTTGCATCCTCTTAGGAGGAACAACAATATGAACTAACTAGTACCCTCAGAGCTGCCAGGGACTAAACCACCAACCAAAGAGTATTAGGATTTTCTAATCTCTTGCAGCCTGGATCCAGAAAACCTCTGGATCCATCCTGTCATCATATAACAGTCCTCTTAAGTTTCCATTCTTTTCTTGTTAATATATGTATACATTTTCCCTTCTCTATTTGCACTTTACACTCAATAACATATGGATCAGATTTGATAAATTTTTATAAATGGTAAACCTTTTATGTTTTGTGTGAACAGTCCTTACTATATATATAAGTCCTTATCTATATATAAGAATTTTAAACACTAGCCCCATTCTTTCAGTAAAAGAATGTTCAATTCTTTTCTGCAACCTCAGTGTGAAACAGGAGAAAAGGCAGAAACTTTCTGCCTGGTCTCATTCACATCATTATTTTCTTCTTCATAGCATTTAAAAATGTGCACCAACTGTATCCTCTGCCTCCTCCAATTACCTCTGTCTGGCACTGTCCAGGTTTCTCCTTGATTTCTTCCCATCATTTGAGCAGTGAGATCATATTTATGCTTCCCAAAATTTTTTGACATCTATTGCACCAATATCTCAGTGGTATTCTTGGCAATATCCTGGGCTATAAAGATTTTAGGAGTTCTTTTAGATTAGAAGACAGAGGACATTTCTAGCATCATAAAAATTTCTAGCTGTTCTAAACTTTTTAATGTGGAAAAAAATACAAGCTGTTTAAAATAAATGTTTGTTCAATTTCTTATTAGTATCTTATTTGACATGTTTCTATGTTGATCTTCAAGTAATTATCATGATGTATTCTACAATGAAGGAGCTAGAGAAAGGACCCAAGGAGCTGAAGAGGTTTCCAGCCCCATAGGAGGAACAACAACATAAACTAACCAGTACCCTCAGAGCTCCCAGGAACTAAACCTCCAACCAAAGGGTACACATTGTGGGACTCATGGCTCCAGCTGCATATGTAGCAGAGGATGGCCTAGTTGGTCATCAATTGGAGGAGAGGACCTTGGTCCTGTGAAGGCTCTGTTCTCTAGTGTAGGGGAATGCCAGGGCCAGGAAGCAAGAAAAGGTGGGTTGGTGAGCACTGAGTGAGGAAAGGGAATAGTATTTTGGTTTTTTTTTGGGTTTTTTTTGTTTTTTTTTTTTTTTAAGAGGGGAAACCAGGAAAGGGGATAACATTTGAAATGTAAATAAAAAAATATCTAATAAAAAAAAAGAAACAAAACAAAACAAAATTTTATAGTTTCACAGTCAATGTGATCGTTCAATATTCATTAAGTCAAATAAATATAATATACATATCATGGTATCAAGGTTCAGTGGAAGGTCTTCAATTAATATACAAATTATATCTTTATTCTGGACACATGGCCAGTGGATTTGAGAGAATAAAATAAAGATCAGATGGCTTAACTTATATTGTAACATTTTACTTTTAAGGTTCCACTTATTAGAGACTGTTTTAGCAGCCAGATTTGCTAATGACTTGCTAATATACTAATACATATTAGGACAACAGCTAGGAATATTCATATGACAAAAATGACAGTATGAGGTTTTAAAATGATTCCAAAGCTCACTAGATTTCAGCAGATTGAACATGGTATTTAAACATAAAGTAAACTTCATTTTAATTAAAAGAAAAACCAGTAACCTCTCAGTGTTATCTCTTCTCCTGCTGGCCTTGTCCTGGGCTAGCCAGAATTTGTTCTTCTTCATATTTGTTTGAGTGTTTTCCTTTTGAGGAAGATAAAAAAGAATAATGAAAGCAACCAAATAAGGAACAAACAAGCATACAAACATAAATGTAATAAACAATACAAAAGACTATCTCCATGGCCTTTGTAAGTGCCCTGTTAATAATATAGTCCCTACTTCTTGTCACATGTTTTCTTCATAGTTGTTCACACATTTTAAATTACTATAAAAACAAAATCTATCACTATTCTCTCTCCTTCTTCCCTTTAATCACTTACCAAATTCACTCCCATCTTTGAATTTTAATATCACCAGTATTAATGGAAGAAATTCTAATTTACTAGACTTTAATTCATACTGACGTAAGATACAATGAGTAACTTGATCAGACTGTTTTAAAACAGACTTTTGTTTCTTTTATTTTCCAATCTCTAAGTTTTAAATTTGTCAAGATTCTAGCTGTCTAATTTCTAGGCTTATAGAAACTTTAACACATGTCACAGATTCCAGATTTGAGAAATCTTTTGGAGTTTCCTTTAGTCTCTGAAGAAAGGGGACACTAGATTTTATACTGATCTGCATTATGAAGAGTGGCAGACAATGAGTGTCAACTACTAAACATTTCAACTTCTGTAGACTACAAAGTGGCAAGAATGATATTCTCAGGCTACGTGTATACCAGAAGGACACGTATGCCCACATGTTCTTCAGGGCAAAGTAGGTGGTCTTTCACAGTGCTATATGGCATTCTCTCCATCTCCTAGAAATTCATTCTTTTTTACTTTTATTAGATATTTTCTTTATTTACATGTAATTTTCTCCATTCCCAGTTTCCCCTCTAAAAAACAAAGAAACAAATAAAAACAAGAAAAACAAACCCCTCTTGCCTCCCCCATCCCCATACCTGCCACCCCACCCTCTCCCACTTATTGACCCTGGCATTCCCCTACACTGGGGCACAGAACCTTCACAGGGCCGAGGTCCTCTCCTCCTATTGATGATCAAATTGCAATCCTCTACTATACACATGCTGCCAGAACAAACAGACCCCTCCATGTGCAGTCCTTGGTTGGTGGTTGAGACCCTGGGAGCTCTGAGGGTACTACTTAGTTCATATTGTTGTTCGTCCTAAGGGGCTGCAAAACCCCTCAGCTCCATTGGTCCTTTCTCTAACAATTTCATTGGGGACCCTGTACTCAGTTCAATAGATGTCTGTGAGCCTCTACATCTGTATTAGTCAGGTACTGTCAGAGCCTCTCAGGAGATAGCTATATTTAGGCTGGCTTACCCTTCCTTCAGTCTCTGCTCCATAGTTAATCTCTGCAACTCCTTCCGTGGGTATTTTGTTCCCCCTTTTAAGAAGGAATGAAATGTCCACCTTTTGGTCTTCCTTCTTCTTGAGTTCCTTGTGGTTTGTGGGTTGTTCTTCCTGTATTCCAAACTTCTGGGCTATTAGCCACTTATCAGAGAGTGCATACCGTGTTTGTTCTTTTGTGATTGGGTTACCTTACTCAGGATGATATTCTCCAGATCCAGCCATTTCCCTAAGAATTTCATAAATTTATTGTTTTTAATTGCTGAGTAGTACTCCATTGTGTAGATGTACCACAATTGCTGTATTCACTCCTCTGTTGAAGGACATCTGGGTTGTTTCCAGGTTCTGGCTATTATAAATAAGGCTGCTATGAACATGGTGGAGCATGTGTCCTTCTTACATGTTGCAGTATTTTTTGGGTATATGCCCAGGAGTGGTATAGCTGGGTCCTCCGGTACTACTATGTCCACTTTCCAGAAGAACTGCCAAACTGATTTCCAGAGTGGTTGTACCAGTTTGCAATCCCACCAGCGATGTAGTAATGTTCCTCTTTCTCCACAACCTATCCAGCATCTGCTGTCACCTGAGTTTTTTGTCCTAGCCATTCTGACTGGTGTGAGGTGGAATCTCAGGGTTGTTTTGATTTGCATTTCCCTGATGACTAAGGATGTCGAACATTTCTTTAGGTGCTTCTCAGCCATTCAGTGTTCATCAATTGAGAATCCTTTGTTTAGCTCTGTACCCCATTTTTAATAGGGTTATTTGGTTCTCTGGAGTCTAACTACTTGAGTTCTTTGTATACCTTGTATATTAGTCCTCTATCAGATATAGGGTTGGTAAAGATCTTTTCCCAATTTGTTGGTTGCCGTTTTGTCCTTTTGCCTTACAGAAGCTTTGCAACTTTATGAGGTCCCATTTGTCAATTCTTGATCTTAGAGCAGAAGCTATTGGCGTTCTCTTCAGGAAATTTTCCCCTGTGCCTATGTGCTTGAGGTTCTTCCCCACTTTATCTTCTATTAGTTTTAATGTATCTGTTTTGATGTAGAGGTCCTTGATCCACATGGACTTGAGCTTTGTACAAGGAGAAAGGAATGGATCTATTTGCATTTTTCTACATGTTAACCTCCAGTTGAGCCAGCACCATCTGCTGAAAATGCTGTCTTTTTTCCACTGGAAAGTTTTAGCTCCGTTGTCAAAGATTAAGTGACCATAGGTACGTGGGTTCATTTCTGGGTCTTCAATTCAGTTCCATTGATC
>NW_022196914.1:14592705-14597329 GCF_008632895.1 Mastomys coucha
GCTTTCTCAGCATCTAGTGAGATGATCAAATGGTTTTTGTCCTTGAGTTTGTTTATGTAGTGAATTACATTGATGGATTTCCATATATTGAACCATACCTACATCCCTGGGGTGAAGCCTACTTGATCATGGTGGATGATCGTTTTGATGTGTTCTTTGATTCGGTTTGCAAGAATTTTATTGAATATCTTTGCCTCAATATTCATAAGGGACATTGGTCTGAAGTTTTCTTTCTTCATTAGGTCTTTGTGTGATGTAGGTATAAGAGTAATTGTGGCTTCATAGGACGAATTGGGTAGAGTGCCTTCAGTTTCTATTTTGTTGAATAGTTTGAGGAGTATTGGTATTAGGTCTTCTTTGAAGGTTTGATAAAACTCTGCACTAAAACCATCTGGACCTGGGCTTTTTTTGGCTGGGAGACTAATAATGACTGTTTCTATTTCCTTAGCAGATATGGGACCGATTAGATCGTTGATCTGATCTTGATTTAACGTTGGTACCTGATATCTGTCAAGAAAATTGTCCATTTCATCCAGGTTTTCCAGTTTTGTTGAGTATAGGCTTTTGTAGTAGGTTCTCATGATTTTCTGGATTTTCTCAGTGTCTGTTGTTATGTCTCCTTTATCATTTCTGATCTTGTTAATTAGGAAACTATCTCTGTGCCCTCTAGTTAGTCTGGCTAATGGTTTATCTATTTTTTTGACTTTCTCAAAGAACCAGCTCCTGGTTTGTTTGAGTCTTTGTATAGTTCTTTTTGTTTCTATTTGGTTGATTTCAGCCCTGAGTTTGATCATTTCCTGCCTTTGACTCTTCTTGGGTGAATATGCTTCCTTTTGTTCTAGGGCCTTAAGGTGTGCTGTCAAATTGCTGGTGTATGCTCTTTCCAGTTTCTTTTTGGAGGCACTTAAAGCTATGAGTTTTCCTCTTAGGACTGCTTTCATTGTGTCCCATAAGTTTGAGTATGTTGTGGCTTAATTTCATTAAACTCTAGAAAGTCTTTAATTTCTTTCTTTATACTTCCTTGACCAAATTATCATTGAGGACAGTGTTGTTAATTTTCCACGTAAATGTGGGCATTCTATTGTATGTTGTTATTGAGGAGCAGCCTTAGTCCATGGTGATCTGATAGGATACAAGGAATTATTTCAATCTTCTTGTATCTGTTGAGGCCTGATTTGTGACCAATTATATGGTCAATTTTGGAGAAGGTACCATGGGGTGCTGAGAAAAAGGTATATCCTTTTGTTTTAGGGTACAAAGTTCTATAGATATCTGTTAAATCCATCTGTTTCATAATTTCTGTTAGTCTCACTGTGTCCTTGTTTAGTTTCTGTTTCCATGATCTGTCCATTGCAGAGAGTGGGGTATTGAAATCTCCCACTACTATTGTGTGCTTTGTATTGTGTACTTTGAGCTTTAGTAAAGTTTCTTTTACGTAAGTAGGTGCCCTTGCATTTGGAGCATAGAGGTTCAGCATTGAGAGTTCATCTTGGTAGATCATACCTTTGATGAATATGAAGTGTCCCTCCTTATCTTTTTTGATCACTTTAGGGTGAAAGTCGATTTTATTCGATATTAGAATGGCTACTCCAGCTTTTTTCTTGGGGCCATTGTCTTGGAGAATTGTTTTCCAGCCTTTTATTCTGCAGTAGTGCCTGTCTTTGTCACTGAGGTAGGTTTCCTGTATGCAGCAAAATGTTGGGCCCTGTTTATGTACCCAATCTGATAGTCCGTCATTTTATTGGAGAGTTGAGTCCATTGGTATTAATAGATACTAAGGAAATGTAGTTGTTGCTTCCTGTTATTTTTGTAGTTAGAGCTGGCATTCCACTCATGTGTCTATGTTCTTTTAGTTTTGTTGGAAGATTACATTTTTGCTTTCTCAGGGATGTAGTTCCTCATCTTGTGTTAGAGCTTTCCATCTATTACTCTTTGAAGGGCTCGATTTGTGGAAATATATTGTGTGAATTTGGTTTTGTCATGGAATACTTTGTTTTCTCCATCTATGGTGATTGAGAGTTTTGCTGGGTATAGTAGTCTGGGCTGGCATTTGTGTTCTCTTAGGGTCTGTAAGACATCTGTCCAGGATCTTCTAGCTTTCATAGTCTCTGGTGAGAAGTCTGGTATAATTTTGATAGGCCTGACTTTATATGTTACTTGACGTTTTTCCCTTAATGCTTTTAGTACTCTTTCTTTGTTTTGTGCATTTGGTGCTTTGACTATTATGTGGTGGGAAGAATTTCTTTTCTGGTCCAGTCGATTTGTGGTTTTATAGGTTCTTGTATGATCATGGGCATCTCTTTCTTTAGGTTAGGCAAGTTTTCTTCTATAATTTTGTTGAAGATATTTACTGGCCCTTTAAGTTGGAGGTCTTCACTCTCTTCTATACCTATTATCCTTAGATTTGGTCTTCTCATTGTGTCCTGGATTTCCTGGATGTTTTGGGTTAGGGTCTTTTTGCTTGTTGCATTTTCTTTGACTGTTCTCTCAATGTTGTCTATGTTATCTTCTGCCCCTGAGATTCTCTCTTCTATCCCTTGTATTCTGTTAGTGATGCTTGCATCTATGTTTCCTGACTTCTTACCTAAGATTTCTAATTCCAGAGTTGTCTCTTTTTGTGATATCTTTATTGTTTCCACTTCCATTTTTAGGTCCTGGATGGTTTTACTCAATTCCTTCACCTGTTTGTTTGTGTTTTCCTGCAAATCCTTAAGGGATTTTTGAGTTTGCTCTTTAAGTGTTTCTACTTGTTTACTTGTGATCCTCTATAAGTCTTTATGGACGATGATCCACCTCTCTATAAATTCATTCTTAAATCTGAAGAAATCACATGTCTTTTTCTTTTCTCAGAATGTCTATATGAAAGTATTATTAAATATTTAGTGATAAATGATTAAATCTTAGAATGTCACACAAAAAACAGGAATATGTAGAATTGCTTAATTTAAAAATGACACCATAAATATTTGAAAATATTAACTTGTTATATGATTAAGGAACAGATTATTTAATGTATGCATATTAAATATACCTCAAATTTTGAAAGATTATTTTATAGGCTGGTGAGATTGTTCAGCAGTTAATAGCCTAGACTCAGAACCAAAAATATAAAAGATGACTTTATTAAATATTTACCTACTGCTTTAGACTAAATTACTTTTCAGTAAATCATAAAAATCACAAATCTAGTAACTCTAATTATATTTTATATCATATTATAAACCTACCAGATATTTAAATTTATGACTGAGATCATACAATGATCACACTTCAAAGAAAATAAAGTGTCAAAAATTTTTTTCAGTTAAATTTGAAGAAATATGTCTCATTTCTTGTTTTCCTTAATTAGCACTACAGAATCATTAACATTTATTTCATAAACATTTAAAAGTTTTCTTGTGTTTTCAGTATCTCACCAGATATAACGGGGAAACAACCCATTTCAAAGTTAAGAGGTCTAAGAGAACTGTGCAGGTAATCTGTTTACTCATGAATTGAAAATAATACCTGAGTTCACATTCAACAGGAATTCAAATCCAAGGCAATTGTCCTTTATCTATTCACTATCCTCTCTGTTTTAATAACTGTTTTCCAGTATGAATCTTTTCAATGATCATATTCATAACTTTAATTTAATTAAAAATCTTTCCTTGTTTATGAGTAGCATTTATTTCACCTTTCTTTTTCCTTCCTTTCAAACTTCATGTAATCAGTAGCTTTATTTTTAAATATAGTTACATATCATGATACATTGACATTCTACAATATGATCAAAAACTTAAAACTTTCTCCCAGAGTCTTATAAGTAGTTGTGTCACAAAACATTTCATTTACTAAGCAGTGAAAGATTGCATCACAGCTCAGCTTATAGGTTTGTATGTTTTATTTATGTGGCCTAAAACAAATCTTTGAAATGGATTTGCTGTCTTTGCATAGGAAGAATAATGTAGCTCATATAACATGTTGTAATTTTGTTTTACTTATATATTTGTGAACATGTTTGGTGTTCTAGAACAAAGAATATTGCTTTTAAGACAGCTAGTATCTGTTCAGTTTTATTATTTTCACTATAATTGATATCCTCTTCTTGTTGGGCTTCAGAAGAATTATTTTTTAATATTTAAAAAACAATGACTATCTGTTGGTATTAAATATTTTGTATTTTAAACTAGTGTAATATTCACTCTAAACCCACCTTTATTCATTCATTCATATCACTGCTTCTGTAAATGTAAACACATTCTTTTACATTATGGTGATACTTGCCAGAACCCTGGCTCCCTGTGTTTTGAAAAGCCAATAATATATTTTATCACTCTCCAAAATATATATTCTAAAAATATTTTTGTTGGTATATTCAGTTATTTACAGGCATTTCTTTACCACATCAAGACATATATCCTAGAGCTGTCAATTCATTTCCCCTTAGTATTTTATATTTTAAGAGAGGAAATTCTTAGAGATTTTTTTTTCCAAAAACAAATTTTTAGAATCATCTTCTAACTCTTGCTCTTTCAATCTTTCTACATTTTCTACACAGAACTCTAAAGTCTCTCCCTTTTTGCACAATGTTCAGTTGTGGGTTTTTAAATCTTTCTTTTTTTTTTTTTTTTTTTTTTTTTTT
>NW_022196914.1:14597368-14618475 GCF_008632895.1 Mastomys coucha
GAAATCCGCCTGCCTCTGCCTCCCGAGTGCTGGGATTAAAGGCGTGCGCCACCACCGCCCGGCTTAAATCTTTCTTAATCCCAAAAGTTTCTCTGATGAGAACTGAGTCAGGTAGTGTTGCAGCATTTTCTCTGTCCAGTCACATTAGGGCAAGGCCTCTGTGATTGGACAGGAATAGAGAGGTGGAGCTAGAGTTGGAGGAGGAGAAAGGTCAGGAGCAGGAAGAGAAGGATCTTCCTCATGGAGTCAGACGAGGAGGAAGAGTCAGAAGCCACGTGTTTATAACCAGAGGTTTTTACAAGGTTAAAATAATTGAGACAAAATATTGTCTTTATTATTTGGTTCTGAAATTATTGTATTGGCATCTTATAAGTTGTGATCTTTTTATTATATAAACCTGATTGGATATTAAAGCCTTAAGAGTCATGCATTACCTACTGGGTACTAGGCGCTAGCTAGATGAATGATTGTGGGAGTTTGTAAAGCATTACATATGAGCAAGATGTTGCAGCTTGCTGGAAGAAAATAGCAAGAACCCACAGGAACATAGTGTTGAGGCTGAACAGTAACAGCACAAGAATGTGACACGGTGGGAAAGGGAGTTTGCAGGGTGGATTCATTTTTATTAGTTCCTGTTACAAGGTGGGACACTGATTTATGCATATAATAATGTCATTAAGAGTCATTTTATTATTATGTTCTTTATTAGAATAATGGTACTAGAGGTTTTTTGTTTGTTTTTGTTTGTTTTTTTGTTTTTTTCCTAGGCCTATGCCCTAGTTAGTCTCAAGATTTGGGCTGATTGAACAGGATTAGGTATGGGTTCTATCTTATGGAGTGAGCATTACATTCATTGGGGAAAACATTGTTTACTCCCATAGTATTTTTGCTACCAATACATCAGCATATTTTGCAGGTAGGTTGCTGTTCTGTGAACCTTGTAGCAGGATAAAATTGAGGATCACCTTTTCCCCATTGGATCATGCAGAAAAATCTGTGTTATTCAGTATATTTTTATATAGACAATATGAGAGTCTACAATTCTTTACCTAAATATTTTTGCATTTCAAATTGTGTAGTAGCTGTATCCATTCAGCAGAATCTGTACTGTGATATAGAGTAGGGGAAAAACAATGTCTACAGTTTAACTAATGGTGTAAACACAGGGTTGTTTGTCAGGACAACACAGTTGAAAGTCATGTGGCACATGCACCCTGATATAAACACTTATTAATTTACATGCACAAGCATAGTATGTTCTGTCATTTTCAATTTTTCCAAATTTAGATATTATACTTTCCATGATACCCATGTTTAAGCTAGCTATCTTCCTAGTACTCAAGCAATATTAGCGTGTTTTCTTTCACTTTATAGCCTTTTGGTGGGTATATGAGTTTTTGCTATAAAATAGAACTTTTTACTCCCTTCCCTTTTCCCTCATGCTCTGGCCCCACTCGCCCCAGCTCCTGCTCTCTCTTAGGCCTCCTTGCTCCAGTCCATAATATATGTGTGTGTGTGTGTGTGTGTGTGTGTGTGTGTGCATGTGTATCTATATGTATGTATATGTGTGTGTGTGTGCACATGTGTGGGTATGTGTATATTTTTTGTGTGGATATTTTCTTTGTTTACATTTCAAATGTTATTCCCTTTCCCTGTTTCCTCCCCTCCCAGAACCCCCCTATCTCGTCCCCCCTCCTGCTTCTATGAGGGTGTTCCCCCAACCACCCACACACTCCCACCTCCCCACCCTCAGTTCCCCTACCTCTATTGAGCCTTCATAGGACCAAGGGCCACTCCTCTCATTGATGTCCAACAAGGCCATCCTCTTCTACATATGAAGTTGGAGCCGTGGGTCTCTTCATGTTTATACTTTTTGGTTGGTGGCTTAGTCCCTGGGAGTTCTGGTTGGTCCAGTTGGTTGATAATTGTAGTTTTTCCTATGAGGTTGTAAACCCCTTCAGCTCCTTCAATCCTTTCCCTAACTCCTCCATTGAGGACCCTGAGCTCAGTCCAATGGTTGGCTGCAAGCATCTGCCTCTGTATTTCTAAGGCTCTGGCAGGGCCTTTTAGGAGACAACTATATCAGGCTCCTTTCAGCAAGCATTTCTTGGCATCTACAATAGTGTCAGGGTTTGGTGACTATCATGGATGGTTGTGAGCCACCATGTGGTTGTTGGGATTTGAACACATGACCTCCAGAAGAGCAGTCAGTGCTCTTAAACGCTGAGCCATCTCATTTGAAAAGAAAATAAATATAATAAGCAGTCATTATCATTTTTGTAACAACAGTTTTCTTGGCAAACTTCTATTTTCTTTACATGTAAGGGAACTTTTCTAAAAATCATGTAAATACAAACTCTTCCTTCACACAGAAATTTCTTTATAGTTTTCTTGCAGATCTTCTTTTAATAATTGTTGCATTTGCTTCCCTTATCTTTGAGACTTCTTTTTAAAAATTTGATTGTACATATGAAATATTCATATTACTTTCAGAGGATAACATGATCTGTTTTCACTTATATTATTCCAAAACTATTTCCTTGTTCAAATATCTTCAATATGGCTAAGATTAACCCAAAAAATCTTGTTATACTATGATCAGTTTGATGGGATTTGAAAAGGAGTATTAACTATAATCAAGGTAAATTCTTACAAAGAAAGGTACTAAATTATTTCTGTATGTGTTACAGAAAGTCTTCTCATTTTTTTGAAACAGCAAATTTAACCTCATTATAGACCTAGTACTGATCTAGAGATTGCATCATTTCACCCCATGTGTCTCAGAAACATAATGGATATGATGTTTTCCTGGGCCTTTTTCGCTGATAGAAATTGAATGCATCAATTTTGACTCTTTCTTTCTTTATCTAGTAGCAAAAAAATGAAAAAAGTTTATTTTTCTCTTGCAATGTCTTGAATGTCTGGAACATTATCAAAGGAAAACTAGCAGTTTGTTATTTGTAGCTTGTGAAGTAGTAGCCAGACTAAAATCGGTCCATTTGGACAGCCAGTGAGAGCAATAATGACTACACTTGTTTAGGATGCTTTCAGATTTATTTATTCATCAATATGATTGGATGAGAACATTCAACAGAATATTCCTGTTTAATGTGCTTATAAGCCTATGAAGGTGGAGACTTCCATTGAACAAGAGTGAAATACCTATGAATATTAAATTGATAATTTCATTTTTTATACAGAACTTATAGATTTCTCTGATTTGTACTTTTATTTTTCTTATCCAAGAAAAAGAAATCTAAAAATATTTAGACTTGGCTGACATTTATCTTAAAATTTCTGCATAAATTTTAAAATTCTTGTTCTTTAAATGAATTAATTTTTCATATTAAATATCATGTAAAGCAAAGATGACTAGTCTCACACTATGTTATTGTTTTAACTGACCAAGAGTCACATGAATATCTTGTATGCATTATCTTAAAATTTCAAGAAGTACATAGTTTGTGGGAGTGTATGGACCAAATCATAATATAGATGCAAGTACATCAGATAATATAATATTTTGATTTTACAGTTTCACAAAAGACCTTCTTCACAAACTAGAGCTTAAAAGTAAATATTGATATACCAAAAAATGAATGTTTTCTAATAAATTATTATACTGTCTTTTTAATATTCATTTAATATGTAAGATGTTAAAATCTAGAAAATATGTAAGCAAATATTATGTTTACATTACATTGTTAAAGTACAGAATGCCAGCATGTTTGTTTGGATTTTACTCTTCATCCTATCTGTTTAACAAGTGTACTAGATGGATATTGAATTTATTTTCTAAATAATTTCACACTTTTCATGAAATATAGAGTGTATTTACTGTGTTTCCAAGTAGGGAAAGGAGAAAGAGGTTAATTGTGACTGAGTAGAACAGAGGGTAAAAAGTATTTTAAGATACAAAGTGTTTAATCTGAGAGATTGTTTTAGAACTGTTTTTCTCCAAGGCTGAGAAAGCTGGTTAAGGTCACAGAGATAGGAATTGTTTGACGTGCTTATTCAAATATGTATAAATTCATCTTCCTTTGTCATGAACTGAAAGCTGAATAAGAAGAAAGGGAGATCATCTAATACCACATTGATCACTGAATTCCCCAAACAAACGGCTGGGAAGAGAAAGTCGAAAGGTTCAAAACTTGAAGTGTTTACTGAAAAAGCTTAAAGGAAACTTTAAAAAGTAACTGATGGTTTATTTGTATTACTGTTCTAACATGTTCAGGTAATATTATAGAAATTGACTTTTCCTAAATTATCTGGAGTCAGTGTATCTTTTGCATTAGTTGTTAGGTCACACACTTACTATGTATTTAACACAGAAATGATAAGGTTTTCAGGAGAAATCATTTTCTATTCATTTATATTGTCGATAAATCTAATTTATGTAATTATCTTCACGAGGGTTAAAAATATTCCAGGATCTAACAAAAAATGAAATGTAAGTATTTATATCAACAATATGAAATCTGAAAAATCTATGTTAATATAGCTGTTAATAAGATAGTTTTTTTTCCAAATATATTTATGGTTTGGAAATTTCATAGGTTCATCTAATGTATTTTGATTAAATCTACCCAAAATTCTCTCTTATCCAGTGAATATGAGGGAAAATAGTCCAAATCTGCAGAAGTTTGACATCAGGCCAATACAATCTACAAAGAAAGTTGGTTTAATAATACTACAAAATAAATATTTAAATTTATATTTTCAGATCTCACTGACACCATCATGTGGTGTATCTACAACCACACTTCAAACTCCAGACAAGCCACTGAGGCCAAGTACAGCTATCAGATTTTCATCGTACAATAATGCATGGAAAAAATTCCAAACTATCTTCATACAAGCTTAAAGGGTATGTGGGGAATACTTTTGTTTTCAAGAAGAGTAAGCATCACCTTTTGGCTTCCCTGAAGAACATCCTTTCTAGTCATGGGTTTCTTGTTTTTCTTCTTAGGTCTAAGTAAAACAATGCTTTACTTCATGGAACCAGAAAATTGTACAGATAAAAATAAAATGATGACCACACCTAGAACACAACATCAAACAAAGAAGCTAACACATGCTTAGGAAAATCAAGGATCGATCCACATCATTTTATATATCTATCTGGCTACTACACAGTCATGGACAAATGACCACAAAATGAGTATGGAGACTGCCTGAATTTATGTCAAGTATCAGATCTATATACTCTCAACCATCAGTGCCCTATTTACTCCAAAAAATGTTCCTATTCTCTCCAAAAAGTTCTTAAGAACTTAACTTTTACTAAGAGTTACTCTTCATTAAATACCAAATTCTAGTGTGGTAGTTTGAACAGGTTTTGTCTCTCATAGACTCATGGCTTAGAAGGCTTGTCCCACAGCAATGACATTATTAGGTATTGTGGCCTTGTTGGAGTGGGTGTGGCCTTTTTGGAGAAATTGTGTCACTGTGTCCTTTGAAGTTTCCTATGCTCAAGCTTTGTCCAATGTGGAATCAGAGCCTCTTCCTGGCTGCTTGCAGAAGACAGTCTCCTCCTGGCTGCCATTGGGTCAAGATGTAGAACTTCTGGCTCCTCCAGCACCAGGTCTGCCTGGATGCTGCCATGCTTCCTGCTATGACAACAGCAGACTAAACCTCTGAAACTGTAAGCCAGTCCCAACTGCTATCATTTCTAGGGGCTGTTCATTCATGGTGACTCTTCACATCAATAAAACCCAAAATAAGACACACAGCCCACAAAAAAAAAAAATACAGATACAGTCCTGAGTTTTTATTAAGTGTCTTGTCAATTAGTCTTTCATTAAAAGACCCAGTTTTCCCTGCAACTGAAAAAATGCTGATTATATGATCTTGAGTTAATGTGATGGCTGAGTTAACTTTCTTTTCTACAGCTCTAGTCTTTTATGCTAATATCTGTCATTTGCTAATCAGGAGACTGCCAATCTGTAGGATTCCTTGGAAACTGTGCCTTTTAAATTATCACTGATGTTTTCTGTATATTAAAACATTTTAATTATTATTCCTGCCTTGCAACTTATTGGTATAATTGCACTGACCTCATAAATGAAGATCAAGGTCCAATGACTCAGTGTCAGCAATTTTGAATCCATATACAACTGGGATTTAAGGAACCAAAGATTATGACAACATTCTTTGGAAAGTCCAACCCAATAAGTAAGCCACATACTGCTTTCTAGAAATGTCTCTGCCCTTTGTCAAGGTCTATTTCAATGTCTAAAAGGCAATGCAATGAATGTTCCTCATACTGTTTGTCTCTTCTGACTGTATGGTAAAAGCCAGGCTCTTACTGAAGAGATACGGACCCTTTTTAAAATCTTTCTTTTATTCCATCCCTTTTTGTCTAGCACTCTTAGAATACACAGCATTCCCACACATGCATGTTGGATTCCTTTCAGCTGAAGCTAGTGAAAATCTGGAACTTTTCCGTAAATAGATTCTTCCTGGAGCCAACTTTGTTTGCATTTGGCACACATTGGGCAACTCTTATGTTCCTGAATGTAATGAGGAGTATTGATCACTATTTTCTGTAGAGGAAACAAGAAAATTATTTATGAGGGGACAGTCTGGATCCTTCAAAGAAGGTAAGAAATGGTGCAAGGAAGACTAAGGCATATGTGGGTAAGAAAGTTCACATTCCCCAGCCCTCTATACATCCTCTCAGCTCCCACATCCTGCAGTTCGAGGTCCTATCATTTCTCATATGTGCTATGAGTTGACACCGCAAATAAGCCAACTTCCACAATAAGCTCTGATGAGTTGTCTTCTATAGTATAACATGAAATATAACATGAAAACAGGGGAGGAAAAGAACAACTTAAAAGTCATTGACAGTTTAAAGCTTTTCATTTGTTATCTGAGCTAGACAGTCTTTCTTTTTTTTAACAAATATATTTCTTAAAGCTTTTAGGGATAACAAACTAAAATAAGAATGTTCATTTTTATTAAGCACAGAATTAAATTTCAAAGATACTCTATGTTTTGGAAAACAATAGATTTTTAAAGTCAATTTTATATTTATTACCTGTATTTGTATGTGGTGTTTGGGGTAGGCAATATATACATATGAATGTAGTTACTGTGGAAGTGAGAAGAGGATATCAGACCTTGTGCTGTAGTGAACAGAAATCAGGTCCTCTGAAAGAGTAGTAAGGCCATTAATCACTGTGCCATTTCTCCAGCTTCTTAACCTATATTTTAACTGCATTTCTTCTAGTGATGATATGGGAGACTTCTTGAAAATTTCAATGCCGTCACTTCTCATAACTTACCTAGACCCAATTTCTCTAGAAGTCATTTTATTTATGGATTCTTCAATATGTTTACAAATCAATCTCATAATCCTATTACTAAAATTTGTTTTAGGAAGTCATTTCTGATATCAATTACTCTGTCAGTTAAAAAACAAACAAACAAAAGGAAAATAGACATGGCTTTGAAATCGATACATTGTGAAAGATTTAGCAAAGAAAAGGCCTTTACAAGTTTGTGTATGATTTGGGGAAAGAAAGGAATGGATACAATTGAGAGAGATGTAAACAGAGCATCTGTTGAGGCAGGAGCATGTTTAGATATTTTCAATATCTCTGAAGGTATGGGAGAAGCATCCTAAAATACTAATTTGTAGGTATATTATTCTATGTGATATAAGACTCTCCTAATGACTGACATCAAGCTGTCAGTCCTAACTCAGGAAGTACAAACTGGAAAACAATATCCAACATTAGGCCAATGAAAACAAGGAGAATTAGCAGTTTCCTACAATAAGAAAAAATGTTTTAGTTTGAAGAATGTTGTTTGGGAGAAAGAATGCTGTCATTTCTCCCGAATAGAGGCATGACTGAGGATATAAACACACTAACAACTGATGCTCGCATTCGTCAGTGTCAAACATTCATCAAACCCAACTGGAGTACAAAATCAAGAGAACCCATACATTGCAAGGTATAGAGGCCAGTATCCCAGACAGAAGATTCATTTGGGAAAAGGAGTTCACAGAAGGGATCACACCCACACATATACAGAAAATGTGCCAGAGAGACAGTGTGTGTGTGTGTGTGTGTGTGTGTATGTGTGTGTGTCTGTGTGTGTATAGAATATACCAACAGTATGTAGTGTTGGTCCTTGCTGCTTACCTTGTTTGAGAAAAGTTTTCTGTTTCTTGCTAGCTGTTTCTGTAATTTAGCCAGCTGACCCATGAGCTTCTGAGATTTCTTCAGGCCCTACTTCCTATCTCACCACAGGTGCACTGAATGATAGATGTATGCTCCCATGCCTGGATTTAAACAGGGATTCTGAGGATTCAATCTCAAGTTCTCATACTTTTCCACTAATCTCTCCGTCTCTTAGATATATTTTTCCCTTTTATGTTACAGGTATTTTTGAGCACTAAATTATGTTGTACATTATTTTACTCATACTTTTGAATGCAATCATTAAATCTGCAGGCAGTCAAAGTAACAAATTTTTATATTGTATGTTGCTCTTAAAGAGTGGAAATTACTGCCGGCGGTGGTGGTGCATGCCTTTAATCCCAGCACTTGGGAAGCAGAGGCAGGTGGATTTCTGAGTTCGAGGCCAGCCTGGTCTACAGAGTGAGTTCCAGGACAGCCAAGGCTGCACAGAGAAACCCTGTCTCAAAAAAAAAAATTACCTAGTTGTAAATAACATTTGAGAAATTTGAAACAAAATTCTAAGTGTGCACATGACAAAATTTAAAGCCTCAGGAAATCTTCTGAGATGTGACTGTTCATAAGAATGACCGCCTCTGATTTGCTTACCTGACCGCTGTATGGTTGAGTTGATTGTCTTTTCTTTTACAATACAATAAAGACAAGTTTATCTTATGCTGAATACTATATATGGGGTATAAATATATTTTTTGGATATAATTGTCTTACTTTTATGATTTAAATGTCTATATTATTTCTCCTTTTTCTCTTCGATACGTTCTCAGGATTAGGAGCTCAGCAGCCATTCAAATTGCTCTATGAAATGTATTTTGAACATTTGTTTTTCTGTGGCAATATTATGTCTAATTTTTTTCCACTGTGTATTTTGTGCATACTAAATAAGGTGCTGATACAAGTTTTTAGGGAGTAACTGAAAGACTGATTAGTGATAGACTATAGGGAACACTTGAATATCAGAGGCACCAAATTACCTGAAAGAACTGAACCTGAGAAACTGGGAGAGGAAATAGAATCATCAGGGGAACAGCTTCCTTAAGACTTTATAGAGATTAGCAAATTGCCTTTAAATAGTTGAGATAATTCTCTAAAACTTATATTTCTGAAAACTTTAAGTTATCTAAGATGAAAAGAAAGCAAAGGGCATTGTTTTCTGCAAAGAGAACTGTTGGATTTCGTTAATCAATATAACGCCTCACTTTGAGACTGGAGTACTCTCTGCTGTGCTGAGAGCTACTAGTACCTCCTAACTTAACAAAAGCATCATCTTATGACTTCAACAAAAGGTCTTCCCTTGGTCCTGGCTTACTCATCATGGTTCTTATGTGCTTAACTTTCCAATTCCCTAGCCTTCCCTTTCCATGGTTTTCACCTAAAACCTCTCATCATAGTGTTCTGCTTTCATTTTATATTCACCAGACAACTTACTGAGTGACCCTGTTCCACCTCAGATTTCTCCCATTGCTGCAGTGGCTTCAACTTTTCTTTTTGCTCATTCTCAGCATTATTGGTTTTGAAAGACCCAGGTAGACCATAAACTTTTGATCATATTGACTCAAACTCCCTCAGACTGTGTATGTGCTATTACACCTAGCAAAAAGCCTAGATTTCAAAGTCTTAATTCTGACAAAACTTTGTCAACATGAAAACAATTATTTGACTTTTATTTTCTTAGTCATTCATTAAAATGAAGATGAAAAAGCAAATAAGTAGATGGCTATAGGAGCTATTAGTGTTCTCATTCAAAATATTTAAGGGAATTATGAATCATTGATGTAGATAACATTACCAACTATTTCTTAATAAAAGTACTTTAAAATCAGCATCTCCTTGTAAGTCATGAGCCTCATTTATAAAAGTGCATGGAGATAATTTATTCATTTTGGGTTTCTTTGTTCTTATATTGATTCATCTTCAAATAACATGAAATCCATAAACTTACAAAATTGAAATCATTTTCTCCTTAATTATTTATGAACTTATTTCTGAAAAATATTTTGAATATATGCTCGCTATGCCAAGTAAAATTCCCAAATTTTAAATCTCAATGATGAAGATATTGCTATGTAGAACAAACTTCATGTCTTGGTTCATTTTAGCAAAGACTGCAATGGGTCACTTTCCCTGGATTCTGGAACATTTGGTATCTTTCCTTTTCCTTTCAGAAAAAGTTTTTGTTCTTTTTCTGAGTTAATAGAATACACCACTGACGAAGTCACTTCTTACTTCTTTTCTTTACCAATTCCATTTGTGAATCTTCAACTAGCTGTGCAATTCCAAATGATATGGTGTAATATATAATGACTTCTGGAGAAATATGTGACCAAGACACAGCTGTTGCAAACATATTTGAAGTTTTGTTTCAGGATTTGATGTCCATTCTCTGAAATGATTCCTTATTGTATTGATTACATGTCTCAGAATAGCACTTGTTACATTCTTGTCTTTACTACAAGTACATTTCTGTTCTAGCCAACTAATGGAGCCAGATGACCTAAGATAACTGCCTAAGCTTTCTTGGAAGCAGAAAGTATCCCCTTATCATTCAGGTATATATACCAAAGAGAAAAAGAACAGAAAGTAGACACTAATATGTACTAAGTCGATTTTTCTTTTTTTTTATTAGATATTTTCTTTATTTACATGTCATATTGCCCAGTTTCCCCTCCAAAAAACTAAAAAACAAAAAATAACAACAAGAACCTGTTCCCTCTCTCCTCCCCCTGCTCACCACCCCATTCTCTCCTGCTTATTGGCCCTGGCATTCCCCTACACTGGGACACAGAACCTTCACAGGGCCAAGGGCCTCTCCTCCACTAAGTTAATTCTTTTATCACACAGTGACAAAAATGTGTTAATCCCAAGTGAAAGAAAAGAACAGATTTTTCTAAAGATTGGGGTTAAATGTTTGAACAAGGGATTAAAGTAGCTAACACATTGGTGAGGTACTTATCAGAACAATGAAAATTTAATATTAATGAGTGATAGCGGAAAAGGGCAGCTAAGGGGTGTTGAAGAAGAGAAGGCTTTATACCTATGTTATTTATTGAACATAAAATTAAATACTAACTAATCTAAAATAATAAAATAAGAATTTAGTGGTCCACTTTTCATCAGTATAACAAATTGCCTTTGTCTATTAAATTAGAAGTTAGAAAATATTTCTTTGGTTTAGGGATTTGAAGAATAACAGCAGAGCATAGTCTCTGAGGATGAATACAAGTGAGTAGAATGGGGGAAGGAGGTCTACAAAGAAATAAGTTCATATCTCCATCAGGAATTCAGAAAGAAACTCAGGAAACAAAATCTGGAATTTATAACAATCCTTTTACAAAATGTACCATGTTTATATGCACACAAACACATACACACACACACTCACACACACACATATACACTGCTTTAATCCATTTTGAAGGAACATGTCAATTGACCTTGAAACACATTGAACTCTAAAAATCTAAAACATGCCCTTTAGAGGGTCACATAGTATCTAAGCCCAGCAGTTGACAGGTAAGCGAGTAAAAATAGGAAGAGAGTAAAATAGAAAGGAGACTAGATGCTCTTGAAACCTTGAGGAGCTTCAAGAACCCTTTTCATAGTAGTACATGTGCAAGTGAACTCTGTATGGAGAAACAACTGAAATTTGACATCTATGATATAGTGATTTCAGCGATATTAAAAATGGATTCTGATGCTAGAGAGATAGATCAACTGTTATGAGCACTTACTGCTCTTCAAAGGACCTGAATTCAGTGAGGTCTCTGGACTCATATCAGAGAGAGCAAGCAACCACCTCTAGCTCTGGCTCATGGCTTCCACACATATTTTCACACGTGTGCATGTTTGCACACATACATATACAAAAATTAAAAATAATTGCTCTAAATTCCTGACCAAGCATGATGATGGCAAGCTTGTATGACAATTACTGACATGAAGAACATTAGGATCCTAATGTAGAAATTAGATGCCTTGGCCATAGGCATAAAAAGTCATTGAAACAGGAATCTGTGTTGGGGATTATGGATTGTTATCTCTATTGATGACTTTACAATATTTTAAGTTTTCAGGTTTGTAAAACAGAAAGCAGCAGCACTGATCTTCAGTTTCTTTTACGGAAGGGCTGGGATATGAAGAGGCATAATTATTTGAATAGGACATTCCGATACCAGAAATTTATTTACCCATTTTTAGGCATGAGGAGTTTCAGAAAATTTAAATTAAATTTAACTTCAGAAGGTTTCAAAAATCATGAATTGTAAAGTAAAGATGTTGGAGTGTGCTTTGAATACAGGTTGCTTCTACTCCCTCTTCCCTCTGAGTTCATTCTGAAAACTTGGAAATCAATTTCAATCTGTTTTGGCATGGCGGAGTGGATGTGTTATTTGGCTCTAGTGATTGTTTCCACTGGGTAAATTCTTTTAGATCAAAGGCCGTACAAAGAGACTTGACTTTCTGGTGTGAGAGATAGAAACAGAGAAATAGTAAAAGGAAGAGGCAATTTCTGAGTTAACATCCTTCACTGTGTTTGTCTTTCTTATCTCTCTGATAAAGAGCTTTAGACTGCACAATAAATTTTGTCTTTATAAATAATTCAGAAAAATAGGAGTGACTTCTAGATATATATAAAAACAAAGTCACTGAAAGAGAAAATAGTATACATCATTTTCATGGTGCTATCTTTAAGATTTAGTATGCATAATTGGGAAAACTTCTATCAAAGAACAGAGGTATTATCAAATTAGTTACCCAATTATTATAATCAGAAATATGTTCTTCTAACTAATGACTGTTTCTAAGACCCGTACAATTCCTTACATAGTGAAAGTGTCTTTGGCTATTTACTGTGAATCATTGCAAAACATTACGTTTGAGTTTATGATAAAAATTTGTCTCAGAGTGAGAATTTTTATATAATCTCTCCATGGGCTGGCTAACAAAAGACAAATAACTAAATGGTGCACATTTTTAAACCTGAACGTGATCTATGTCTAAAAGAACTGCAGGAACAACATGGAAAAGAGACTGAAAGACCAGCCCAACTTGGGATCCATCCAATGGGGTGGCAGCACCAAGGCCTGATAGTATTACTGATGTTATTGAAGCCTAGCATGGCTGTCCTCTGAGATGCCCAACCAGAGGCTGACCCAGACAGATGCAACCATTGAATGGAAGCCAGGAATGTCTATGGTTAAATTAGGGGAAGGTTTGAAGAAGCTGAAGAGGAGGACAACCACTTAGGAATACCAACAGTCTCAACCAACCCAGACCTCTCCTCTACTCCCCCAGCCCTGAAGCTACCAAAGGCTGAGCCACCAATCAGGCAGCATACACCCTGGTGCAAGGCCTCTGGTACAAATATATCAGAGGACTGGCTGCTCTGTCCTCAGTGGAAGATGTGCCTAATCCTTGAGAGACTTGAGGCCTCAGGGAAGAGAGATGCCTGCTGGGGAATCAGTGACAGGGGGATCACCCCCTTGGAGGCAAAGGGGAGGAGGAATGGGATGAGGAACTGTGTGAGGGGGGACCTCAAGGGTGCAACAGCTGGAATGTAAATATATAAAATAATTTAAATTAAACCAATAGATAAGTAAATAAAGCAAGGATCAAGGCTGTGCTCTACATATATTTGAAAATGAAAAAATGTTATAATCTGGATTTGATATTACTAATAAAAGCCTGGGTTACACTGAAAAAAAAGAAAAAAGAAAACACTTCCAAAGTTCCACATCAGTGAATAAAAGATGGTAGAGGGTGGAGTTCTTAGACAGGAAAGGAACACAGTGCACCATCTACCACCACCTCACATCTGCTTATGTATGCATGTTTTAGCCAACATTTACTGAGATATATTAATTCAATATTGTATTAAGTTATGTGAGCTATTTACCAAAATACGAAATACTGAGATAATTGTGGAAACTTCATAATTTACACGTTGTTGTGTTGCAGTAAGGGTAGTAAAGACATTTATTTGTATTTGACAGCTATAGAATAAACAATCAGGCAAAACTAAGATTTCAGACATGGTGTATAATGCTAAATTCCAAAGATGTCCGAATTCTGTTGAACTATTGCATATTAAGTTTTAAAACTACATAAATTTCATGGGTCATTTACTAAGCTGGACTACAACAAAATAGGCCAAGTGAATAAAGATATATAAGAGATAATTGGGATGCATGCATTTAACACATTTCTGTGTACATTTGTGTACATATACATCTTGCCACAGTATATGGGGAGAGATCTTCTGACAACACTTCTATGGATACACTGTGCCCTTTCACCATATGAAATGCATAATTAAACTCAAGTCTTTAAGTGTGGAGGACAATATCCTTACCTGCCGAGCCATCTCACCAAACTTATAATACGATTTTCTGGTTTATTAAAAATACAAAATTGAATACATGCCATGTCATATTAAAGGTTATAAGTGGGAAAGTACTTTACATCTAGGAAGCATTATCAGCCTGTAGAACTGGAGTCTGGATAAAAAGTATCTAAATGTTTCTTTAAATGATTAAAAACCCTATTACCCTGCTATAGAAAGCTATTTTATTGTAAGGCAAATCCATTTTAAGCAGAGTCAAAAATCCTTGATGTAAGTCTTTATGTCTACCCATATAACATTACCTTGAGGACAAAGTTATAGCAATATGCAGGCATATCTTCTTACCTGAAGGCCCATGAAACAAACATTAATGGTCAAAAAGGACAAAACCCCTGCAAAAAGGCAGACTGTTATTTGCCATAAGCCAGCATTGTCTTGAGTGGTATGTGGATAGAACACTCTTAAAGAGTCAGAAAATAGTGAACACATGGTGCGAAGTACTTGGGAAGAAATAAAGAATAAACACACAAGTATTTACCTGCATTTCGTTTATATTGCATTTAAGTACCATATGCTACTTTGCTGGGAGAGAGGCTGTTTGTTAGTCGTATGCTTATACTTGTTATTTTTTTTTTTTATTTTTTTATTCTCTTTTTAATCTTTTACATGTGTTTGCATGTGATGCTACTAAATGGAATTCAACCTCTGAGTTAAGTAGCAGAAGTAAGAGTAGGATTGAGTTCTTCCATATCCTTCCTTTGTACTGCACTTATTTTAAATTCTGTTTCCTATTGTAATCCCACTTGGCATGTGAGACCACAGCTCTTCTTGCCCCTGAATCAATCAGGTTGATTTTCATGTCAGTCTAGTCTCTAAGACAGTCTCACAGGCATCTTAAGCAGGTTTGTAAAGGATAGCAATTCTAAAGAGCTCAGAGCTATAAATTAACACAAAGCTCCAGTCAGCCGCAGTCCTTGAAATGCTAATGGGGAGACATGTTCATGGAAACAGACCTTAGTTTCAGAGTGCATACATCATATGGAAAACAAAAGTAAATTTGAAGACAGGTCATTAGATAGCTTTTATTTGGGTGTATCTACATCTTGCTCTCTGTGAGCAGATTTTAAGGGGATTTTAAGAGAAGAAACTTGAGCCAAGTAGTCCATTTATAGCTCTGGCCAAGGCAGTCATCCCATTTCTCTGTCTATATTCTTTTGAAAAGAAAATAAATTAGACAGTTTGGAAGAAAATCAGCGCATCTTTTCTTTTTTCCTTGAGCCAAAAGTCTAGCAATTATTCAAGCCCATTTCACTAATTTCAATTACTTTCCCAACATCAATGTATATACATCATTTCAATAAAGATCTTTTTTAAAGTACAGGAATAAAGATTGACCACACCCCTCCCAAAAGATACTCAAAGCATTGGATCCACAGCAATTTCACTAAGGCTACTTTTGTAACCCACTCATTTTCAATAAAACATACTTTAATGTAGTAATTATTACAAATAGAGGTAGAAATGAAAGTAAATTGTGTCTTTGATTTTGTTGCCCTACCATGCCTTAACATTGTCTTCCTGCTTAAAATATATTCATAAAAGTTATATAAGTGTTTTTTTTATGTGATTAGGTGTGTGTGTGTGTAGATGTGTGAGAGTAAATGTGTATTCTTGAGTAGGTGTGTTTGTGTGTATGTACTTATATATGTTTGTTTAAAATTTTATGCATCGGCTCTAAGATAGCATTTCTCAACTCATGCATTGCAACACCTTTGACAACTGTTTATCTCCAAAAATATTTACATTATGATTCATAACTTTATCAAAATTACTGTTATGAAGTAGCAACAAGAATTTCTGGTGGGCAGTCACGACAACCTGAGTAATTGTATCAAGGGCTCTCACCATTAGAAAGACTCCACTGGCCAAGGAGATCCTGAGAAAGTTATTGAATACCAATTCGCTAGTTTACATATTTACAAATAAAATATAATTTGTTAATCACTGTGAAAGGAATACTTCCTAAGTTCCGTGAGCTTTGTCACAATGATTTATATGCACACACACAGTGATCATTCCTTGTCTTTTGTGTAGAAACATCTCTAGTATCTGATGTTAAATACTTGATCCAAATTTATCTTAAGCCTCTCAACAAACTAAAAAATGAAAATACATTTATTCTGTGCTATATATCAGGAAATAATTCTTACAAATAAATGCTAATTGACTTCTCTACAGCAATTAATATATGTCCAAATTAGAATGAGAATCTCGGTTCATATTCCCAATCTAGTCCTGTCTTTGGCTGTTAGAAGTTTTCAGAGAGAAATATTTTGAGCTTCTAAATATATTTATTTGATTGAAAATGTACAGAAGGAAAGTATAAAAATTCTTGAATTCTTTAAAAGTTTGGATGGTATCATATTTCAGGGGAAGAAAATGACAGCAGCCTTAGGCAGGCCTGTTCGCAGTGCCTGTCTCTCGTTTTTTAAAAAAGCAAGGTAATCTAACTTGAGAGTAGAGGCCAGAAAAGATAAGATCCACAGTCTTAAAAACTGGCACCTGAAAAGATAAGTGAAGAATGTATGGAGGGTTGAGGATTGTATTGGTATACTGAACACTAAATGTGTAAACTTGGTGTAGGGATGAGTTTACAATAATAAGAAAAGAGATGAATGAAAGAGATATCAAACCAGAGAACTAAGCACATTCTCATTTGCCTGTTCAGGAGATAATGAAAATGATCTCTAGTTCAAAGAGAAAAATAGAACAAGTGTAATAGGATGAATCATTGAGAACTAGAATTTTTTTTTAAAGTTGATATTTAGAGAAAAATAAAGTTATCTATTTTATATTCAAGGAGATAAGTATTTGTACTTTTTGTACATAAATTAAAGAGCTGTTTGATAAATTGATCAGTAATTTGCAATCTTGGTTTCATACTAAAATTATCTAGAGTATTTCTAAAAACACAGTACTGGATATTCCTTGTAGAATCTGTAATATCTGGAGAGTATTGGTCAGAACCTACAAATACGCATTTTAACATGTCTCCAGATGATCAGCATGCTGACCTCAAAGTGTGATTTCCAAACTACCAAAAATGCCTTATCATTTTTAATTGCTTTAAAATGTGTTTTTTTCTCGTCTCTAGGTCTACAACTGTGGGATCAGTATTAGATGTAGGATCTAATCTCTGCATAGATATCAATATCATGCTTAACCTTCCATTATAAAGAATACAGAATTTGTAAGTTGAAATGTTAATTTAGAAGCTTCCAGGGGCATGTTATGCCAGAAGCACAGATGCACATTTTTTTTTCTTTCTACAATGTCAAAATTTCTTGAATAACAGTAAACTTACACAGGAAGACATTTCAAAGGCAGCTGTTTATTATATTATCCTATCCTGACAGTCCTGGTAGAGACAAAGTCAGATATGTTTTTTCCTTATTAATTAATAATAATTTTAATATCACATCACATGGTACACAGTAAATATATATACATGTATGTCTTTTTAAAAGAAAGTTATTTAATGAGGCTAAGCTGAGTTCAAGAATTTTTAGATGACTGATAGAAATGAGTAAAGGCTCTGGGTTGCTAAGAGAAGAAAACAAAATCAGCCCTGGGAATCAAGCCATTTTTATAGATATCACGGTGGAGATTATGGATGTAATCAGTGTTAAGGACAACATATGAGAAATAGCTCCATGGCTGAAATCAACCTAGTAGACCTTGTCAATGCACCTAATCTAAACAGTCAAAATTTCTTGTCACTTTGTCCTTCAAACATACAGCAATTACCAGACAATATAACTGCAGGGAGCACTGTCCTTCTGCTTGCTGTCTGTCTGTCCATTATTTTGTGAGGTATGAGTGCTAATCTGCACCTTACCCTTCTTCTGGAATGTACTACAAATTTTTGATCTGGTTTCCCTGGTATGATTTAAGATACCAACCAGATACCCTCTAGTTTCAAGTCATCCTAGTAGATTTATAATGTATATAAGGAAGTCATTTTTACGTCTGCACTTCTTTGATAGGCCTCCACAGATAGAATATATGGCCCCCAAAGCATGGCCCAGACTGAAAAACACTCTTTTACATAGTAGAGGACAATCTAAGAGCAGAAAACAGCCTTATCTCAACTTTGTCTAAGAACCAAGTTCTCAACTTTGAGAGACAACAAACTTTTCTGGTAAGTTACATAAAGAAAGTTGGGCCTTTACTTTTAGATGAATCCAAGAAAATTATTCTCATTTGATCAATTACTTGACTTAGATTCAACTATGTTTCCCCCTGTTCCCAGTGCAACAGAGTACTGAAGTGACTTCGACATGGGTATTTAAGGCTTGAAGAATTTAAATGAATTAATTCAGATTATGAAAGGATTTAAAGTTAGTAAACTGATTTGTTTTTTGTCTGTTGTTTTCCCTAACCCTCTCACATTTCACCCAGGAGAAGCAACAAGAAAAAATTTGCTGGACTTCGCCATTTTAACATTAGACTTCTCAGTATTTAAGAACTGAAAGAAGAATGTGATATCCTGTTATAACGACAGAAAATAGTCTATACCTGTAATCTTCTTAAAGTAGTTATATAAGGAGCACACACAAAGTGAATACACACAGTTATTGTGAAGACATTGGTCTAATATCACATAATACCATCATTTCTTCCATCTTTTTAAAATTGTCCACAGAAGCCACAGGAAATGGGCATTGTATTACTGAAAGTATGAGAAGAATGAGATTACGACAAGTACTGAAATATTTCCTTCCAAGGAAGCAAGCTATTATTATAAAATATCATGCAGACTCTTAAAAATAAAACAGGAACAGAACATTTCAAGGTTATTAAGAAAATTATAAAGATTACAATTTTTATTCTCATTTCTAGAAAGGCTATGGGAAACTATTGCTTACCTGGGAAGTATTTCAAATCATGGACAACTATTATTTGGAACCTGACAGAAAAAAAGTAAAACTATCCAGATATTAAAGTGATAATTTGAAAAATGAAAAATTTATATTTATTGAAATAATACCTATTTTAGTAATTTAATTTTCCCAGATGATGGGTACCAATTCACGTAACTAAAGAGGGTTTATTCACCTTAGTTTTGGAGAAAAGCTAGAGGAGCTTCTGAAAGACAACTAGCTCCAGTCATTTAATTCTTTTTAATAATTTATCAATGTGTACTAAAAAAAAGAGAGAGAGAAAGAAAGGCCAAATGATTGTGTGGTTTTGGAAGACTCTAATTCAAACTTGGTTAAATGCTTAATTTGTTTAAAAATTCATTGACATTATCTTAAATCTGTATTTTAAATACGCTTTGTGCCAATGAATGTCATTTCATTCTCCAGAGTTCCATGAGGCAACATAATGACTAATGTAGGAGACAGGAATTTGTATTGGGCTCAAATTCTAAATCAATTGGAGACCTTTGTAAGGTCATACTCATATTTACTTTTATCATTTTCTGATTTTTAATTAAAGTTGACATAAAGGATTGACATTTCAATATTACTAGTTTAGCTGATATTGAAATTTTAAATTATGTATGATCACCATGATTAAGATCATGTTGAATTAATTGCTTCTGTGTAAACTACAGAACTAACTTAGTTTCTGTTTATTTATGTTTACAAGTCCGAAGATGAAACAATGTGCTCACAATTTACACATTTGAGGTTAAGAGAACTCATAGACTAAATACATTTGTTACTTTCATACACATAAGCAATAACTATGCATGGATTATCAATATAAATATAAACATTAAAGTTGAATGTTTAAAATAAAAATAATAGCATCCTATCATTTTAGTTAGAAAAGATTCTTAGAAATATTTTTGCATTTATTCACTTGCTTATCTATCTATCTACCTATCTAGTGCATGCATGTGTATATGTATGTATATATGTATGTATGCATGTATGTTTATGCATCCATGTCATGACATAAATGGAAGTTAGAGGGTGACTAATGACAGTGGAATTTTTTCTACCACAAGCTGTCAGACCTGGTGGCATTCTTTTCACCTAGTCACCTGACCACTTCAGTCTTCGTTAATACTCAAATGTGAAAATTAAGTATTGATCAAACAATAAATGTGTGAAATTGTGTTACATATAACTCAGCAAATTAAAAAGAAATGTAACATTTAACAACTCAAGTCAAACATTTTTAATACAATTTTTAAGAAAAAGTAACAATGGTAGAATTCAATATTACAGCATTCAATAAAAAAGAGAATTAATAAACACATACAATGTACATGCTATGATGTAAATCTTAACGTTGCTTTAAGTAGATTATTTATTTAAGAAGTTTTATATTGCTGGGCAGTGGTGAAGCATACCTTTAATCCCCTCACTTGGGAAGCAGAGGCAGGCAGATTTCTGAGTTTGAGGCCAGCCTGGTCTATAGAGTGGGTTCCAGGACAGCCAGGGTTATACAGAGAAACCCTGTCTCAAAAAAATCTTTAAAAAATTCTTGCAAACCGAATCAAAGAACACATCAAAACGATCATCCACCATGATCAGGTAGGCTTC
>NW_022196914.1:14620643-14622187 GCF_008632895.1 Mastomys coucha
AGCCAGAGCTGTATAGAGAAACCTGTCTTGAAAAAAAATAGCAAAAAAAACAAAAAAATTAAAATTTATTTCTTTTAATTTTTGATATTAAAAAAAAAAAAATTATATCTTTTTTTATAGTAGTGCTTATCGGTCATTGCTAGAAACTCAATAAACTATTCAATAACATAAAAATTTTAAATTTAAATGAAGTGATTTTTGTATGCAGATTAAGAGAAAAAAGACATGTTTAATTTAGAGTTGTACAAACTTAATTTGACCATATCATCATCTATGAACAATGAAAATTGAGAAGAAAAAGAGAGTTTATGAACATGAAAAAATATATGTATATATTACCATGGATATATTTATTTTGTATAAATATATATGTTTTTCAAATGAAGTATTTATTAGTTTCTTCTTTTTTTATTTGATACATATATGTCAAAATGAGTATATTTTGACATATATGTATCAAATAAAAAAAGAAGAAACTTCCACCTATCATCAAACATAAAATAATGAACTATATCTACACTAAACTTAGAGTACTTACTGTTAACAATGATGTTTCAAATTATTATTGATTGTACAATGCAATGAAAATGTTGGCACATGGATAAAACATATAGATTTGAAAGTGGTGTCTGACAGGATTCGAATTCAGAAATATTGTGTTAATTTACAAAATTTTATAAATAGCAAATCAAATTGGATATCTGAGGGTATAAGATTACCATAGAAGTAACATATGAACTCGTTTTGATTTAAAAAAAATAGAGTGGTATGCTTTTCTTAATGTGATTTCTCACTAATTTAAAAAGAATAGGAAAGGAAACAATTGCCATGCATATGCTTCAACCAGACAAATTGTCGGCTATAAATTGAACCCAGGCTGCTGTATTGGCATGGCTCAATATAGGAGTATGGTTCTATTCTGTCATTGACTCATCATCCTGCTGGCATTGAACATGTGCTTCTTGAAGAAAGTGATTAAAAGAACACATCTATCAATACCAGTTATTAGTTCAAGGTAATGAGGAAGCAGAAGTTCCATATGATCCCATCATCCCAATACTAATCAAAAGCTTAATTGTCAGGAATAATTGTGGTAAAATGCAGAAATAAGACACATCTTTCACTCTGGGATGTTTTTATAGTACACTATATCTACCTTATACTTTGTACCACTTTCTAATAATCCCATTGTATTATGAATCCATCAAATGACTGATCAATAGGTGAGGTCAAAGCTATCATGACCCAATCACCTCCCAAACATTGAATCTAACATTTGGACTTCTCAGACTTCAACACATGACTCTTTAAGGCAACACTTCAAAACAGACTCCTCCACCCAAGTCCATGAGTGTGCATGTGTTTACTGATATGCATATGTGTTTAAAAATATGCCTTAATAGTTTATACAGATTGTCAATCTGACAAGCTCTAGCATCATCTTCTAAACAAATATCTCTGGTTATGTATATGAGGGCCTTAAAAAAATTAAGTTAAGCCAGGCAGTGGTGGCACATACCTTTAATCCCAGCACTTGGGAGGCA
>NW_022196914.1:14622197-14668092 GCF_008632895.1 Mastomys coucha
ATGGTAATATGCATCCTAAAATTGATCTGTACCATCCTAGGCTGACCTTGAATATAAAATCCTTCAGCCCACTTCTTCCCAGAGCCTAATTAATAAGTGCACATCTCCATTCCTGGCAATAATTTGCTATTGGAAATGTTTGATTTGTGGAAGAATTTTAAATTACCAAGTATAATTTAATTAATATTAACCAAGAAGATCCAGGTGAGTAAAAACTTAATTTAGGCACCAAAAGATGTTTAAAAAGATTGGTGAAACCCTTCATTGCTCATCAGATAGTTAAAATTTCTAAGGAGTAAAGAAAAATCGCTAAACTACAAATTAAGTACATTTATACTCTGTCCTCTCTATAACTTTCTGTATGTCCAAGTAATGAATAGACAGCATAAGACTACTTAGATATCACCTTCTAAATAGTTGTTTTTTGTTCTCAATATTATTATTTCAAGAGAGATTCTATTCTACGGTATATTAGCCATAAAAATAATGAGGAACTGCAATCCCTTGGTGAATATTTTCCTTGAATGGTAATGTAAACACTGAACAGTAACAATGTAAGTTACATCTGACACCTCCCCCACGCCCGAAACTTCACTACCATCTTACACTCAGCAGATAGAAAGTATGAAGATTCCACTCAAATAAAACTAAATGTCTTTTCACCAAGTTTGAAATTATTGCTATCTGTGATCCTTGACAGCCAATAAAGAAAGTCCAATGACATCTTTAAATGTAGGTCTTTAACATTCAGCATGTGTCAAAAGAGTTTGTAAAATCAGGTGAATCATTTAACATGAAAGATGAAGACTAATAACAGAACTCCAAATAAGGACAAAGAATTAAATGTGGGAATTCAGAAACAAATACATTTAAAATGTAATTAATATATGCATTAAACTTGTGGAAGTTTTAGCATAAAAATAGTTCAGAAAATAGAGTAAAAACTAAAAAATTAAATATTAGATAAAGGCAAAAAACCTGAATAAAATATCAGGAGATATAATTTTTATTAGAGTTTTAAAAAATGTAAAATGGGGTATATAAGGTAAGAACATATTAAAGAAAGAAAATAACAACCCTTATCCAATTTGAGAGACTGAGCGTGTCCCTTTCAATCAACACAAACCTCAAAGAATTCTGTTCTGAAACCTATCATCATCATTCTTGAAATTCAGAGCTAAGATGAAAGTCCCCAGAGAGTCAAAAATGGTGCAACATTTACATTTAATCAGGCTGATAAAAAAGTACCACAAATATACAGTTAGAATGTCACTGACAAAAATGGTACTGCTTCTTATACATGCAGGTAAGATGTGAAATACACATTTAGGAATGTTAACACTAGTGTCCTTTAAAGGCTGAGTTATTTTATGATATATCATTCAAACACTAAAACTATCCTAAACCTCAAATGCAGTTACTATGCTTAACGTCCCCAACACTACCACTTTGCAATGGCTCTTTACCTGTCATTAAGTTATCAAATGATTGTATTATATTATTATTCTGAACAATTCTAGCAAAAGAAAAGAGCAAATCACAAAACTAATTCCTGATCACTGGAATTAAATAAAGGCTTGAGCCTCTGTTGCCCTGCTTCAGAGTTTTAACTCTACTGAATGCATGTCACAAAACTGAATTTCATGTCATAATAAAGTATTAAAACAATGGACCTGAGTATATATTTTGTTAAAAATAAAATAAACCACAATTAAATTAGATTAGCCAAAATATTTAAAGAATCATCAAAACTTAAAAGACATCGAGAGCCAGAGCTTAATAGAAAAAATTTTTAGTGAGCAGGTTCAGTAACTGTCATCTCAGCACTTGGGATTTGCAATCTGAAGGATCAGTAGGCAAAGACCATTCTCAGGTTACTGTCTGTATCTGGGTTTCTTTCATCAGAATAATCAGGCCTAGCTTCATTCATTTATCTTGGAATTTCATGTTTCATTTTAGCCATTGAGTATTATCCATGTTTCACAGCTTCATTTTCCATGCGTCATTTGTCAACTATCTTGGCCATTTCACTTCGTGCCTGTTGTGAGTAGAGCAGCATTGAACACGGACTAGCACATATGTCTTCCATAGTACATAGGGTCATGTGAGTTTATATTTGAGTGATTGAACCTGATCGTTAATCCATTTCTAGATTTTAAATTGTTATCTGTTCTCTTACTTTATATGTCTGAGTGTATTTTCACAGGCCTTTGCAAGAGCAGCTAATCCTCATAACAGCTAAGCAGATTCTCCAGTTCCTATTTCCAGATTTGTTTGAGCTATCTCAGTACTTATTTGAATAGTGGCAGCATTATTTGGCGCTACCAGCAGTGGTGGATATATATTCCTCTTTCTGAACATCCTAGTCATTATTTCTCACCTGTTTTTTTTTCTTTTTGTTAATCTTTGCCTCTCTGATTGGGATAACACAAACTCTTACATTTCCCTACTACCTGGAAATGGTAAGTATAATTTTTTTCTCTGTAACCAGGCCAGACTTTGAATGGAGGGATTGGGACACTAACACAGTTACAACACTGAGGAAGGTGATCACATTTTGCTAAATCTGAACTTGATAACATTTTATCTTAAATTTCTTTCTTTTTTTTTAAATTTTTTTATTTTTATTTTTTTTTTACTTTTTATTAAACATTCCATTTGTACTTTAAATTTCAATCATACTTTTTAAATAAAATTTTGCACCACACTCATAAGGTGGTGTCATATATACACTTCTCCAAGGCAATAAATTATCTCTGATCCTCTTCTGTAAAATGGGAGATATTAACTGAACCAGATATCTGAAGGAAAATAAGGAAGATGAGGAACACAATGGAATAAAAGAAAGTGATTATAAAGCAAACTGGATGAAGCTTTCCTATAAAAACAAAATTACACCTTGCACAGAGTGGATGGTATCTTAGGAATAACTTGCCAACTGCATCGACATTGAAGCAGGAATCATGCGCTCGTGCTTATGAACACATTTGCTCCAATGTTCTCTTAAAGCATATATGGCACAAAGGTGATACCAGAGAAATCAGGTAAATTGGGTAAATTGACTTATTAATCTTCTTCCTCCCTGATACCCATGCGTCCGACAATGAATATAAATTTGATAGCCAAAGCTCAAGGAATCAGTGTCCTAGGAAGCTGCAGAGAAAATCCAAGAAAACTTCAGAAACCTCAGCTATGACTCTTGAGCCACTGATATGATGTTATTCTTCTAATTGTTTGCAGAAAAGTAAGAGCATGATTATTTAAGCCAGAAATGAACAAGCTTTTTGATCCTCACAGCCAAATGTAATCATCCACTTCACCAACTGCCACTGCTCACCTGGAAGTCTCCACCTCGCTGCTGGAAAAGCATTTCTAGCACAATGATTCTCTCAGCTGGGGAGGAAAACAGTCCAGGTGCCAAGAACAATTTACGTATCCTAGATGTGCCATCTCCCACAAATATTTGTAAATTCACTCATTTCCATCTTTCCATCGATATTCCTAGGGCAATATGTGAAAAATGTTCCTGAATTGGGTCCCTCTATTTCCACCCACTCTAGGAATCTGGCAACACTGTCAGCAAGCTCAACTCTAAAATAAGATGTGTGTACTTCAGGCACTGTAAACTTTGTAGGGCTACAGATATAACTCAGGGGTAGATCACTTCCAGAACAACAAGACATGCACGTACAAACGCAGGCATGCATGTGCATGGGTGCTCACACACACCACATATACCGCACACACACACACACACACACACACACGCACACACACACACACACACACACACACGCATTTCACGCACATGAGATGGAGAAGTATTTCAAAGTCTAATTCTATCCTTCCTCTCATAAAGAAATGCTAAACATGATCTTTTAATATCCAGAAAAAGGCACAAATGCAAAACATTCTTAAATGGTATAGGATAGGTTGGAAACTGCAGCTCTCAGAGCAAATCGAATTTTGTAAAAGTTTTTGTTAGTGTATGCTTTAAAGTATAATCATAGTTTGTGTGTGTATTTGCCTTGGCACACATGCAGACTCTCACGCATTTGTGTGTGTGTGTGTGTGTGTGTTTATATTATTTGGTACTTTAGGAAATAATAATGCAGGAGTAAATACTGAAAATAAAAAATATGGCCCTGAAAAACATAAAATATTTGCAATTGTTTTATACAGTTTCTAGATTTTAAAATATTTGTTAAAACCATTTATAAATTTGTACACAGGTATACTTCAAATATACAAATTTTTAAGTTGAAGAATATTCTTTTCCTTTTTTGTAGAGATTAAAAGATCAGACCATCCAGAGCAGCCCCATAGGAACTTCAATAGCTGCCTAGAGGAGAAGAATGGTAGAGAGAAGGTAATTATCCCATTTAGGTGGGCATAGCCAACAGACACAAGGAAGACCAAAAAAAAAAAAAAAATCTCACTGGATGAAAAGACTGGCTTTAAAGAATGAGGAAACCCTAGATGTTGGGGAAACCTGGTGTATCATGGAAAGAAACTTTATTTTCTCAAAGTAGAATAGGTAAAATAGAAGTTGAGAAAGGATGCACACATATAAAGTTACATGACAATAGTTTGATAAGTTACTTCCCTTAAAAGTATGGATTCTAGGAAGGAAAAGTACAGTATCTTATTAAGGGTGGTCTTTTGGGTAGGTTATTAAACCATTGCAACTAGAATGTTACATTTCCAATTAAGTATTTTGGAAGGAACTGTACATACATACATATATATGTGCATATATATTTATATATATATGTATATATATATATGAATCTTGGCTTGATTAAATATGTAAAATTAAAATATCAAATCATAGCCTTAAATTTTTAAAAATTCAGATTTAAAATATGGTGTTTATATAATAGACTACTAAATTATGTGTGAACACTATTAGTCAGCTTTCTGTTATTCTGAAATAATCAATGTATTAAGAGTGGCCTTTTGGAATTTTTACTATTAACAACATATTTAATTTTATGAACTATTTCAAATCAATATTCTTAGTCACTGTTTTCTAAGAACAGTTCTCTAAGTTGTTAATATAGCAAATGCCTGTGATAATTAGCTTATTATGGGACAATATATATTTTGGTTCACAGCTTTAGGGGATTTAGTCTATGCTTGGTTTTCCCAATTACTTTTGGGCCTGTCATGTGGCTACTTGTCTTTGTGAGTAGTGCACAGAACAGCAATGTGTTCAGTACATGGACATGATATAAATGAAACAAGAGAAATGGTCTTGCATAGCACTCTCCCTTATATCAACATGCCTTAGAGGCAGGAAGATTCATTTTGCCTTGTCTATTAGCATTTCTGCAAATTTATCTTTTAATGCAGGACATTTGAGGGTCATTCCAAATTCAAAGTATAGGATTTAACTCAGGCTCATCAAAGGCTTATTGCTTTCTCAAAACCCAAAATATGTTTGGCTGTGGCAACATCTATGAATGGCTAAAGTCTTAATATTTCAGTATTTCTCAAAAGACTTAGTCCAGAGTACACTCTTAACTTCATGGTAAACTCGTAGAGAAGTCAAAACAACAAATTACATACTTGCAATATAAAATGATACAAAACACAAAAGTCACACATGGTCATTCAAGAAGAAGGAAACATGAGAACAAAGAATGATTCAACACTAGAAATGAAGAAAGTCAAAATAAATTATTGTTGCTAAATATTACTAGTGTCCAGAGTATAGGGTTTCAGAAATCCTAGTTAATAGTCCCTGAGAATAACTGAGTGAAATCAACATGGACTTCTTATATTTCTAGGATTTTAACTGAAATAGAATTTCATCCTTTTCTCTAATCCCTTTCCTACCTCTACCCATTCCCTGTTGCCCTCTCTTGAACCTTCCCATGTCCCCTACTTTCAAGTTAATAGCCTCTTTGCTATTATTGACACATAAGTACAGATACATACAGATATATACAGATATAAATACAGATACATAAGTACATAGGTAAACAGAAAAATATAAAAACATGTACCTTTATGAACAAAATTCATATGCATATTTCATATACATATAATTTCATATATATGATATATATATCACAATATATATGTGAGATATATATATATATTGTATTGTGTATATATATATCACAATACAACCGAAGGATGACCTCTCTGTATTTGACAGCCAATGAAGGAGCTCATCCCTGGAAAAAGGCTCAAGCTCCTTCTCCCAGAATTCAGTAGTTGCCCACAGTTCTTTATCTATTAGAGGGACCCCAGCACATTTTCCTCAATCTATACTTGCAAATGTATTGGTAATGCCATTTTGCAGCCTTGTATAATATGCCATATCTAAGAAAGACTTTATCAGAGAGTATTTCATGTATTCTGGATCTTAGAGTATTCCTTTCCCTTTTCCCCCTATGTTCTCTGAGACATAGATGCAGGGACTGTGATATAAATGCATCCATGAGGACTGGGCTCCACAAGTTCTGCTGATCTCTTCCTTGTACCCACTTTTTAGTTTTCAGTAATAGTCACTATTTACTGTGAAGAAAAACTCTTAATGATGTGTATGACCTATCAGTGGGTATAATGTTAAAATTTAGAATTTAGTTAAAATGCATGTTCATCTATCAAAATAACATATAACTTAGATTTCCATTATCAAGAAGGATTTCTTTTCTTCTGAGTGGATATTAAGTCCAGTTAGACAGCCCTTAGTCACCACTGATAGGCATGTGCCATTTATTGCATCTTTATGGATATTTAGCCATGCTGGATGCCACAGTCACTGTTTAATTGCTTCTTTCCCTGGGTAACTTTTATATTGTTTTTGGAAATGACAGAAGCTAGATCAAAGAAATAAGACTTTCATGTCAGATACAGTTTAAATCATCTGATTTCTATATCATAAGAATACAACTGTTTTATTGACTAGATTCACATGCTTCCTAGACCTTCCATTGACAGAACATCCCTGGATTAGACATACATGGGTAAGCAGAATTGCAAAGACTCCAATTTTTAATTGGTTTAAATAACTTTGCATGTATACGTCTATGAGCCAATGATAACTGGAGTCTTGTTGATTCCTTTATGCACTAAAGATATCTATCTTATGGTTTTAGTACAAAGAAGAGCAGCATGTGTTTCTTAATGGGTTTACCACATATAACTAGTTCTGCTTCCAACATATTGAATGAACAGTTGGTTGACATTTTGGCCAAGGAAAGATTTCTCATCATTGTCTTTCATTAGTGTTCGATAAAAAGTGTCTAGTATTGTGACTGGTCACTTTTTTTTTGTACCTGAATATCATGCAGAACAATCTGAAAACCACAGTTTATTTTATTTCTGATTGAAGAGAATTCTTCATAAAGCTAAATATTCATGCTTAGAGAAACAGTGAGTAGAAAGTGTTGAGATACTTTTTCTGCATTTTCTGACTTGTACTTTGTTGGCTTGAAGAAAGCCACTTCAACTTGGTGATAAAATGCCACCATGATTATCCAAGTTAATGACTGCAGGGACCAAAGTACACTAATTTATGATGGCACAAATGACACAGTAAGTTATTAGTCTGCAGTTAATCATTCTGCTTCAAGTAAAGACATGAAGAATTCTGCACCATATTAAGATGTATACTGAAAATGAGAAACTATAGATAGTTCTAAAGGAGTACACATTTATTTATCTGTGGAAATTGTTCACAGATGACAGGTTGCATCTCTAGGTGCTACTGGTACTTCAACTGTCATTGATCCAGATGAACACCCAATTGAGGATGTATAAAGAAAAGAAAAAAAAAAAAAACAAAACAGAAATTGGGCTGGGCAGTGATGGTGCACAACTTTAATCCCAGCATTTGGAGGCAGAGGCAGGCACAGAGAAACCATGTCTTGAAAACAATAAAACAAACAAGCAAAACAAAACAAAACAAAACCAGAAATAAAAGTAGGACATGAACACTCGTAGGGATGCTGGTGGAGATCGTTTATTGTAGATATGAGGGAAAGCCTAGCCAGAGACATCTTGACGGGTCCAGAATAAACATGACTGGACATGGCCATGTAAAGAAAGTGGGGCAGGGAGAGAAAAAGAGGAATCCAGGTACAGCAGCCAAGAAAACTTGAGTCCAAAGGTGCACAACATAACCAAAATGGCTGGCCAAATTATATAAGGAAGCGCACCTAGGGAAAGAGTGTCCCATCCCCTGGGCTGTGGTGTTTACTGTAGGGTGTGGAGTATGCCAGGCAGGAGGTCCTTGTAAAAAGTAAGACCTGAGAGGTGCTGGAAGCACCTAGTAGCAAGTATATGAGTTAATGTGTTAATAGGCATCTCAGCTTTTGATCCCAAGTTCGAGACCTAACATGTACTATATTATCTTCAAAATGTTGTCATGGTATACAATGCGTCATTTTGCTGAAAGAGGGAGAAGTCAATTGCCACAGTTTATTTAATCTCAGAAGGGATATTTGACATGTCTCACACCCCAAAACAACCCCAAATATCACTGAGATAGAATTTTTCTGATTTGTTTTTGTTGTTTGTGTGTGATTTTGGCAATATTATTTTCTATCCTGTATATAGATATATCATAGAAATTAAGTAAGAGTAGCTGGTGTTTACTGTTTGAGTCAATGTGCAAAATATCATCAATGTCATACATTAATATGGTAGCTCCTCCAAGGGAAAGGTGACAGAGTTCCATGTTAACAAACTAGTGACATAAGACCAGAGTGTAAAAAAATATATATATAAAGCAATATACACAAAATGAATTGATAGCTTTGCCAACTGACAGGAACTGCTTACAGTGATTTATTGTTTACTTTTAAAATCATTTGAATATTCAGTTATTTTATTCGTTTGTGTGCACACAATATCCTGGTGAAATCAAAACAAAACAAATAAAACAAACAAAAACTGAACTTTTTGTGAGTCAGAGGTAGTGAATGGCTACTATGAAATAATGTTTTCAGGCCATGGCAGGAAACACATGAACTTACATGAATTTGATTGTATGAACAAGCTAGCCAAAGTCTCAACATAGGGGCTTGTGATGTCTCCTTTCTACCTAAGGAAATGCTGGAAACTGGTGACTAGTGTAGTAGGAAGAGTCATCTTCTTCAGTCATACAGTCTCATGTTCCAATTGATTTCCCTATGCCGATGCAAAGTCAGGCTGTGCTAAGTGGGTCTACTGGGTTTTATATAAAAGAAAAAGTTCATGAAGTTGAGAGGGATAAGTGGTGTGAGAACAAAGGAGAAATTGAGTATGAATTTGATCAAAATGTGTGTGTGTGTGTATGTGTGTGTGTGGTGCTAATGTCTTAAACTATAAATAGAAAAAACAAAATATTTACCTTAATACTCAATGCTATACTATCTACATATCTACAGTGAATAAACTAATATATTTTGGTCTTCTGACATTTTTTCAAGCCCTGATCCCAATAGTTCTACAAATATCTGATTACTTAATTTGTCCCAGAAAACAGATTCTAGTTTAGTTGCAAAGCACTTGCTTCATACACACAGAATTTACATTGTAACCTGAGCAATAGAAAATAGCATAGAAAGAAAAAGAAAAACAATAGAGTTGAATTACTTATGGTTCAAGTAACCTGTAGAATCAAGTAATGTACTATCAATTGCCTGTCTTTATAATCAGAACAGTTAAATCAGTAAGGACACCAGCCCATAGAGAAAGAGCACATGACACAGAGTAGTTTCATGATTAACATCCCTATTGTAGAACCAAACCATCATTTGGAATGAGGGTTGCAATGACCTAATTTTCTTCCCTGAAACCTCACTTCTTACAAGGCTAAATTTCTCATATTCAAGTTACTATGTGAGGATCCACCATCCTATATACACATTGTTCTTTTGATGGACAAACCATAACTAAGAAATGGGAAGTCATATACTCATATCTATTTAACTTTCAGAAAAACTATGATCAAGTAACCAAGGTTATTTAACTAGCAAGCTCAGGTCATACCAACTGTTATATTCTCCATTGCTGTAATGATATACACTCTAGTACTCCAGGATTCAATTACTCTCTTTGCACTTAGTTTTCTGAATTGAGTGACTACAACTCTACTGTATGTTCCAGCTTCAAGAAAAGAGTACCCATACAACACTTCAAGAAGCCAGAGATTTCCTCATAATCTTATTGTCCTATGTAATAATAATCTCCCAGTAGATATTTATTAAATTTTTTTTCTAACATTTCAATTTTTCTAAGAATTTTTCATTTGTTTGTGTGCATTAAAGAAAGGTATGTCTGACATTTTTTAATTCTCTCATTGTGGGTCTTGATTTATCCACATTTCAGCTGATGGCTAGATCCTGCCCTACCTTCCAGTGTTGAAAAAGTAACAGAGTGGCTTTTCTTTTGAAGTTAAACCAATATATTTGACAAGGTATCACAAAGTACTTTCTTCATCAGTCAAGCATTGTCCTCATTTGTTTTATGTCAACTTTATCAAAAGCTATAGTCATCAGAGGCAATGGATACTCAATTGAGAAAATGCATGCAAAGATCAGGGTGCATGCAAGCCTGTGGAGCATTTTTATTATATTACTAATATTATTAATTCAATATTTTTACAGTCCATTCATTATCCCCCTCCCAGTCTACCCTCTGACAGTACTTCATTCCACTTCTCTTTCCTCATCTCCAAGAGGATGTACCACCTCCCATTCCCACACCCAAACATTCTCCCTCCCTGGGGCCTCAAGTCTCTTAAGGGTTGGGTGCTTCTTCTCTCACTGAGGCCAGACCAGGCTGCCTGGTTGGTGGCTCAGTGTCTGAAAGATCTTGGGGGTCTCAGTTAGCTCAGACTACTAGTCTTCCTATGGGGTCACCCTCCTCCTCATCTTCTTCCAGATTTTCCCTAATTCAAGCTCTGGGGTCCCAAGTTTTTGTCTGCTGGTTGGGTGTAGTTATCTGCACATGGCTCTTTCAGCTGCTTGTTGGGCCTCTTGGAGGGCAGGCACGGTAGGCTCCTGTCTATAAATGCCCATCAGTAATAATATCAAGCCTTGAAGCCTCCGCTTGAGCTGTATCCCAGAGCATTTTCTTGAATAGTGATGGATAAGAAAGAGCTCAGCCTATCGTGGGTAGGGCCCTGCCTTAGCTTATGGTTCTTGCTTCTCTAAGAAAGCATGCTGAGCAAGTCAGCAAGCAGCAAGTCATCACCGTCTCTCTGCCTCAGCCCTGCCTCCAGGTTTCTGCTGTACTTGAGTTCTTATCCTGACTCTATTTTAGAATGAAGTGTGATATGAAAGTATAAAGTGAAGTAACCCTGATCTTTAGATATCATTAAATAACAAAATTCAAATTTTGGTTTTATTTTCTATTTAGTTATTTACTTCAGTTTTTTAAGTTTTTTTTTTTTTTTGTCTAATACACAATGCCATGGTTCATATTTTATATCTTACTTTTAGAAGTCTGATAGGATGTTAATTATTTATAATTTAAAACAAAAAATCAAAACAGAAACAAACAAACAAACAAAATAAAAAACCCAATAGAGCAAGAATGCTCAGAAAAGTTCCTACTGCCAATTTTTACTACATGAACCCAATCCCCAGAACTCACTAAGAAAAAGAGAAGATGACTCCACACATACATCCTGGGATGGGCCACCAGACAAGCTAGGATAGGGTTAAACCTATACCTAGATGATAAGACCAATTCTGTTGTGAACTACTGGTTGCTATTTGATGTTGTAGAAATCTACTCACACTGGTGTGGGGGAGTAATGTCCAAAGACAATATAGAAACATTTTTAATTAGATTATTATAATTTAGGAGCTCAGTATTTCTAATCTTATAAGATCTTTCATGTGTTTTTGTTTTACCTTAGGCTAGCTCATTTCTTTCCCACTAAGTGTCTTCATTTTAATAATAGATACTCTGTAAGTTTAGCAACTCAAATTACATTGTAATTCATCCATTTTCATAAAAAAAGACTTTGAGCTTGATTTTGATCAATTACTTGTGCTACAGGAAATATGGGGCTTCTTCAGGTCATACTTAAATGCCTTCAGGTCATTTATATAGCACTTAAGATAGTAATTTGAATCAATAAACTCATTCTTTTCTTTCATCACTTTGTCCAGAAACATTAGGAAGACTCAGTCAACATCATTATGTTTGTTTGTTTTCCAAAAATACTTGAAAGTCTATAGTATTACACAGCATCTTGCTTCCTGTAAATGGTTTACTCAAAACATTCAATGGAAATTTGTATACAATACAACTGCCAAATGGTCCATGGACCACAATGCTCTCTTTACTATGATGAGTGGAACTATTAGAATGCTTATACTTAAACAGAATAGAGATCTGATACTAGATACCCTGGAACCAAATGAAATAATTCTTCCAAAGTCTGTTTCTCTCAAGTTACTTTTAGTACAAAAATTTAAGTGAGGATTGTTTTACAGATAAAAACACAAATAAAAAGCTGTGTGTGTGTGTGTGTGTGTGTGTGTGTGTGTGTTTGTGTGTGTATACACATCTGTCACATATCCTGGTCTATGTCTAAACTGACCTCAGGTCTTAATACAGATGACTGAATTACTAACTCAGTGTTCACCATGGAGAACCGGTATATTCTTTTCTGAATTTCTGCTTAGTTTATTCTTTTTTGAATGGTTTAATCAGTTCCTTTCAGGTTAGAAAATAGTGTTTTAGTCATAATTCCCATGTAAATGTCAAGCTCATATAGACACCAGACAGAATAACTTTCTGACATATTTCAGTATCTAATGATTGGGTAAGTTAGTAATGCTTATATATTCTAGGCATACATATATGTACATATAGCCAATACCTAATATATTTTTGTTCATAAACATACATACACAAATTTAAAGACTCAAATGCATGTTATATATATAAATATATATATATATACATGATTTATGTTCACATAAAATGAACAATAATGGAAATTAAAGAAATTACTCATGGATTTATATTCATTATTATGTACTGTGATTTAATTTGTCTCATAGTGCTTTCTTGAATTAAATCATCATGAAGCCAGGCAGAACCTGCTGGCAGTCTGTTCCTAAGCATTCTCTATTAAAAGAGAAATCACATATTGGCATTTTACTTGCCTTTAGTTATACAGCTACAGTGTTAGCATTACTAATAGGGTACTAGAGCAGTTATTACTGTCATACAGTGAACATTTTTGTTTGTGGTATATACTATCCCCATCATTTGAAGTTAAGGATGATAATGGTCATATGCAAGGTTCCATGTAGATAAATATTTAACATGGGTCATGATGTTATGAACTTTTCATATTCTACAGAAAGTCAGGCAGACTTATGGTTGACCATTATGGGTACCTGATTCTTTAAATCAGTGTAAGACTACAGGATATCTGATCTTGTTACTTACCTTTAAAATGAAAGAAATGTTTTCTTTGTGCATCAGTAATTTTAGAATTTTGGGGAAATATAGCATAGACCATTCTAGTTATTAAATATTCAGAAGTTCCACCCTGTTCTAATAATAGAAAAAATGATTTAATGTTATTTTTCCTTCGAACGTAAAATAATAAACACTGGGTAATAATTAATAACTGAACAGAGAGTATGCAAAGAAAAATATGTGGGAAGACAGATGTCACTACAGGTAAGTTTCACATAACAATACACAAGACTGTGACTCTTTCATTCTGTGGTTGGATATGTACTGGGCATCATTTCAGTTATGTTTCAATTCCTGCATCATTTTAGGTTTTTACAATGGATAATGTGTCTGCATGGTTAAAGTCCAGAATCACTACAAATGCCTGGGCTCTGTTTCAAACCACCATTAAATTTCATTGAAAGCACATCATCTATTTCCTTACTTTACAGTGAGAACAAAATTCTAGATAATGCAACACTGTCTCTCCAGTGATTTTTAAATCACTGTGACTTTTTGTCACAATGATTTAAACAGATTTGCAACTTTGAATCACTCAATTTATTCTGAAAATGAGTTTTTTATAAAGTAAAAATTGAAGTATTTTCATCTTATTTCACCCAATGCAAAGATAGAAAAAATATATACATTAATATGTAGCATTTTTACTATTTTTAATCATGACATTCCAAGTAAACATCTTACTTCATCTGTATTTGTGACCTTTTGACTTAATTTCTTTTATATCTCCATTAATTGATTTATATACTATACTTTCAAAATAAACATATTCATTAAATAAAATGGTAAGTTCTGATCAGTCATAAATTTTTCAGTTGTAAAAGTATAATTTGATTTTTCTTTCAATATTCTTAATTCTGATAGTATATTCTATGTAATATAAATCTGATTAACCTTTCCTTACTGTGTATTGTCTGTTATTTTTGTGCAGATTTAAATTTTCTGCTCTGGACACCATCTAGATTGAAGAATATATTAAAACATTAATGATCTATAAGACTTTTCTTTCTCAACCTCCTTTATTACATTAACTTTAAGAATACTGATCAGAACAATACCTATACTAAAGAATTTGATAAGACTATATTAATTCATCAAAAAGCATTCATAAGAGTGGGTATAGAGATATGTATGTGTGTATTCATATGTATCTGTGCAAATTACTTTTATCTCAGATCTCTCCAATTCTTTTTTGAAGATATTGACTTAAAACATTTTTTATATCAATCTACAACTCTGAGACTTCAAAATAATTCATTGTATGTTGCAAAGTCTATTGGTATTCACAATTTGAAGTGAAATAATGTTACCAGAAAAGTGATTACTTAGCTACAAAACAATGAGTGGAATGGAGCTTTAATTAATTGGGAACTAGGAGACTCTCTACAGGAAACAATGATTGTGGAAAATTAGATTATTCCAGGGATCATTGTGATGAAAATGGCAGCCCAATGAGAAGCTGAACTGTGACAGCAGAATGAAGACTTGGATAATGATGATGCTGTGTGGAGCTAGACATGTCCAACTAGGTAACCCGAAGAGATACTACAGCATACTTAAATTATTATTATATACTTTCCTCATTGCATGAATTATAATCAGATATATTTACGGCTGATATGCAAGTCAAAATGATGCCAAAGTTTACTCCAAAACTGAGACTTCTTATGGAAAGATGGAAATACAATATTTCTGCTATGCTGAGCAGAACATGAAGTTCATTTGCTTTATGGATTATGAAATAAAATAACATTGAAATTTTGAATCCTAAGACAAAACTAAAAAGTAGGATAAGGTATGCAGTTATCTAAACTAAGCAAAATAATACTACATATGTGGCACCTGCATGTGAATCCCAGCACCTGAGAGGTGAAGTTTATATATACAGCACTTCATGTTCAGCCTTACCTATAGAGAATTGGAGGGCAGTAAGATTTAGATGCGACACTGTTTTAAACAAATAAATATAAAAGAATGTTCACAATCTTATTATTAGTATTACAATGCTTTCAGCCTTTATGCAGTCCTATTTTGATCGAGATATATCTCCTTTGATTCATAAGAAAACAAAATTAATTTAGAAATATATTAGTTTATTAATATATATAAGTAAACTTGTATTTGTGCAAATGATTGAGTTCATATTTGCTAAGACACTTCTTTAATACACTACAGAATAAAATATTCTCATCAGTTTTTGAAGTTTCCATTTTGGTTTTTGCTTTTTGTTGTGTTTTTTTTTTGTTTTCTCTTTTTATATGAAAAATATTAATATTTTTTAATTCAAAAAATAATTCATCAGTGTTCACAAATCCTTTTCACTTGTCCTTTATATGTCAAAGTCAAAGATATTTTGAATTTTTAAAGTAAGATGTTTGAAAGTGGTTTATATGTAATGCCAATCAACAAAATTCTAGGGAACTGAGCAACATAAGACAATTAATTCTTCCCTTCCTCTCAATTTTATTGAGAGTGTTTGAAATGATTTGTTCCTTGTTTGTAAGAAGTGAGATAGCATGTAATGGAGAGAGTAATTTCTCTTTCAAGTTTTCTGAAAATTCAGCTTTTAAGCCTTTGCAATAAAGTAGAGTAATAAGAACCATTCTGGCCAAACAGAAAGCAATGTGGAGAGACACTACACAATAAAGCAGAGAAGCAGAAAATAAACAAAGGCAGTTGAACACAACAGCAGAACAGAAATTTAAAAGTTCTCTGATCCTTAATCCTAAATGATAAATAGTAGCTCACAGCTCTTTTTCAGACATTCTTTTTGAACCAGGTTTTAATATATTCATGTCCAATGAATGACAAAAAGAATTCTTCACATTTGATGCAATCAAATCAAGTTTCTGAAAGGACTAAGGAGCAGTGACCCTATGCTTGCTGCATACAATGAATAACCTTCCTCCAGTATTCTGTCATGGAGACCTTTTGAGAACTTGGTGTTTATATCCTATCACTATAAGAGCATTGATTTTTTTTTTCTTTTCTCATATTGTTATTTTAATATTTTTATTGCATTTCCTTTGGCATTCTAAGAATAGATGAATAGTTTTATGATAAAGGGAATGGAGTATACTTCAGCATCTAAGTCTTTCCCAGTGTCACACAGTGTCACTATAATTGTACATGACTATGGTCTTTCAGGCTTTAAATGCCTCTAACATTATTGTCTTTATTCATGAGGAAGGAATTTTTATTATCATACACACCTCCAACTCAGATTTCGAGCATTGATATTTTTAAAATGTGAGAAAAAAATTGAACATGGAGGTCTGTGTTGTAAGGATACCTTATTAAATTGTGTTGGATTTTTTACCTGAGAAATGAAGCCCAAAGCAAAAGTAGTTTCTGTTCTGTTTGCCTGGACTAATAATTGGAACTTTATAATTAACTGCATTCAGTTAGTACATAAATCACAGAAAACAGCTCTACTCCAAGACTCTCCTTTGAGAGGAACTCTGCCTCCATTGGTTAGGGTCATTAAGAATGTAATGGCCTTTTAAGCCTGAAATCTAGAAGAGTGAATCAGAGTGTCCTAATGCACTGGTTAATGATGCCTTCGTACTACCAATTACTAGCAAACCCACTGCATTAAAATGAACAGTCTTAGATTAAATGTTAGTGTGGATATAACAGTTTGTTCATAGCTATACACATGGAGAAGAAAAAATACTCCTATTCTTTAGAAAGCAGAACATGATAAGTTAAATGAATAATTAAATAACTGGTTTAACCATCCCATGGGACTCTCAGTGAATGTCCAGATATTTATATTGCCTAAATATTTGGAATGTTCATTGCATAATTTATAAATATTGTATACTTATATGATTTCAAATGTGTAATCATTTAATATTACAATAATGCATCCCAGAAATTTATAACCTAATTAAAGCATGAGAAATACATCAAAATTACTGGTTGACCCATTCTATAAAACAATTGACCAGCATCTCTTAAAACTAACTCAGAAATAGAGAAAGGAAAAGGATAAGAAAAAAACAAATAATCAGCCAAAGAATGGGGTATAGAACTAAACTGAGAATTCATAACAGAGGAATCTCTAATGGCTAAGAAACACCTAAAGAAATCTTCAAAGTCCTTAGGGATCAGAGAAATGCAAATCAAAACTACCCTGAGATTCCACCTCACACCAATCAGAATGGCTAAGATCAAAACTTTAGGCAACAACACATGTTGGAGAGGATGTGGATAAAGAGGAACACTCCTCCATTGCTAGTGAAGTTGCAAGCTAAGCTGGTACAACCATTCTGGAAATCAATCTGGAGGTTCCTTAGAAAATTGGAAATAGAACTGCCTGAAGACCCAACAATACCACCCAAAAGATGCCCCACCATGCCACAGGGACACAAGTTCCACTATGTTCATAGCTGCCTTGTTTGTAATAGCCAGAAGCTGGAAACAACCCAGATGTCCCATGGCAAAAGAATGGATACAGAAAATGTGATTCATTTACACAATGGAATACTACTCAGCTATTAAGAATGGAAGTAGAAAATATCCTGAGTGAGGTAACTCAGACCCAAAAGTATGGTATGTACTCACTAATAAGTGGGTATTAACAAAAAAAGTACAAAATAGACAAGATACAGTCCACAAAACTCAACAAGGTCGACAAGTTGAAGTGCCCAAGTGAGGATGCCTCAGTCCCACTTGGGAGGGAGAAGAAAGCAACCACAAAGGGGGAAGGAGGGAGGAAGGGACAAGGGAGGGAAAGGGGGTGGCATGGAGAAGGGAACATGATCTGGTATTGGGTGAGGGAAAAGGACTGAAGCCCTGAGGGCCAGCAGAAAAAATGGAAACAGGCAACCTCATGAGGTAGGAGATTGGTTGGATGCTCCCAGAATGCACCAGAGACCTGGGAGATGAGAGACTCAAAGGACTCAAAGGGAGGAAGCATAGATGAAATACAATACAGTAGGGAGAGGGAACTTGTGGAGCCCACGTCCAACAGAGAGAAACCTGAGGAAAAGAAGGTCCTCATGGAGACAGGGGGGAGGGGAGGAGGTATGGGATGTGGAACAGAGGGTAGATCGGGAGTGGAATAAAATTTGGAGTTTGAAATAAATAAATAAATTAAATAAATAAATAAATAAATAAATAAAATCTAACAACCAAAAAGAAATCGTCATAGTCAAAAAGGTCTAAGAACGTGTCATGTAAACATAATACAGGAAACCAAATGCAATTCTGGATCAGATAAAAGGCATTCTGGAAAATCTAAAGCCAACTAAATAAATTTCAGAGTTTATCTAAACAATCTATTGATTGCTGCTTTTTTTTTTCATACTGATCAATATATTGTTCCTATTATTGCAGTATAGTTTTTTGTTTGTTTGTTTGTTTTCTGCAACACACAACCTGAACCATCTCATCATCATCATGGAGCAGAGATCACCTTGGAACTCAGTGAATGAACTGCATTGGGTTGAACAAAACAGTACCAGCTAGATCTACAGTCAAGGTAATTAGGCTTTTCCTACCTTCTAGCAGAAGCCGGGAAGAGGGAGTCTCCCTATACTCTCATAGAATTATAGCCCAGGGTGGAGAAAGTTAGTGTTAAAAAAGAAATGAGAAGCGACTAAAGCTTGCATTCAGTGATGTTCCCTCTGTGAGGTCACCACCATGAGGGGATAGTTTTTAATCCATTTTTGAGTTGTCTGTGCCAACATACTGATTAGTTTAAAAGGTTGGACTTTAGTGATTGTTTTCCTTTTGGAAATTTAAGGTTAATCTAGATTGTCAAGTCAATCTGGAATGAACTAAGCTCCACTCCTCTGGTTGAGTCTGTGAGAACACTTCCTGGAAAGGATAGCAATAGTAGAACACCCTCCCACACAGAAGATGGCACCTTCCTGCTGTGGCCCAGTTAAAAAGGACTCTGAAGAAAATAGAGGTACAGCTTGTTTGCCTGCCTGCCTTCACTCCTTGACTATATGGTATTGCTATAGCTCCTTCCATCACCATCCTTTGCTGACTGACGTCAGAAGTTAGCTTTTTCTGCCTTTCAGTTTAAAGCACAGATATCTCCCAGGTCTTGAGTACCAAGTTGAGTGTCCCACACATCCATTTGGGAGCTAAAAACATAATCACCAAGTACAATTCCGGATTAATATATATTTTTTTAATTTTTTTCTCTCTCTCTTTTTTTTTTTTTAGATATTTTCTTTATTTACATGTAAATTTCTCCATTCCCAGTTTCCCTTCCAAAAAACAAAGAAACAAACAAAAACAACACGGATGAGTGGCCCCATCCCTCAACCAGGGGCTGTGCCTATCTACTGGATGTGGTCTCTATCGCTTCTCTCTCCCCTTTGTTGGGTATTTAGACTAATGTCATCCCTGTTGGGTCCTGGGAAATGAAGGGGCAAAGAGTGTAGCAGAGACTAAAGGAAAGGCTATCCAGAGACTGCCCCAGCTAAGGATCCATCCCACCTGCGGACACCAAACATAGACAATATTGCTGGTGCCAAGAATCGCTTGCTGACAGAAGCCTGGTATAGCTGTTTCCTGAGAGGCTGTGCCAGAGCCTGACCAATACAGATGCACATAGTCAATGATCAGACTGAGCACAGGGATGCCAGTGGAGGAGTTAGGGGAAGGACAGAAGAAGCTGAAGGGGTTTGCCACCCCAAAGGAAAATCAACAATATCAACCAGCCAGACCCCCCACCCCACAAAGCTCCCCGGAACTAAACCACCAACCATGGAGTGCACATGGAGGGATCCACGGTTCCAACTGGATGTATAACAAAGGATTGCCTTATCTGACATCAATGGGAGAGGATCCCTTTCGTCCTGTGGAAGCTTGATGATCCTGCATAGGGGAATGCTAGGGTGCTGGAGCTGTAGTGGATGGGTCTCTGGGGGAACACCCTCATAGAAGCAGGAGGTACGGGGGAGGGAATAGGAGGTGTGTGGAGAGGAAACTGGGAAGGTGGATAACATTTGAAATGTAAATAAATAAAATAACTGATAAAAATGTATTATCTGGGCGGAAAAATGTTACCAGGTTCTTGACATCTCTAGCATGCTAACTATCATAGTCCCTATCTAGCCTTTATTATGTAACCCCATCTAATGAAGCTCTTTTTATATTGTTTCAATAATATCTGTTCTGTTCCTCTATAGAACAGTAAAAGTATGTTATCTATCATCTATCTATCCATCTATTCATTAATCTATCCAATTGTCTGTCTTCTATCTATTCATCCATCTATTATCAATCTAACAACTATTTTATATTCATCATCTATGTATCTATCTTCTGTCATATATTTGACATCTATAATCTATCATTTATCTGTCTACTTTCTTTATTGCCATCAATAACATCCCCTAATATCCTTATGTAAATTCTTACCAATAAGAAAAGATGGATGAACTATTATTGAATCACAGAAACCCTTTTTACTATTTTATACCTGTTATCTAAAACAAAATCCTTTTTTTAAAGGCTTTCTTAAAACTAACTTATTATATTGAAATTCCTGTCACCTGTAATTTCTACCAAATTACTAAGAAAAAGTAAAGTGATGAATATGCATAAAATGAAGTCAACACTTTTACAAACTAATATTATAATATAGGTCAAATACATTAAATTTAATAAATCAAATACAGGAAGCATGTAAGTTATTTTGAGATTGATTATTATGTAACCATATTTAGTGTGAGTTTTCACTTCATGCTACATAAAATAAAATGCTAGTCATTGAGGATCAGATAGAATGTCATTTTAAATATGTGTTATTCTTCAGGAAAAATCAGTTTATATACTTTTAATTATGTGCAGAAATCAAAACTAAAAAGTTATTTCATAACAGTCCCCACAATGAGGGTTTTGATATTAATTACTTTATAAATGCAATCCAATAAAATTTTTGACAAAAAGTTAACGTGGGTTACTGTTTTTTCTGGAGTACTTAAGGTACTTTGTGAAAAATACTGTCTATTTCTATCTTTGCATAGGAAGATAAGTAAATAAAGTTTGTGGAACATTTTGTTAACTGGGTTATAATAACCATAAAACAATATCTAGTTTTCTTTATTTGTAGCCAATGAATATTTAAAATATTGCCTCATATACAGATGCAGATATGTTTTATAAAAAAATTAGCCTGCTTAATGTTAATATTTTCTGCATTAGTTGTACATCCTAATAGAATGATAAGAAATAATACTGTTTTAAAAAATAATACTATATTAAAATACAAACTAAGTTGGTTCATTTACATATTAATAAGTACATTTTCTCCATATTTGTAGATTATACCTGAAATTAAAATATCAGTGCAGTATTAGCCTCTCACTGTCACATATTTGAGAACAAGTTACATGAGTATCTGTGTAAATAACTGTAACATGAAAGTGATAAACCACCTGATTAGAATATAGAGTGGAATTAATCTAATATTCATACTGTCTGCACAACAAAACTTCAATATCTTTATAAATTGCTATAAAATGACAAAAGAACAAGAACAAATAATTTAGTAACCGCAAATTATCCATCTCCTGAGGCCATGATGACAAGAGCTTCCGCAATGCTGAGAGCTACAAACAAATATGAAACCCTTTCAAATCCTACACTGTTGAAATATCATTCACATTATTGTCATTAAGGTTTAAAAAAAAATGTGCTAAATGCATCCTTAAATATACCTCAAAATTTTCCTCAAATGTAAGATCCTATGGAATCAGGCCTATTCCTATATTTAATGATAGAACTATGGTTTTCTGGATCATGGCCTGGTAGAAATAGTTAATCTTTAGTGAGTCATACATACATTAAAAATACATTGTCAATGTATTAGCTCACCTTTCTCCAACTACATTAGTTATGTATCATTGTTAGTAACTTATCTTATAATGGAGTAGCTTAAAGCAACAAATATTTAATATCTCATAGATTCTCTGAGGGTAAAGCATTTAAGAGTCATTTTGTCTGCTATTCTGCTTCAGGAGAACTTATGAAATGGAAGTTCATTTACTATCTGGGGCTACACTCATCTTAAGCATGGTTGGAGAACCTGTTTCCCAGCTGGCTCACATGACTATTGAAGAATGCTTTTGTTGCCTGGCTGAGTGCTGAGTGCATTCTCCTAAGAACGGCTTATGGTATGGTTTCTTCAGAGTGAACAGTGGTGTGTGTGTGTGTATGTGTGTGTGTGTGTGTGTGTGTGTGTGTGTGTGTGTGTATGTGCACACACGTGCATATGTGTAAGAGAGAGGGAAAGAGAGACAGAGACACAGAGAGAAAGAGAGACAAAGAGACAGAGACAGAACAGACAGATTTACAGAGAGAGAGAAACGGGGTGAGAAGGGGAGAGGAGAGAGAGAGAGAGAGAGAGAGAGAGAGAGAGAGAGAGAGAGACAGAGACAGAGACAGAGACAGAGAGACAGAGAGACAGAGAGACAGAGAGACAGAGAGACAGAGACAGAGAGACAGAGACAGAGTGCAAGCTAGCATGAAAAAGAAACTAGAAAAAATTCAGTCTTTAGATACAATGTTATAAATGACTTTCTTTCTTATTTTTTACTATCAAGGGGGTCACACAACCAGGAGATATATGATGTTTTTAAAGAAACTACAAGTACTGAATCTGTAGATTGCTTTCTGCAAGATGGCCATTTTTACTATATCAATCCTGCCAGCATGGGAGATCTTTCCATCTTCTGAGATCTTCTTATATTTCTTTCTTCAGAGACTTGAGGTTCTTGTCATGCAGATCTTTCACTTGCTTAGCTAGAGTCACACCAGGGTATTTTATATTATTTGTGTCTATTGTGAAAGGTATTGTTTCCCTAATTTCTATTTCATCCTGCTTATCCTTTGTGTAGTGGAAGGCCACTGATTTATTTGAGTTAATTCTATATCCAGGTGAAGTTGTTTATCAGTTTCAGGAGTTACCTGGTGGAATACCCAAAATACAATTCACAAAACACATAAAACTCAAGAAGAAGCCAGGCCAAAGTGTGGATACTTCTGTCCTTCTTAGAAGGGAGAACAAAATACCCATCTAAGGAGTTACAGAGAGAAAATGTGGAGCAGAGACTGAAGGAATGACAATCCAGAGACTGCCCCACCTGGAGATCCATCCCATATACAGTAACCAAACTCAGACACTATTGTGGATGCCAACAAGTGCTTGCTGACAGAAGCTGGTTTTAGCTGTCTCCTGAGAGGCCTTACTAGTACCTGACAAATACAGAGGTGGAGGCTTGCAGCCAACCATTGGACTGAGCACAGGGTCCTCAATGGACCCAAGGAGCTGAAGGGTTTGCAGCTCCTTAGGAGGAACAACAATATGAACTAACTAGTACCCCCAGAGCTCCCAGGGACTAAACCACCTACCAAAGAGTACACAAGGAGGGACTCATGGCTCCAGCTGCATATGTAGCAGAAGATGTCCTAGATCGTCATCAATGAGACGAGAGGCCCTTGGTCCTGTGAAGGCTATGTGCCCCAGTGTAGGGGAATGCCAGGGCCCAGAAGCAGGAGTGGGTGGGCTGGTGAGCAGGGGGAGGAGATAGGGGTTTTCAGAGGGGAAAGGAGAAAAGGGGATAACTTTTATAATGTAAATAAAGAAAGTATCTATTAAAAGAAGAAAAGAAAAGAAACTACAAGTACTTGATTCTGGGTTCCAGGAATGACAGCTGAAGCCTTGATGCTCAGGGTCAAGCTTTTTAAAATATGCCCAATTCGTTCTAAACATATTGCATCCAGGTATATATCAATGAGAACTTTTCTAACATATTGGTTTATAAAGCAGCAGAAGATAGTAATTGTAAACCTGTTATTATTGCTAAACTTTGATGGTATGGTAGTACTGAAGGAGAACACAATAAAGTCTTAGTAAATTTTAATTAAATATCATGAAGTCTTGCATAAAGCAGTCTACATTGAAGGGTAGTCTATTACTATATAATGACTAAATATACATACAAAGCAATCATTTTAGAGTAATTACTTAAACATGTAGCATTCAATTAGATAAGCTAAAAGAAGTTTTGAATTACCTAATATCACTAATCAAATCTAATTTCTGAAAATTTTTAGCCATATAATTATTGTACTACTAAAATATTCATCAACTAATTATTTCTTATAAAGTATTAGTAATTTATCAGAATTATCACATTTCTCTGGACTGAAAAAGAGTAGGTTATTTTAAATGCAACTATATAAAAGCATTGTTACATGAAGTGATTGCCAGATGCAAACTCTGAAATTTCCCTTGAACAAAAATTAACCTTCTAGGGTTTTACTCAAATGTATGCTTTAAGGTATAATACTTAAGAACTAGTAAGGTCAATTCAAAACAAAGAAAACAACTTTCAAGGATTTGTGGTATTACAATAGCAATTTTGGAAAAAAGAAACACAATAACTTTTTCATTCTAATGTTTCTAAACCATGTGTTTCTTATATTGCTGTGTTCCACTGGTACACTGACTTCCACTATGGGGAATTTTTTTAAAGAATAGGTATGAGCTGTTTCAAGAATTCAATAACCTGGCAGCCTGAAGATCATGATGGTTAGAGTCATGCTAATCATTTTGGAAATAATCCGGATATCATTTTATGATGCCTGTGGGAGTGGAAGTGGCAAATTATTTAGCTTTATATTGTTTTAAATCCATAATTAAGTAATTGAACTTGGAAGAAACAACTTACTACTTCCGTTTTAATTAACATTTCACTATGAAGCTATAGTACTAACTGAAAACAGTTTTCTGCACACAGAGTCAATTATCTTATGCATTACTGAAGTAATAAAATGTTTTACTAATCAAACATTTATGTTGATCAGACATTTTTATGCAATGGCAATTAGAAGAAAAGGAATCAGGTTACCAGTGATGAATGTTCTTAATTAGACTTAAATATATCCAGATTAGTAATAATTTGTATTCCTATTTATAATTCTCTTTCCTTAGAGAAATTTATATTATGGTAAGGAGTCGTTGAAATATTTCAAAGACTCTCCCTCAGAAATAACAAGTTCATTTGTTACTCTATTGTGATTATATGATTTTATTTGTGGTATGGCCAGATTTATTTAGATAGCAGCACTTATTTTTTCCCAGCATAAAGCATTATGAGTTATAAAGTGTTATAAATTCTTATTTGAATTTTTAATTTAAAACATTATTTGGATCAAGCTACTCATACAACAAAAATATCACTAAAGTTTTCATAAATATTACAGAAAATAAGAGGTAATATTTATTCTATGTGGTAATATGTATGTGTGAGGGTCCTGCCAACATCCTATGTAGTACAAGAATGAGTAGCCCCTAGCTAACAGTGAAAACTCTTCGTTAATTCAGAATATTTTTCATTTTTTTAGATATGAATATTGACACTAAATATTTTTGCTTCAACACAATTTTATAAATCCTAAAATGTTGGCTTTTATATCTTTTCTTAGATGTAAAACTTACATATGAGAAAGAAATATTTCAAAATCCAGAGCAACATATACCACATTGTTTATATATTGCTTGTTTATATATTTATGTAGATATATGTGGCATATAGATAGATAGATATGTAGATAGATAGATACATAGATAGATAGATAGATAGATAGATAGATAGATAGATAGATAGATAGATTCATAGATGATAGAAGATCAATGGATGGAGAGATACATAGATGAATGGATAGATAGATAGATAGACGTTATGAAAGATATGAAATTAGAAGATGATTCCTCAGTATACATGGAGGACAGAGAACATGAGGGAACTATACGTATATGTCCAATAAAACATCTGAATAAAAAGTCCATGTGAAATTTATCACTTCATACAAATTAGTTTTTTAAAAAGTATAAGCAGCTTTCAAACAGTGAAGAAGAATCAGCTATGGCTACATGAGAACACACAGATAAAACTGGCAGACTCAAATTTTAAAGGAAAAAGAAAAGCTTGGAATACCTGTTACTGATATGGATTATAGACTCGAAGAAGAATAAGTACATTTTATTGGATATTAGAAGTGCATTTTGTTTTCTGACTTTTTAAAATCAACATATATGATTTTTGTGGTGTACATGCTATATTCCAAGGCCTTGCCATGTTTAAAGTATGCCTTATTACAAAACTAAGCAAAATCTAAAATCAACAAATTGAAGACACTTAGATAACTTTTCTCATATGACACTGTCAGAATAACTCTGTCTAGACTTTCTCCACATAAAATATTCTTGGTAACTATTACAAGAACTAAGCAGCTGCCAGGTGGTGGTGGCACATGCCTTTAATCCCAGCACTTGGGAGGCAGAAATAGGTGGATTTCTGAGTTCGAGGCCAGCCTCATCTACAGAGTGAGTGCCATGACAGCTAGGGCTACACAGAGAAACTCTGTCTTGAAAAAACAAAACAAAACAAAACAAAAAACAAAACAAAACAAAAAAGAAATAAACAGCTTAATGCAATAAATATTTAATATCTAATATGTAGTGTTTGAACTAGTGTTCTGAAGAGTATAGGGAGAGTAGGAAGGGAGAGAGAGAGAGAGAGAGAGAGAAAGAGAGAGAAAGAGAGAGAAACAAAATAAATGCAGCATAATAAAGTATGAAATTCTGAAAAGTTTCCAAAGAGTTCATAGACATTAAACAATAGCGAGATAGAAAATTTCCATACTCTTAATATGTAAAAAGATATGTCAGATTCTACAGGCAATATAAGCATTAAAAGGAATATTATGAAAAAATTCTGAAACAAATATAATTTTACCTTTTTTCATTAATTTATTTATTCACTTTATATTTGGATCTCAGCCTCCCTCCCTCCTCTCCTTACAGTTGCACAAATTCCTTTCTCCCATTATCCCACACCCTTCTCTGAGGAGAAGGGTAATTCCCCATTTGGTACTACCTTGCCCAGTAAGAAACAAATGTTTTAAGTGACTCCTGCTAATAAAGCTAACTTGAGATACATAGAAAATGATAGTATATCAATATTTAATGATGATTTGAATCTATAAGGATAAAGTATTCGACAGTGTCAGTCCTAGATAGTTGTGCTATAGTGTGTCATAATATGTTTAAGAATAAGTCATAGCTAAAATAGTTTGAATGAGAAATTGTCCTCACAGGCTCAAATATTTTGATGTTTGATTTTACTTTGTTGTTGGAACTGTTTGGGAAGGATTGTAGGGTATGTTTTACCCTTGTGAGCTTTGAGGTTTTAGAAGCCCACATCACTCACAGTTAGCTCTACGTTAATCCCTTACTCATACTTGTGGATCAGATGTGAGCTGTCAGCTTCTATTCCAGTGTCGTGCTGTCCATTAACTGCTAAACTCCCTACCACGAGGACTATGGACTCTAACCCTCTGGAATTGTGAGCCCTCAAATTAAAAGCTTTCTTCTAAGAGTTCACTTGTTCATCATGTTCATCCTGACAATAAAAATGTAACTAAGACAGAAGTTGGTACCAGTTAGTATGCTATTTTCATGGCAGACCTGCCCATGATAATTGGACATTGGAATTACAAATCAGTCCAATGTTTTAAGCATGTCTTAATAGACTATCCTAGGACAAGCTTTAAAATCAGTATTACAAAGTGCATTTTACAATTGACAAGTTTAAGAGGTTTCAGAAGGCAACAATACTAACAAGAGGGCTAGAAGTAATTCTTGGGGTGTTTTAGTAGAGAATATAGCTGCAATTTGCACTTGTCCTAAGAATATTCTTGAGACTGAATTAGAATTTGAGCTAATATCATTGACAAAGGAAATTTCTTTGTTTTCTTTTTTAATTAAATATTTTCTTTATTTACATTTCAAATAATATCCCCTTTCCCGGTTTCCCCTCTGGGGAAAAAAAACTGTTCCCTCCCCCCATCCTCCTACTCACCAACCCACGCACTCCTGCTTCCTAGCCCTGGCATTCCCCTACACTGGGGCATAGAACCTTCACAGGATCAAGGGCCTCTCCTCCCATTGATGACTGACTAGGCCATCGTCTGCTACATAAGCTGCTGGAGCCATTAGTCCCACCATATATACTCTTTGGTTGGTGGTTTAGTCCCTGGGAGCTCTGAGGGTACTAGTTAGTTCATATTGCTGTTCCTCCTAAGGGTCTGCAAGTCCTTCAGCTCCTTGGGTCCTTCTAGTTCCTTCTTTGGGGACCCTGTGCTCAGTCCAATGGATGGCTGTGAAACTCTATTTCTTTATTAGTTGGGCACTAGTAGAGCCTCTCAGGAGACAGCTAAAACAGGCTCCTATCAGCCAGCACTTGCTGGCATCCACAATAGTATCTGGGTAAAGGAGATTTCAAAACAGACTAATCTTAGTTGTGATATATGGCTATTAGCGATCAATCTTCTGTACATGTACCATGCAAAGGAGCCACTTGGGGAAAACCACAAAATGCACAGTTTGAAGAGAAAAAGAGGACCAGGAAATGTAATGTAGGAGTCTTGGTTTGTGTGTAAAGAAAGAAGAAATTTTTTAAAAAAAGGGAGTGGTGTCCTTAGAGTCAGGCCCATCTCAGGTATTCCTGACACTTGTGGAAATAAAAAGCCTAAGGAATTCTTTGTTCCTAAGGAGCAATAACAATCTTCTGCTATGAAAATGCATTTGCTTTATACAAATAAAAGTATATGTAAATATAATGGGGGCAGAAGTGGCCAGGTTTCATCCAAAGCAAGCAGCTGCACTTGAGAGACTCAGCCACATGATTTTAACTTGAAAGTCATTAAGAAAACAGGGATATAGTAGTTATTGCTTAGAAAAGCCTCTAAGGCCAGGGGTATGTTGGGAGTTCCCGTATGGAGGATCAGAGAACATTGCATGTCATTCTGAAAATAAAGCCTGGATTGTATTATAGCCTAGACATTCAAGGTACAAGAGCCATGGGATGACTGCCTAGGACAGCTGCTAACAGGCAGTGGAACTAGCCAAGAAGAAAAGTATGTCACAGTCAGTAAAGCTAGGAAGGTAATACCTCACTTACTTACTAAATTTTTTCGTATCAGATAAAATTTACAGAATTTGGAGTTTGGCCTGTTTTTTTTTTTTTGTTTGTTTGTTTTATTCCAATCTTTCCTCACTATGCCCCAGTTCTGTCCTTTTTAAATGTTGATGCATATTATGTGGCATTGTTTATTGGGAATATGTAATTTGGATTTTGATTTTGCAAGGGGTTACAATGAAGAAAGTGCCATAAGTCTCAGAGGAGATTTTGTACTTTTAAATTGTCTCAATACTGAAAGACCACAGGGACTTTTGAAGATGGACTATATTCGTTGGTTTCTCTTCACAGAAAGATAAAAGTAATTAGTGCACTAACATTTAAAAAAAAAAACTCTAGAAATAAAGATCATTCAGTAGCCCCAAACTGTATATGACTTTTGTATCTATTACATCTGTCTCAGTAAAGATAATGAACAGACAAAAGATGACAAGAAAATTTCAGAACAAAAGACACTAAGGAAGAGATGATATCTAAGTCTTGAAAATAAACGACATATTTGAAAAAAAATTCATAAATTAAATGAAACATCAATGGATGCCTGATAATATAAAGTTATCAATTATATTAGAGCATTCAAAATATGTCATTTTATATGTAAAGAAAGAGTCATGTACATTTTCCACTGACTGTATTTGGAATTATCACAAGAGATAATGTATTTGACATACTTAATACACCTAATGAAAACAAATAAAGTAGTGAAAATTCAACCAGAAAACCACTATCTACCTGAAAGCTACCACAGTTGCTACTTGTAGATTAAATGTTTAATTAGGAAATATGGATTTGCGTTACCATCAACTGTATATATTATTGTATCAGATATCCTTCTATACATTTTTGCACAAGCAAGAAGATTTCAGTCAGAAGACTGAGAAAACAATTATATCAACATTCATCTTGACAAATTAGAAATTTGTTCTTATGTACTACTTCATGGCATATTCAAAAACTGCTACAATAAATAAATAAATTAAGCAAAGTTGCCAGTTAGTACAAAAAGTTATATTCTTGTAGCTCAGGAAATGGCTCAGTGGTTAAATAATACATATAATTTTTCCAGAAGACTCAATATCAGTTCCTATCTCAGCATTACCTGTAACTCAAGCTATGGGAGACCCTCAACCTTTGGCCATGATGATATGCACATGTGTGTAAGTTTGTGTGCATGCACATATACAAACACACAGACACATACACACACAAATACACACACATATAAATAAAACAAGTCTTTAAGTCACATTTCAAATAAGTGCATTGAATTGAAAATACAAGAGTCCAGAGCATTTATTCATGTGTTGATGATATACTATATTTACGAAGTTTTACATAAAATATTTAGTGGTGTATTAAGCAAAACACAAACAAAGGCATTAGAAGGACACTTTAAATTATTAAAAGGAAATATTTCAAAAGACTGAGATAAAATGTAGTAGGCTAGTAAGTTAAAATATTCAATGTTTTATAGGACAGTAATCAATATTTATTCTGCAGATTTCATGTTTTCTGAACACAAAACCTGGAATTCTCTTTTTGCTGATGATCATGGATAAAGTTACAATATATAGATAAAAATTTAAATGACCAAGGTTACTACTGAAACAAAAAACCATAAATAATATAATTGATTAGATTAATAATTATAGTTTATAATACTTTTGTATATGTCATTTATATAATAGAATTAAAATAGAATAAGTAGAAAGGATAAAACAAGGATAGTTCACCATCATTTTCATAAATTGTCAGATTATTCCATAGAGGGTACATGGTACAGAAAAAAATTTTTAAGGTCTTTCTAGGCCAAACTGTAAAACAAACATAAAATGCATAATTTAGTTTAATTTATGTAAAAACTATGAAATTTCTAGAACTGACCAAAGACTATCTCAATGGTATATAGACATTGTAATGAAAAATACCTGTAATTTTCTAAAAAGAAAATCTACTAAATAGGTTTTGTTACATTTAATACATCTTATCTAGACAACAGAAAAAAAAGTGAACAACAAAATAGTAGCCAAAAATTTAGAGACAATGCTTACGTTATCAATCTCAGCAGACTCCCATAAAATTATAATGAACTCACAGAAATCAATTGTTGCAAAAAAAAAAAAAACCCACAAGTGGGACAGACAACAACAATATATGAAACATCTCATTAAAGAAGATAAAAGAATGATTGTAAGCAAATTCAACTTTATGCAGTGTCCTGAGTCATGGAGGAAATGAACCAGAGATGACCTGCTCAATAGTCACCAGGGTGATGAAATAAAAGATACTGCAATTAGGACATAAAGTGAATAAATAAATAAATATTTATTTAAAAAGATACTGTCAGATTTAAAATTGGAAGAAAACATAAAGTGTCTCTTCTTGCAACAATATAATGCAAGTAGAACACTCTAAAAATTCACAGTAGTTTCTTTTTCTTTTCTACACTGACTTAAATTAAACTTATCCTTTGACTTAATAATTGCATCTCTAGGTATTTATCCAGGAATGAAAGGGTACGTCAACCAAATAACTTGTACATGTTTGACTTTTGCAAAATTATCTCTACAACCTAAAGCAGGAATCAAAACAATGCACTCAATAAAATGTAGAAAACCATATTAAAGTGAGGGAAAATGTCAGACACAATTGTTTACAGTGGTTGTACTTGTTGCAAACATATCTCTGAAGTAAATTAAATGTGTATATGTTATTTATTAAATGAACAGTTTATATTGACCAGGATACTATGCAGCAATAGAATAGAATCATTATGTTTCATGCAATTATACTAAGTGAAAAGAATTTAAGAAAGTGAACACTCCTTGTTTAGGAGATGAAAAAGAACTAAATAATAATGTAGCATAAAAGAACTAGAACAGATAATGTTCATTAGGGTGGGATGTAAAAGGCATGTAGACAAGATATTTAGGCTAATTGAAATCTTAACACCTTGGCGCTGGAGAAATGGCTCAGCGGTTAAGAGCATTGGCTGCTCTTCCAAACGTCCTGAGTTCAATTCCCAGCAACCACATGTTGGCTCCCAACCATCTATAATGGGATTTGATGCCCTCTTCTTGTTTGTCTGAAAATAGCTACAGTGTACTCATACACAAAATAAATAAAAATCTAAAAAAAAAAAAGTTTAAAAAAAAAGAGAAAATATAACATCTCAACTGTATTTTGATTGCATTTACCTAAACTCATTGAGTTATAGATAACATGTAAATGCTTCAGCTACAATGGAAGATTCATTAGGTTATTGGCTACCTTCTAGGAAATACTGGAAAATGAACATAGTAATACATTATTTTTATAAACAGGCAACAGTTAATAGAAACAAAATACAGTTTTATAGCATATGTCTGCATGCTCAAAACTCAATAATTCAAAGACTTCTATTTAAAATATACTTGAAAATTCAAGTGGTGAGTACATTTTGAGCTATTACTTCATTATAAAAAGAAATATTTTGGGGGTCAGGCGATGGTGGCTCATGCCTTTAATCCCAGCACTTGGGAGGCAGAGTTAGGTCGATTTTTGAGTTCGAGGCCAGCCTGGTCTACGGAGTGAGTTCCAGAACAGCCAGGGCTACAACAGAGAAACCCTGTCTTGGAAAACAAAAAACAAACAAACAAAAACCAATTTTTGGAAAACATTGAGCCCTCAAAAAATATGGAGTTAGATTTGTAATCTGAACATCAGCTTTTTGACTTTGTGTTTCTCTAAACTTGATAGGTTAGAAATAAGTAACAATTATATACATAATAATCTTATTGATAATTCATTTTAATGAGATAGATGGTTTTCTAGATACAGATAAAGTTCATGTTAAACTCTAATACTTCAGTTATGCTATAGATTTTATCTCCTTAGAATTATTTATCTGGTAAATTTTCAATAGAATCATACAGGAGCCTAGCATAGCAGCCCTCTGAGAGGCTCTATCAACCAGCTGACTGAGACAGATGCAGATACTTACAGCTGAACATTGGACCATGTCAGGGAATCCTATGGAAGAGGTAGGGGAAGGATTGAAGTCCCTCACAGAGATAGCAACTGCACAGGAAGACCAACAATATCAACTAACATGTACACTTGGGTGCTCTCAGAGACTGAGCCATCAATCAAAGAGCATATGCAGGATTGTTTGAGGACCCCTGGGACATATATAACAGAGATCTGTCATGTCTGGCTTCATTGGGAGAGGATACACTTAATCCTGCAAAGTTTTGATGCACTACTGGATAAGAGGGTGGGAGGGGAAGCTACCCTTTCAGAGGCAAAGGGGAGTGGAAATGGGGGAGGAACTCTGAGAGTGGGAGCAGGGGTCCAACATTTGGGGTGTAAATAAATAGGTGTTTCATGGTGACACTTCCATATGTACATGTGATGAATTTTGATGTTTGCCCTTGCTATTGTTTGTTATCATTAGTTTCTAGAGACTTTTGAAAAATATATTTTGGCCATCTTCATATCTTTCCAATTCCTTCTACAACTACCCCACAATTTCCTTCTCTTCATCTTCTCCTTCTCCTTATTCTCCTCCTTCGTCTTCTCCTTTTCCTTATTCTCCTCCTGCTGCTCTTTTCCTTCTTGTCCACTGTGTATATACTCTACAACATGTGGTGTTCTACTGGATCATGGATGAATTGCCAGAGAACACTCTCTTAATGAGAACTAATTATTTTTCTCCCTACAACTGGCAATTGGAATTAACTCTTTCATTGAGGGTAGTAATTTGTACCCATTTCCCTTCTCAATGTGAGGTTACTTCTGGCATGAACTATTTTTCTATTTTCTTATCCTTTTCTGTCACATCACCCATGAACATTCCATATAATTCAACCTTTATTTCATGATGTTTTTCTTCTATCTTCCACACATGTGAAAAAAACATGTGATATCTGTCTTAGTGGGCATCATTTCACCTAAAATGATAATCTACACTTCTTTTTATTTTCCTAAAAGCAACATATTTCCATGAGTCAAATTTCAACCTGGAGAATACAGCCTAACATTAAAGATGAGTGTGCCTAATTACAAAAAAGCCTGGTATTCTATAATGCTGAGTGCCTCTCTTGACTGTATTTAAATTATACTTCACATAGGAAGAATAAACCATTCAACTTTATTCCTGTTAGCTGGGTTTTCTGTGGGTTGAGTGATAAAATTAAGTTGAGTCATTACAGATGAGTGGTACAAAGTGAGAAATTATACATGAGGTGAGGAATCAGAAGCAAGGATGTGAGAAAGATTATTTATCCACAATTGTAACGCAGACTCTGATTAAGGACATGCAAGGTAATTATTGTTAGCTGGTTAGTACTGATAAAGCTCCCTTTTTTACATGTAGTCTGTGATATTTTGATGTGGATATTGTGATAAACAAAGAATGATACATGTATAAAATGCTTAAATTAATACATGTGTCATCCCAGCAAAAAAAAAAAAAATAATGCAAACATGATACAGTCTAAAGGTTCTGTGAGCTGTACCATGGTCGTTTGTAATATACTTGTTTGGAGGCTTACTTCATGTATGAGTGTGTGTGGGAGGTGGGAAGAGGTAGTGAGAACACAATTTAAAAAAAACACAATTTAAAATATATTCTCTTAAAATCAGAGGTTCAAAACAAGAGCATTAATTATGGGCCCTGGATTGTACTATAGGTCTTTGGAACTTTGTGCAGCAGAACTAAAATGTTTTGCTAGTTTCTTTCCATACATAAATATATAGGAATTCAAGGCCCCTGAGGAAAACAGAAGCTTGTGTAAAATGTTGTCAGCTCAGAGAAAGATTCAGTCAACTTCAGCCAACCTCCTGGTGCAACGACAGAATCTTCACAGAGATGCTTAAGAAGCATAAACAGCTCCCCAGCAATAAATCCTGTCACCTCCTGCTTGTGCTTCCCTTGCAGGACACTTAATGATAGAGATCTTAAAGCAAAACAGTAACACGCATGAAGTAACACAGGCACATAGCGTGTTATAAGCCGTATGAAGTGCTAAGAAGCATTTGATGTTTGTTAGGCCATATTAAGTGCTTTTGAGACAGCTGATGGAGACGGTGCTATGACTTTGTGTATTCAATTCATCTCTATGGTCAAATATTAAAATGGTGAGAAATAATCTGAATATGGTAATCAGCATTTTAAAGTGTTGGAGCTTTGGGAGCTGTTCAGTGTTTATATATCCAGCTGTTCCCTGGAGATACAAAATCAAATATGAGGAGGGCCTTTGTGAATAAATAATAATACATTTCACCTTCCTTGTTTAACACTCCTTGAAGCTTGCCATGGGGTAAACTACACCACTACAGTACTCTGATAATAAGGATGCGATCATCAGGTATAGTAGCTTAAATTCTACCTTCAAACTTTAAATCCAACTGGATCTATTTTTATTATAGACATGCCCGGCTTTATGAGTTATGTTAAAGAAAATGGCAAAGGAAGAAGATAGATAAGAGCCACAGACATCTTCAAGCAAGTCTTGATGCCAATCCACATGCAGAAGCTCGGAGTCAAGTGTACAAGTTACGGTTAGGAATTAAAGAGAGTGTTAGCTATATATAAGACTAATACTTTGTGAAGTTTAATGTATGATCCATGAGGCTGTCTCTTTAAAGAAGAAAAAGCACACCCACATTCAAAAGGAAACCAAACAAATATGCATTGAGTCGGCATTCCATTAGTTATTTCTCTACTGGGACAACATACCTGAGAAAGGCAACTTAAGAAAAGAAGAGTTTACTTTGGTAAATTCTCATGAGGTGGGTGCTATTCTCTCAAATTCACAGCTTGAGAGAATAACACCCATCATGTGAGAGAAGGCAAGAGTTTCCTGTTTACCTTATGTCTACAATAAGCTTCTCATCTTGCTGTTGCCATTGTTTTTATTGTGACTTGATCTTTGACAATGAAAGAACAGCAACATCATCTGAGCTCTTCTTTCTTCAGTTAAATGTCCATAACAATATCCTCAAAGAAAAATCCAGAGATGTGTCTCCTACCTACATGGTGTGAAGTTGACATTGCTGATAAACCACCACACATCTTAAGAGCTCTACTTAGTACAGAGCATACAGTAGCTGTCAGGGGTCATCAAAGAGAAACATCATGAACACAACTTACTAAATAAGACATACCTTTAGTTTTAAATACTAATGAGTTCATGAAAAAAAAAGAATTTCACAGAGTGAGGTATTTATCACAAGAAATCTACAGGTATGACTAAGAAATAAATGTGAGTAAAACCAAATGATCAAAATGAAGAGAAAGAAATCAGTGAGACTTCAAAGAGCAGGATTTTGCCCCAAATTCAAGACAAATGATAAAGAAAAATCAACGGCTTATTTGGAATTTTAGAGTAGAAGTGAAATTTTATTGATGAGGGAGTTATCACAGTCCTCTTCAGCTTACACCTCATTCATAAATTCCTTCACATTAATAAACAGAATCATCAGTGACTTCTTTGGTCATGATTTAAGTGGTTCAAACTCTGAACAAGTTCAAATAACCTAACCTACTAAGACCTTATCTGCATTACAAACTTTGTTGGTACATCTGGGAAAACTGATAAACAAAACAAGTGGAGTTTTAGGAGGCAAAACAATATATGGAGATTCTGACTTTCTTTCAAAATGAGAATGATAGGTTATATGATTGAGGGTTAGTAAATTATTTTGAATTTAGAGTTGGTAATGCTGCAACATTTAAAATTTTCTTCACCTTGAGACAGACTTACATGTTATTTAATGTCATATTTTAGACGAGATTTTTTTCAAATCTTCTGAAATATATGCAAAGTTCCCTAAATGTTTCCAGCTTAGGTGAATTTTATTATCATAATTCTATCTCTCTTGTATCTTTATAGCCAGTCCCTTATCCTAGTTTCTAATATATGACACACAGTAATCATCCAAATTCAACAAAATTTGTTGCTTATGTTTCTATATTATGTTTTAAAAATTAAACTTATATATAAATTGAATAACATTTTCTATTCTAGGCTTTTGTAATTACCTTAGCATTCATTTTCTTATGTTTGTACACTCCTGTCAGGGCATGCATATTAAAGTCCTGGAAAAGCTTTCATTAATCAATTGGTTCTGTATTTCTATTATGTGAGCCCTTAACTCATGTCCTCAGGGTTGACAGCAAAAACCGTTACTCATCAAATCATCTTGATAGCCCTTTTTAGTAATTTAAATGCACATTTGATCAATTACATCCTTATGGTTGCTTAATATGACCCAAATATTAAGTTCCTTGTAGGCTATTTTTATTTTGGAAGAGGAATTTGCTCATGACTATTGAGTCCTCAGACACAGTTTTCACAAATGTATACTCAATTGGTGTCGTCACTATAACAAATTATGTCAGACTTGGTCATTTATAAATAGCAAATGAACTTAGTTTGGATGTATGGAAGTTTTAAGAATGAAACCATCAGTGAATTCACAGTCTGCTCCATTATCATATTTACATGGATAGCATTTCATATGTATTCACATTATAGAAAGGCAATGGCTTCAGTTTCTTTATAACGATATATTACTCCCTTTTCAGAAGATCTCATTTTATATATATACTGTCCATGGGCTTCATACTCTCAGAGACCACTATGTATAATATATATATATGTATATATATATATATATATATATGTGTGTGTATGTATGTATATGTATATATGTATATAAATAATGTATATATATGTGTATATATAACATATACATACACACACACATTATGATAGGACTTGGTTTCTTCTAATTAGTTAATAAGAGATAGAATGTCATTATTTAGCCCTCTTTGGCCTGAAATTCACTCTGAGAACCAGGCTGGCCAAAATTCAATGAAATCTACCCTCCTTTTCATCTGTGGTCTTGGAATTAGAGTTTTGTGCCAGAAGAGCAAGCCAGGAGAAGTTTTAACTCATGAATTGCAGGGAGACATATTTGGATCAAAATGGAAGAATGAAAGTCTCTAAGCTCTACCACAGTAAACACTACAAAAGAAGATGTACAGCAACAACAAAACAAAATAAAACATCAAGTGGCTTCAGGAACTAGTTTGCAAGCCACAGAATCTACTTGTTAAGCTAATTGGAGAAAGGTTTTCTTTTGCATCTTTTATACATATTAGTCTTATTTCTGATGCACAATACTTTGGAACACAAATGACAAAAGTGCTGAGAGAGATTAACAGGAGTTAATTGTCTCAGAATATACACTTCTAAAAGCCAGGTAAAATATACAATGTTGTGAATTCTAAAAGAGAGAAACTTAGCCACATGGAACAAATATTAAGAAGTTATATGTAAATTAATTTTTAGTTCCAAGCCACCCAAATTTTGCTTGTAAGGATGTATGTTTATGAAGGGTCAGTTACAAAACTGCTACTGTTAATTTAGGCAATAAATTCTATATCACTGTCCATGGGCTTCATACTCTCAGAGACCACTATGTATGACTATAAAGGTTTTGCATTTTTGTGTTAGCTTCTACTAGCTCTGAAAATCCAGATCCCTGTGCGAAGTCCAAAGAACTACTGATTAGTTATTTGTAAATGTCAATTACATGGCTCCACAGAACTTCTCCTAGTAGAAAGGTGGATTTATCCTAAGGAGTTTCTATCCTGAGAAAGAAGAAAAATGTATGTAAAAGAGAAGAAGGACATGTTAGGTTACATATTCACGACCAGTTCACTTGTTATGGTTTAAATAGGCTTGAAAATGGGAATTACAAGATCACATACATGAGGAATTGTTCCAAGAATAGGATATACATGCCTTATAAACTTAATTTCAAAATAAATTTCATAGTAAATGAATCTAAAACATCACAGAGTGTACATTTAAAGCAGAATGTCTCTACAGAAAACTAAGTCATTGAACTTGACACTAGGATTTTCTGATCCTTTGTCCTCAGGTTTGTTGATGTTATTCTGAAGCCTAAAAAATTATTATGAGTTATTTTCTGAAAGAAAAGTTTCATCTGTGATATTTGGCTTAGGCTCTATATTGTATAAGTTGTAAGATGTAAAGTATAGAAGTCTAGAACAATATCCTCTTTTTAAAACTGTTAATATTTGGATATATTCAAACATAGAAATGTGAGATGCTGACATGAAAGTAAAACATATTTGACACTCCAAAAAGACATTCATATTAATGAAAAAATCTGGTTATGTACAGAGATACCGAAAAGCAAAAATTTTATCCAGGCCTTCAGAATTGGAGATATGAAACCAAACCAAGTGTGAAGACAGGGAAAGAATATGCCCTGTACATTTTCATTCATTTGAAATGACATCTCAAAAATGCAAAAAAAATCAAATTTGGACTTTTTTCTTTTGGGGAAGTAATTTTAAAGAGAATTGAACACTTATACTTTAATATCTCTGAAATATGTGATATGAAGAATTTATATTTCAAAAAACATAAGTATTCACTGGGATTTATATCAGGTTACTTTAGGAGATTTATGATTAGAATATCATTTTTGCATCATTTCATAATCTTCCTTTGCACCTTCATAGAAAATGTGATGAGATATCCCCAAAAGAGAAAGTAAAAGAAAAGGAAAAAAGACTTATGATTAATATTCAGTCAATTAGTAAAATGACTATTAGTAAAATAGAATTACTATTAGTAATTACTAATATTATTACTATTACTATTAGTAATTACTATTATTATTAGTAAAATAGAATTATTTATATATTTTAGAAATTCAGAGTACCAAAATATGTACCACCTCCCACCCTAGCAGGAGGATATAGAGAAATGGAATGATTGGTTTATGAGAGTAATTATCACTTCTACAAGAAGAGCTATGCCTTCCTACTGTTTCCCAACTCTAAACAAGATTAAACATAGGCTTGTTCATTATTGTTTAACATAAATTAGAAGTCCAACAATTTGAGTACAGTCTAAGTCTGGATCATTTGTTCTCCATCCCAGACTTCCATGAGGAATGATATTATTTGGTTAACATGTATGTCTTCCCTTTGGAAACTTATTCAATGTGAATACAAGAAGGAGGAGTAATAATGAATGACATATTAAATTCTAACTTGATACATCCATCACATTTCAGGTTTCCTGGGTTATGTGAAAAAATAAACCAGGTTATTTTTTTTTTATTTCAGAGGAAGTATTTTTCATTGTTTTCCTATTGGACAACTTCAACAGATGTTTGACTCTGGAGGTGTCTGTCTGCTCAAAATTGAATTTCTCTGAAAACACAAAGCTACAAACACAAATATGGTAATCATCATCTGGACAACATTATATAATTAAAGTGATTGATGTAGAATACAATTTGAATGTTGCTTCACTATTTTTATTTACAGCTTGGAGATCCAAACTATGGTCTGCTCCAATATATTACATGGATATCACTCCCATATTTATAGAAATATTGTTTATGGAGGGCAAATATAATAAGTTAGAAAATAAATACATTGCATTCTAAAATTTTAGCTAAATAATGAATATTCAGCCTAAGTTAACTTTATTATTATTATTGCAATAATTATTGTTATTTCATTACTAAGGATGGAACCTACAGCTCTGTGCATGCTAGGCATGCACTCTATAACTGAGATAAACTTTCAGTCCTAAGTCAGATAATTTGAAACTTAATTACTAAAGTTAGTTTGTGATTAGATAGCAAACACAATCATTTTTTTCCTTTTCCATTTTGCTAAATGTTATAAGCAAGAAGCAAAGGAAAATTATTAGTACACTCTTTGCAATGAAGAAGTAATGTTCATGTCTAAATTTAATATGGCCCAGAAAGGACTACTGAAGAAAAGCTGGCTTGAAATGAAGGAAAGTACTTACAAAGATGAATAGGATACTGGAGGACGACAATGAAGAAAGTATAATTGGAAAGACTATAAAATGTCAACATAATGAATCTCTCTCTCTGACATTAGATGTTCTGTGAGCACTTTTTTATTTTTACAAATGTTCTGAGTTTTTAAATATAGAAAAGGCCAACAATGAACAAGAGGCACAATAGAGAAATAAAAGCAAAGGAAATTAAAGAGATGAGTAAGAGAAAGAATAGCTTTAGGGTCAAACATTTAAACCAATTAAATTCATTGACTAACTGCTAAACTCATCAATGTTGATGAGCTCTTTTAGTCAGATCATAAAACTACTCCATGACACTGAGACGTTAAATTTTGGTCTATCCTATTCAAAATCTAGTTTGTGTGTGTGTGTGTGTGTGTGTGTGTGTGTGTGTGTGTGTGTGTGCACGCACACATGTAAGTGAGCAAGAAATTTTCAAAGCTTTCTGAGATACAAAAAATGTCTATTTAAGAGATTAGTATTGGAGGAAAACAAAACTGAAAATGACAATAATTATTGTTATGCTTTCTATCCAATATGAGAAGAAAAAGGAGGAATGTAAAAGTATCAAAAATGTTGAGTTTGATTTAATTTTCTTTTATCTGCATATACCTTTGCCTGCACATATGTATGTGAACTCCAGTTTCCTGAAGAGGATAGAAGAGGGCTTGACAAGCATAGTTACAGATGACTGTGTGCTGCTCTGAGTGCTGGGAACTAATTCTATGTCTTCTGTGCTCTTAAGCTCTGAGCAAACTCTCTAGCCATGCACAGCCAAATATAAAACTAACACAACTAAACTGGAATACAACAAAATAAACAAAAAGGAGACAAAAAGGCAAAGAAAGAGCCTAAGAAAGTCATATAGATGCAGAGACATACAGGTTTTCAAAAAATAGGAATCCCATAAATTAAATTAAGAAAAAAATAACAAACTTGGAAACCATAATACATGGGGATGAGAAATCGACCAGGTTTTTAAAACGAAGTTTTCATTCTTGTGCTACAGATACTGTTATGCTGATTTGTTACATCTAGCAATTTGCAAAAAAGCCCTTTTCAAACCTTTATGACAGCTACTTTTCTTTTGTTTGAGCGCCATATGTTTTAGTAAGCAATGCATAGATAGCTGAGTGCATGAAGCTAATGTTATACATGATTGCTCTTACTCAGTACTTGAATTCAAATTTATTCGTTTGGTTTCTTGAACAATTACATTCCTAATGAAATTGCTTTTGACTTTACTTCTTTTATTATTTTCTAGATTTATACTTTTTTTCTTTTTGATTGAAAACAAAATTTTCCATAGTTTATTCTGCTCATCCTTTCCCAAGTCCTTCACTGCTTCATACCCATCAAAATCCACTCAATTTTTTGTATCTCTCTCTAAAAATAACTGGCCTGCTCTCTCCAATTGATAACTTCTCACAAGAAAACACAAACAAAAAACAAACCCACAAACACATAAACAGAAAAACCTAATACTCTCCAACAGAGTTTCATTAGTACATAAAGCAAAACAGCTCATATTCAGCAAGTAGATTAGCAAGTAGTCAAACCAAAAACAGGCCTCATGTCCAGTGGTAGATGGGAACATGGCCAACACAAAACAAACTCAATGGCATTTTGAGGGCCCCCACTTTGCACATCTATTATACTTGCTGATTTTGTGTTTTTATGGATATCTCTGTGTGCAGATATGGGTGTTTCTGCATCTATATGTGTTTCTTGAGCTTTTCTTCGGCACATTTTCATGTCTATTTGTAGATTTTTCTGTATTCTTGTTTATTTCTTATTTTTTTATTATTATTTTACATGCCTATTTGTATTCTAAGTAAATAAAGAAAGGGTACAGAGGTGGGAGAGTGGAGATGTAGGGAAGATGTAAGAGGAGTTGGGGAGAGGCAACTAATACCAGAATATATTTATTTCAAGACAATTTCTGTGTCTTCAATTCTATTCCATTGATCGACCTCTCTGTCTCTGTACCAATGCCCATGCAGTCTTTATCACTATTGCTCTGTAGTATAGCTTGAGGTTAGGGATAGTGATTTCCCAAGAAGTTCTCTTATTGTTAAGAATCGTTTTTGCTATCCTGGGTTTTTCATTTTTCTGTATGAAGTTGAGAAGTGCATTTTCCTTGTCTGCAAAGAATTGTGTTAGAATTTTGATGGGGTTTGCATTGAATCTGATTCAATTGCTTTTGTTAAGTTGGCCATTTTACCATGTTAATCCTACCGATCCATGAGGAGGTATCTCCATTTTCTAAGGTCTTCTTTGGTTTCTTTTTTGAGAGACTTGATATACTTGCCATATAGATCTTTCAATTACTTGGTTAGAGTTACCCCAAAATATTTTATGTCATTTGTGACTATTGTGAAGGGTGTTGTTTCCCTAGTTTCTTTCTCAGCCTGTTTATCACTTGTATAAAGTAAAGCAACTGATTTGTTTGAGTTAATTCTATATGCAGCTACTTTGCTGAAGTTATCTATCAGCTATAGAAGTTCTCTGTTAGAATCTGTGGGGTCACTTATGTATACTATCATATCATCGTCAAATAGTCATACCTTGACTTCTTCTCGGCCATTTTGTATCACCTTGCTCTCCTTTTGCTGTCTTATTGCTGTAGCTAGAACTTTGAGTACTATATTGAATAGATACGGGTAGAATGCTCAGCCTTGACTTGTTGGTGATTTTAGTGTGATTTCTTAAAGTACCTCTCTATTTAGTTTAATATTGACTATTTAGTTTAATATTGGTTTCTTGTATATTGCTTTTATAATGTTTAGGCATGAGCCTTGAATTCCTGACTTCTCCAATACTTTTAACATGAAGGGGTGATATTTTTGTCAAATGATTTTTTTAGCATCTAATGAGATGATCATGTGATTTTTTTCTTTGAGTTTGTTTATATGTTGTTATATCAATATTTATTTAACAAATTCTTTTCCTGAACTTTCACTTTGTTTCTACCTTCCTTTAGATGGGATAAGAATAATTCTTTCAAGGAATATACATAGGTGGTAAATTATCACTATTATTTGAATATCTGCAAACACATTGATTACATAATGTGAACTTAATAAATTGATTAAGTACAAGATTCTAGATAAATACTTTTCACCTTAATTACAATCTCATTATACACTTAAACTAGCTATTTGAGATGATAACTATGCACTCTGAAAACATTAATGCATTTAAAAATAATTCCCATATATCTGGCAAAATCTTAAGTTCCTCTGCTATATACCTTACAATTTTATTTAAAGTTCTTAAATGTATAGGAATATATTTTGTTTTTTTCTGGTTTTGTTTGTATACTTGTGTTTGCTGTGCTGATTAATCTTCACTGTAACTACATTTTCCCCGAGATGTTGCTCTTTATTGAAACTGGGAATGGTGATTGAAAGCGTTTGTAAATCTGAAAGGTATAAAAGGCAAAACAGAAACAGTGTTAAAGACTGAAGTAGAAGATAGACATCCAAGTACTCTGCATTTACCTGTCCTTAGCACACCTTTATAACCTGGGTACCACCTAGCCATTATTGATCCTTCTGTCTCTAAAAACTGAACACTACCTCAGGCCAAATGAATGGGCAACTCCCATGGACAAAGACAATGGTTTGTTCTAGTAGTAAACTGCATCACCATGCTTAAAGAACGTGAGAATCAGAGATAAAAGAATTTCTCCTCATAAATTATTTTTAATATTTTTATTGCTTTTCAGTAGTTAATTTCATATTATTACAGTTCTCATACCATAACCCTGTTACCCTTCTCTACAGGCAAGCATAGTTTCTTAACTTCTGCATTGTGCGTATTCAAATGCTCACAAAATATCACTCTTTCTCAACCATAGTTTTCTTTACTGAACCAAACCCTAATAAGTTTCCTATTTTCATTCATTCATTCATTCATTCATTCATTCATTTATTCATTCATTCTATTTGGCACTTAATGCCCTTTTCTGTGGGGAAGTATGAAGTATTTATTTTTTATATTAATTGTACTGTGTTCAGAAACTACTTTCCTGTTTCAATAAGATCAAGGATATTGCCCATTTCATCTTCTATCAGAGTCAACGTACCTGGTTTTATATTGAGGTATCTGATCTATTTGGACTTGAATTTTGTGTAAGGTGGTATTTATGGGCCTATTTGCATTCTTCTACATACAGAAACCCAATTGGATCAGCACATATGCTGAAGGTGCTATCTTTTTTCCAGTGTTTATTTCTGGCTTCATTATCAAAGATCAGGTGTCCATATGTGGGTGTATTTGCATTTAATTCCATTTAATTTAATTCTATTGACCAACTTACTTGCTTTTATGCCAACATCATGCTAGTTTTATTACTATAGTTTTGTAGCATAACTTGAGATAACATTTCTTTTATTGTTCTGAATTGTTTTAGCTATCCTCTCATTTGTTTTCTTTTGTTTTTCATATGAACTTGAAAATTATTGTGCCAATGTATTTGAAGAAATGTTTTGAAGTTTTGATGAGGATTGCATTGAATCTGTGTTGCTTTTGGTAGAATCCCTATTTTTTACTGTG
>NW_022196914.1:14668899-14683588 GCF_008632895.1 Mastomys coucha
CACAGTAAAAAATAGGGATTCTACCAAAAGCAACACAGATTCAATGCAATCCTCATCAAAACTTCAAATGGGGGGACAGGATTACTAACCCACAGTCAAAATTTCTGACTCAGAACTGTTCTTGTCTAAAAGAACTGCTGGGACCAATATGGAAAAGAGACTGAAGAAAGGTAATTCTATGACTGGCCCAACTTTGGATCCATCTCTTAGAAGCACACTAAGGCCTGACACTATTACTGATGTTATGATGTGCTTAAAGACAAGAGCCTAGCATGCCTGTCCTTTGAGAGACCATACCAGCAGCTGACTGAGAGTGTTGCAAATATTTACACCCAACCCTTAGACTGAAGTTGGGGTCGCTTATGGTTAAATTAGGTGAAGAGTTTAACAAGTGTAAGGGGAGTGCGGCCCTAAAGGAAGACCAGCAGTCTCAACTAATCAGGACCCTTGGAAACTCCCAGAGCCTGAGCCATCATCCAGGCAGCATATAAGGGCTAGTCTGAAGCCCCTGGCACATATATCACAGAGGGATGCCTGGTATGGCCTCAGTCAGAGAAGTTGTGCCTTATCTTTGAGAGACATGAAGCTCCAGGAAAAGGGAATGCCTGGGAATGGGGAGGGAGGGGCTGATCCTGTTCCCCTTTTTCCTTCCCCTTTCCCACCCAGGTCTCGCCCTACCTCTGCTCCCCATGATTATTTGCTTCCTCATTCTAAGTGAGATTGAAACATCCTCACTTGGACCTTTCAGCTTCTTACATTTCTTATGGTTAATGGGTTGTATCCTAAGCTACATTTTGGCTAATATCCACTTATCAGTTAGTACATACCATGCATGTCCAGTTGAGAGTGGGTTACTTCATTTAGGGTGGTATTTTCTGGTTTCATTAATTTGCTTGCAAAATTCACAATGTCCTTGTTTTTAATAGTTGAATAGTATTCTATTATGTAAATGAACATTTTCTGTATCCATTTTTCTGTTGAGGGACATCTGGGTTGTTTCTATCTTATGACTATTGCAAATAAGGCTGCTATGAACATAGTGGAGCACATATCCTTGTGGTATGTTGGGGCATCTTTTGGATATATGCCCAGGAGTGGTACAGCTGTGTCTTCAGGTAGAACTGAACCTCCAGACTGATTTCCAGAGTGGTTGTTGTACTATTTTGCAATCCCACCAGCAATTGAGAAGTGTTTCACTTTCTTGCCAACATGTGCTTGAGTTTTTGGTCTTAATTAGTTTGATTGGTGTCAGGTGAAATCTTAGGTCGTTTTGATTTGCATTTTACCTGATGACTAAGGACTTTGAACATTTCTTTAAGTGCTTCTCAGCCATTCAAGATTCTTCTCTTTTGAATTCTCTACTCAGCTCTTTACCCCATTTTTATTGGGTTGTTTGGGTTTTTGGAGGTTAACTTCTTGAGTTCTTTATATATTTCAGATATTAGCCCTCATAGGATGTGGAGTTAGGAGGATTTTTTTCCCCATTCTGTAGGTTGTAGATTTGTCATATTGAATGTGTCTTTTTTCTAACAGAAGGTTTTCAGTTTCATGAGGTCTCATGTATCAGTTGTTGATCTAAAGCTTGAGCCATTTGTATTCTATTAAGGAAATTTCCCCTGTGACAATGAGTATGAAGCTCTTTCCCAGTTTCTATCTATTAGATTCTGTGTACTAGGATTTATGTTGAGGTCCATGATCCACATGGACTTTAGCTTTATACAAGGTGATAATTATATATCTCTTTTCATTATTCTACATACAGACCATCAGTTATACTAGCACCATTTATGAAGATGCTTTCTCTTTTTTTTTCCACTGTATGTTTCTCAAAGATCTAGTATCCATAGGTGTATGGGTTTACTTCTGGCCCCTCAATTCTATTCCATTGATCGACCTGTCTATGTACCAATGCCATGCTCTCTTTCTCACTATTGCTTTGTAGTATACCTTGAGGTCAGGGGGAGTCATTCCCCCCCAGAAGATCTTTTATGGTTAAGAATTGTTTTGGAGGATTTTTTGTTTTTCAATATGAAGTTGAGAATTGTTCTTTCCAAGTCTGTGAAGAATTGTATTGGCATTTTAATGGGTATTGCATTGAATCTGTATAATGCTTTTGGAAAGATGTTCATTTCACTGTTAATACTACCAGTCCTATCAAAGAGCATGAGAGATCTTTCTATCTTCTGAGGTCTTCTTTTGATTTCTTTCTTCATGTATAAGTTCTTGCCTTTCCCTTACTTGGTAAAAGTTACCAGAAGATATTTTATACTATTTGTGACTATTGTGAAATGTATTATTTCCCTAGATTCTTTCTCAGAATGTTTATCATTTGTATAAGGGAAAGCTACTGATTTGTTTAAGTTAATTTTATATCCAATCACTTTGCTGAAGTTGTTTATCAGTGGTAGGAATTCTCTGTTGGAATTTTGGGCTTTGTTTATATATACTATCATATTATTATGTTTAGTTATGTGGCATAAATTCCTTATCTTTCCAAGACTTTTAACATGAAGGGGTATAGTATGCTGTCAAATGAATTTTCAGCATCAAATGGGATGATCATGTGAATTTTATCCATGAGTTTTTTATATAGTGCAGTACTTTGATGGATTTTCATATATTGGACCATCCCAGCATTTCTGGTATGTAACCTAATTGATCACAGTGAATGGAGATTTTGATGTGTTCATGAATTTGGTTTGAGAGAATTTTATTGCATCAAAATTCTTAAGTGAAATTTGTCTAAAGTTCTCTTTCTCTGTTGGGGCTTTATGTGATTTAAGTATGAAAGTAACTGTGGCTTCATATAAAGAGTTAGGTAGTAGTCCTTCTGTTTCTATTTTTTTTTTTTTGTAATAATTTGAAGTACTAGCTCTTCTTTGAAGGTCTGGTAGAATTCTGCACTAAAGCCTTGTGGCCCTAGACCCTTTTTTGTTTGGGAGGTTTTTAATGACTCTTTCTATTTCCTTAGGTATTGTGGGACTGTTTGGATAGCTTGCTGGATCTTGGTTTAACTTGGTATGTGCTGCCGTTTGTCCTGAAAATCATCTCTTTCATCAACATTTTCAAGTTTTTTTGAGTATAGGCCTTTTTATGATGATTTTTTGAATTCTGACGGATTCTGCTGTTATGTCTCTCTTTTCATTTCTGATTTTACTAATTTGGATATTGTCACTGTTCCCTTTGGTGAGTTTGGCTATAAGGGTTTACATATCTTGTTGTTTTTTGCAAAAAGGAAAAGAAAAGAAAAAAATAAAAGCAGCTGTTGGTTTTGTTGATTCTTTGTATCATTTTCTTTATTTTCAACTGGTTAATTTAGGCTCTGAGTTTGACTGTTTCCTGCCATCAACTCTTCTTGGGTATGTTTGCTTCTTTCTGTTCCAGAGCTTTATGGTGTGCTGTTAAGTTGCTAGTATAGGATTTCTTGATTTTTTTATGAAGGCACTTCACTCTATGAATTTTCCTCATAAGTTTGGCCATGCTGTGTCTTCATTTTCATTGAGTTCTATAGTCTTTGATATCTTTCTTTATTTCTTTCCTTACCAAGTTATAAATGAGCAGAAAGTTGTTCAGCTTTCATGTGTATGTGTGCTTTCTGTTGTTTTTGTTGTTATTGAAGACCAGCCTTAGTCCATGGTGATCTAAAAGAATCAATGGGGTTATTTCAATATTGTATCTGTTGAGGCTTGTTTTGTGTCTGATTGTATGGTCAGTTTTGTAGAAGTGAGATGCTGAGAAGAGGTGCTCAGAAGAAGGTATATTCTCTTATTTTGGGGTGAAATGTTCTATAGATATCTGTTAAATACATTTTGTTCATAACTTCTATTAGCTGCACTATGACTCTGTTTAGTTTCTGTTTCAATGACCTGTCCATTGCTGAGAGTGGGGTGTTGAAGTCTCACACTGTTAATGTGTGAGGTTCAATGTGTGTTTTGAGCTTTAGTAAAGTTTTTTTGTTTGTTCATTTATGTTTGTTTATTTTAGCTTATCTTTTATTTATTTTTTTAACTAATGTGAGTACCCTTGCATTTGGGGTACTCAGAACTGAGACTTCATTTTGGTATATTTTTCCTTTGATGAGTATGTAGTGTCCTTCCCCTTCTCTCTTGATTGCTTTTGTTTGAAAGTCAATTTTATTGGATATTAAAATGGTTACTCCAGGTTGTTTCTTGGGATAATTTGTTTGGAAAATGTTTTTCTAGCCTTTTACTCTGAGGTAGTTTCAGTCTTTGTCACTGAGGTATGTTTCTTTTTTGCAGCAAAATGCTGGCTGCTATTTATGCATCCAATCTGTTAGCCTGTTTCTTTTATTGGGAAAATTGAGTCCATTGATGTTGAGAGATAATAAAACAGATGATTGTTAGTTCTTGTTACTTTTGTTGCTGAAGATGGTATTGTGTGTGTGTGAGAGACAGAGTGATTCTCTTCCTTTGGGTTTGTTTTGAGACATTTAATTTCTTGTGTTTTCTTTGATGTATTCACCCTTCTTGTATTGGAGGTCTTTCCAGTAACCTCTGTAGGGCTGAAATAAGAAAAAGATGTTTTTAAAATTTGGTTTTGTTGTGGAATATCTTGTTTATCCATCTATGGTGATTGAGAGTTTTGCTAGGTATAGTAGCCTGGGTAGGTATTTGTGTTGTCTTAGGGTCTGTATGATATCTGTCCAGGATCTTTTGGCTTTTAGAGTCTCTGCCTAAATATGTTACTTGGTCTTTCACCCTTACGGATTTTAATACTCTTTCTTTGTTCTGTGCATTTAGTGTTTTGATTCTTATGTGAAGAGAATATTTTCTGGTCCAATCTATTTTTTACTCTATAGGTGTCTTGTACATTTATGGCCATCTCTCTCTTTAGGTTAGAGTAGTTTTTCCTATGACTTTGTTAAAGACTTTTTTCCAGCCCTTTGATCTGGGAATCTTCATACTTTTCTATTTGTATTATTCTTAGGTTTCATCTTTTTATTGTGTCCTGAATTTCCTGTATATTTTGGGTAAGGACTTTTTTACACCTATTTTCCTTTGACTGATATTTCAATATCTTCTACAATATCTTCTGTGCCTGACATTCTCTTCTATCTCTTGTAATCTGTTGGTGTAGCTCGAGATTACTTCCCTAAGTTGTCCATCTTCAGAGTTGTCACCATTTGTGATTTCTTTATTGTTTCTACTTTTATTTTTAGGCTTTGGACCATTTGGTTTAATTCTTGCCTGTGCATGATTGTATTTTCCTGTATTTCTTTAAGGGAGTTATTTATGTCCTCCTTAAAAGCCTCTCTTATCTCTGTGAGATAGGATTTTAGGTCAGAATCTTGCTTTTCAGGTGTTTTAGGGTATCCAGAACTTTCTGTGGTGGGAGAACTGGGTTCTGATGGTGTCAAGTTGTATTGGCTTCTGTTGTTTATGTCCTTGAGCTTGCCTCTCACCATCTGGTTCTCTCTGATGTTAACTGGCCTGGGTATCTCTGACTGAAGCAGGCCTCTTTGGAGGCAAGTAAAGGCCTGTGACATGAGTTGGAGCCAGACTCCTGGAAGGCAGGCCATGTTTTCTTTGGTTAGAGCAGGTTTCCTAAGTCCCTGGTTAGAGTAGACCTCTGGTGTTTTTTGTTACATGGACCTCTTAGGACACTGGCAGGCTTTGGGATCCAGGGGCAGGAACTGCTCTAGGTGCAGATGGAGGTATAATCCATAAGATCTCTGCCCCCTGTTAAGGCAGACATCCTGTGTCACTGGTTATTGCAGACTTCCTGGGTGACAAGCAGCTGTGGAGTGTGGAAGGGTATTGACCTGCCAATCTACCCTGAATGGAATCACATACTGGAAAGAAGATGGAGCTTGGGCAAAGGGGTTAGGTTCCAAGTCAGCTTGGCTCTGTGGGTGTCCCAGCTGGCTTGGGTATTTGGTCTGGAGTTTCATCTGTGTTCCCTGTCTACTGCAAACCTCCTAGGAGACAGGCAGGCTGGAGGATGTGAGAGTTGGTTGGTAACTTTTTTATGTTGATAATAAGATACTTGAACTAGAGAGATGGGTCAGTGTTTAAGAGCACTAATGCTTTTTCAGAAGTCCTGAGCTTGATGTCAAGCACTCAAATAGCAGCTAACAAACATATTGAACTTCAGTCTCAGAGCACAAATATACACTTCCATCCTCCATCCTTCCAGGCACACAGTTGTGGTATAGAGACATGCATGCAGGGAAAATACCCATAACAAACATTTTTAAAATAAAAAAATAATTTTATAGTAAATATGTAAAGATTGTCATGTCTCGTATAATCTTATGCATTGGTTTCTACATAAAATTTTAAATTGAATACTATTTTTATTTTACATAATATAAAAATTATACTGAGTAATAAAATGACATTCTGCTTTTGTATGGACTGATTTGTGATGATAGAAATGAGAAGCCATAATTTTCCTAGCAAGAGTTATAGATATTTTAATTATTAATTACAAATATCAGGCAAATACTATAACTAATCCTAGTTTTCTTAAATAATATTCATTGATTCTCACATTATGTTTGAAGATGTTATCTACTGATCTGTAATTTTTTTCCAGAAACTACTGGAGAGTAAAAGGTGTCAGTTGTAATAACATAAAATCCCTTTATATATGAAACTATGAGAACTGAATAAGGTGAATCTTTTAAATCAAATAAATGATTGAGAGGAGCAACTTCACGCTGAGAAGAAGTGAGCTTGAGGGGAATCCTTTAGGGAGAAAGTATTCATCTCTTGTGTCAAAGCATCACTAAAGAAAATGGTGCCTTGTTTAGAGTACATTCAAGAGCAAGAACACTTACTGTAAGAATGCAAGGTTAGGACCTTCCTTTTCTGTCTCAGTTATAAGTTGCAGTGAAATCAAAATCAGCAAAGTACTTCTGGAAAGGACATTAAGCAAAATGTAGCATGTAATTTGCAAACTATAAAGACAGAGATGAAAGTTTGGCTTTGCTGACTTACAGCTTCTGTATCGGAGCATGCAACATTCAGAAGCTAAAATAAGGAGGTAACAGAAAGTTCCTTTAATCAAAATATTTGTCTCCTTTCAAGGCAAAACTAGTTTTAATAGTTTTAATGAACATATGTTCTGTACCTCCTGAAGAGCTGTTTTATTAGAAAATTAGGAAACGCTAATAGAAAATTCAGAACATTTTATAAAACCCAATTTACAAGACACATACACAAACATTGTGTAAACATAAGAAAATATTTAGCTGTGATACCATTAAGAATTTTTCTTTCCTAGTATGCCAAGAAACGAATTTGTACAAAATTTACAATGATGATAAATAAGTTTTAATTATTAAAAATCAGTTTGATCAGTTATCTTTACTAGTTCTAGAAAGTACTGTTGGAAGCTTTAATTTTATGTCTGTTCTTGAGACAAATTTCCCCAACTCTTAGGGCTAATTTCTTACATTCTTGGAATAGCTTACAAGAAGGATTTTATGTTCAGTGTGTCAATAATTTCTTTATGCCTAAGTACTCAAGTATGAACTTATTTTAAAACTTATAAACCAGTCACAATTCCTTGTTGTAGTGACATAAATAAAGATTTTGTACTTCATTGCCAATAAAAATTTTAAAAACACTTTTCCTAGAGAACATGGATTATTAGTCTGTGGCAAATAGGACTGTATTACATAGCTGCAAGTATTTAATATTTATTATAGACTATGGATATCCAGAACAAAGTGAATTGTTCTTGCTCATTAGGCAAGATTGAATACAAGGCTTCAAATATTTAAGAATACATACTTGAGACTATATTAGATTCTTCCAGATGGTAATTTATCCATTATCCTAAGAAAACTGTGGAGTTCAAATTTAGAATTACTGGCAGTCAGATCAATAGATTGTAATGATTTTCCTTCTGGGAGAGAAGAAACTGGAAATGTCAGAGGTTAATTAAGTTAAGGTCTTTGGTTCATGGTGTTGCAAATGAAAAAAAAAAAGCACTGGATATACTTCTTTATGATTTTATCTGATAGAATTAGAATTGCTCAGAATTCACTTTAAGGAGATATACTCACATTTGGCAAACCTATTATATTGTAGAGATTAAAAGCACTAAGTATGCTTAGATATCATTTTAGAACAGTGCTATGACTGTCTTATGACTTGAATAATTGTGATCTAAACAGAAGAAAGAAAAAAATGGGGTACAAATTAACAAAGAGATATGTTTATAAAATGAACAACAATTAAAAATACACAGGTCTCAAACAAAATCAAAAATAAATATTAAAGGTTTCATTATCCAAGTCCATCAGATGGCTTCAGTAGACTTGGGCTCATTAACTATGTGATTGTTATTTATTTGTGTGTTTCAACATTGGAAATCAAAGTCAGGCACTTACACATAGTAGAAAAGGACTTTGCCTCTGGACTAGATTCTCCATGCTCAGTTCTCAATATCCAGAAGCTGGGTACTTCAAGAGTTTATGTACTATTTTGGGGAGAGGGTTAGAGAGATCACTCATCAGGTGAGAGCACAGGCTACTCTTCCAGAAGAGCTAGGTTTGACCCAGCACTGACATGGCAGCTCAGAGCTATCTGTAAATTCTGTTCCAGGACATATGGTACTCTTGCACATATATGTGTACAGAAAATCACTAATGCACATAAAAAGAAATAAATTGTAATAAAATGTTTTTAAAAAGATTATTTCTGTGAATTCTTTGTCTATGGTATAGGAGCATGGTATTCTACATGACCTTTTCAGTTGTCATAAGAAAAACTCAAGGAAATATTTCCCAGTTTCATCATTGTAACTCTTAGTAGTATGTGATAAAGTCTCTTCTAATGATATGTAAGAACTGTTTTCCTATAATATTGCCTCTAATAAAATTTCCTCATTAAAAAAAAAAAATGCCGGATGTGGTGGCACAGGCTGGTAGGATTTGCTGAAGGAGGCAGAGGCAGAAGGATCACAAGTTTGAGGCCAGCCTGGGCTACACATTTTTAAAAAAAGAAAAGAAAAAAAAGAAAAAATGAGTATACTTGGTGATGACACAAATTAACAGGATTTCAAGTCCCTTGCCATGACATATCAGAAGAGTATGGACATAAAAACATAAGCAAATCTTCATTAATAAAATTCCAGAGAGGGATAAGGGGAATTTCTCAGAAAGTAAATGAAATGATGTGTGTCCTTATAGGAACATTTAGCACTGAGGATATTCATGAATGCCATAACATTTTGACATTTATTCACTTTGTATCTTGATAGCAGTGGCCCCCTTCTCATCCTGGTCCTCCCATATACAGCACCTCCTACACAGCTTTTCCCTTTCTCCTCTGAGAAGGGGGAGGCCCCCTGTGTTTCCACCTACCCTGTTATATCAAGTCACTTCAAGACTAGGCAATCCTCTTCTACTGAGGCCAGACAAGGCAGCCCAGTTATAGCAATGAGATCCACAAGCAGGCAAGAGAGTCAGGAATAGCCCTGACTCCAATTGCTGGGAGACCCTCATGAAGACACAACTGCAAATTTGTTACATATGTATGGAGGGTCTACATTTTGACAATTTTAAACTCCAGAATTCCATTAATTCTTTCATGCTTTCCAGAGTACTTTGGTTGAAATTCCAATGGATTTCTCTGTGAGAGTGTGTGTGTGTGTGTGTGTGTGTGTGTGTGTGTGTGTGTATGCACATTAGCATGGAGGTACATGTGCACCTATATACAAATCTATGTAGAATTCCAAAGACATCATGTATTTTTCCTTAGGTACTGTGTACATTTTAGAGTTTTGATGGATTGTATACGCTTGGCCTAAGGAGTGGCCCTATTAGGAGGTCTGATCTTGTTGGAGTGGGTGTGTTATTGTGGGTGTAGGCTAAAGACCCTCACCCTAGGTACCTAGAAGCCAGTCTTCCACTAGCCGCCTTCAGATGAAAATGTTCATTTCCTCTTGCACCATGCCTGCCTAGATGCTGCCCTGCTCCCTCCTTGATGATAATGGACTGAATCTCTGAACTGTAAGCTGCCCCAATTAAATGTTGCCCTTCATAAAACTTGCCTTGGTCATGGTGTCTGTTCACAGCAATAAAACCCTAACTAAGACAAGGTGGAAGTGACTGTCACTGTGCTGCAGCTTGCATCCTAGACTTTTGGGATGTCTTACCAATAAGGCTCCAACTCCAAGATTACAAATAAAAGTCACAGTTTCCAACTTACTCACAGAATCATCTTTAATAAACTTCAACCCATTGATTTTCCCATTCATTTCAGATTAAATTTTATGTGCTAAAAACTAGACACAAAAATTAGTAACATTATTTTAAAGTTCAGAATTTCATAAAGGAAAATGTTCCTATCGGTCTGAAATAGAAATATAGTAACTAAAACACATCTAATCTCTAGGACATAAATAAAAATATAAAATCCATTTGATGGTGTTCAGAGGGGCTTTCAAGCTTTGTTTCTTCATCTGTACAATTTTCCAGGATAATGTAGTTGACAGCTGACACATAACATTAAAATATCTTCAACTACTTTTTCAAAAATTTCCCATACCACTGTTCACTTATTGCAGCACAGTGAGTATTTAAATGGAAAAATTTAAGTACTATTTTTTACAAATCTGCACATATGCATTGATTAATTAGAAAATAGAAAAGGTTACCTCTGTAAATAATAATTGTTTTCTCTGTTTATTTTTCTAAATTTAAGACTTGGAGTATTTCAGTTGACCTTATTCAGTCCCTCTAGATATTATTTCATGTTGGAAGCTCAATTATGCATATATCAGATAAAAACACTTATTTATCATAATTATATTCTGAAGTATTTCCTGTGTTATTTACATAGCTGCTAGAATTCAACATGCCACCTTTCCACAATGAAGACATAATTCATTATCATGTTTTGATAGTTTTCTTAGCAGATTAACACTCTTCTTTATTTTTAACAACTTCCAAGTTACATTGCTATCCTAAAAGCCTTCTGGTGTACATGGATATTATCTAGGTCTTCTTCTAGATAAGAAATTCTAGTAAGAAACATAAATTCTGCTATCTAATCTGTCAAACAGAGGAAAATCATATAAAGAAATTTTTCAATGATTACCAACATATTTTATGAGCAGCAAAGTTTATTCTAAGTTAATTTCAATTAACAAATGACATTAGTTTGAGTTCATCACTAAATCTGGTTGAGAGACAGAAAGTTTCTTTGGAGAGGTAGGGGAGTTATAACTGTGGCCTTCTTCTAAAGTGCCATAAGACACAGGATATTTCTCTTGTGAATAATTGAAAAGAAATGAGCAAAATAATCACAAAACTAGATGAGGGAAACAAATTGCATGTTCCAAGATTATAGGGATGTCTACTGAAATGTGGGTCATGGAGTCAAATAAGAACCTAGAACTTTTCTAGCAGAAGCATTAGGTATTATAGAAGCACAAACTATTTCCTTAAGACAAATGGCATGAAGGGAAAAGGATCAAGCATGAGCTCATAATGACTAATACATTTGGAGTGATTTCCATGAACTTGAGTTTAAACCTAATAAAATAGCAGGTCATTCATTCACAAATAGATGAAATGAAGTGACATTGTTCTATAGTTAAAGATATCTATGTTATGAAACTTTTAAAAAGCTTCCTGGAGGTTATAGAGGGCCTACTCATGTTTTTGTTCCAAGAATATAAAAAACTTTTACTGAGAAATTAGTCAATTCATAAGTGTGTGTCATAATTTTGGAAAGAAAATGTGGAAACTTGCGCTTGAAGCATAAATTTATCTTGAAATCCTTCTAAATACCAAAATGGTATTTATACAAATACACAAACAGGTATCTACATAGGACATATGCATGTTCATATGTTTGGACAAATGATTCATTTCTATAGCTTCATCCTGATGCAGAGCAAGTAAATTGAATAATAATTAACCATCAAGATTGATTCTGAACAAAGTAGAACATTTTCTGCATTGTATCATATCTCGCTCATGAGGTCATTTTAATTTTTTCCATATAAATTAAACAAACTATAAAATAGAAAGGGGCTTCAGTGAACATAGATGTAGGGAGGCCTGAACATCAGGGGAAAGGGCTGTTTTCAGTCCTGTTCCTTCCCTAGCAATGGCTGGAATGCTATATGGTGGCCAGGCTGTTCTATATATTTTATGATCTTGTTAGACCATGACAGCTACAAGGAACACTGAAACTGAAGCCCAAAACTGCAGCTGCATGCAGTTTTTCTCAAGTAACAAACACTGGAGAAAATGTCACCCCACTTTAGAAAGTAGCATGCCACAGAACAGCATCAAGGAAAGCCTAGCCAATACTGCAGCTATTCTCCCTTGTCATAGGAGGGGCAGTACCTCCTTGGTACATCAGCACATTGTGAGTGATTTGTAGAACTCTAGGTTGTACTGTGATTCGTACAATAAATTTTTTCACTTGTGTGACTTACTCATGCCAGACTACCCTTGTGGCTACACAGCCAAGCTATTCAACTCACTCTCAATGTGTACTGGAAATAGTCTTTCCTGGGTTTCCCCTTCGTGTTGCAGTCTTGGACACAACAAAGCGCTTCTCCTGAATGGATGCTCTTGTTCATTTTCTTTACTAGCATTTCAGGATAAGAAGGCAATGCTAAGTGGGTGACAATGGATTATAAATAGAAGGGGCAGTTGTGAGGACAGTGAAGGACAGTAGACATGCAAAAGGATGCACAGACCCACAACTATGGCATGTAGAAAGCAGTTGAAAAACAGCAGGCTATTGAGCCTCTGAAGAAATTTCTTGGACTTATCAAGCATGAAAAGTGAAAGGAACTGAAGCCTGGTGTGTAAGAAATGTGTCACTTTTTGACACAGACTACTGACAACTGATAGTGCTTCTAGCTACTGTTTAAACCTTGGGTTTTCATTAGTCCTTGAGATCCAGACCACTGGGCGCCAGCACACCAAATAGTAATTCTCTAATATGAACCCCGGGAGCTAGACTTTCTTGCTTCTAAAATTGGTAGCAAACAGTGCCTGGTACTTTTGGGTAGAAGCTGTGAGCCTTTGAGGCTCTAGGCCCAGCATGTATGTCTTCAATACACAAAAGCTCAGGGCTGTCAGTACTGAAGGGCCTGCTCCTTGCCTACATCCAATTCAATACAGGAAGAAAAAAGAGAGCCCAGAAAACTTATTGGTGACAAGACTGCAGTGCCCAGGTATCCTGTGAGTTAATAACTAGTTAAGTTTAACTTATCTTGGAAGTTTAATAGAAAGAACACTGTGTGATGTTGAGTGCTTTTAGCTGTTTTGGAAGAGCCTCACTGAACTTTGAAGTATGTTCCCATGTCTTTATTTTTCATTTGTAAGTTATTACTGTCTCATTTCCCATGATATTTAGAATATTTCTAAGGTTCCATGGCTGCTCCAATGGAGGGATTACATAGTTGATATTACAAATCTTGCTAAAACAAAAGCTGAGGAACTCATATGCTCAGCAGTAAATAAGTCTACTACTATTATTTTACTAAGTGAACATAATATCAAACTAGGCTTTTAATTCCTATATTTATATGAATGAATTCAGGGAGCTTGTAGACTTCATCAGAGAGGTTTCTTTTCCCTGTGGATGGTAGTTGACACAGAAACACACAACACCTCAAATTGCAGAGAATTTCAGTGTAGTGCTAAACATTTGATAACTATATCATACTCTCTGTCACTGACCACCACAGAAGATGGGACAGAATGATTTTAAGTATTGGAGATCATGTAATGTTGGAGGCACAAAGGTTCTTTTCTTCGCAGATCACTAGAGAAGCCAGGAATATTAAACACATGGTATTGTCTTCTCAAAGAAAAATATGAGTAACCTATTTTTTTCAACCAGATGGCTCGGAATTGGAGGTGATGTATTGCCTGGTGATAGGTATTATCTGAAGGTCCAGGATATATTATGTTCCCACAACCAGGACCAGAGATACTTAATAGCCTAGATGACTCTTACAATGTCTATAAAGCCAGAGGTATCCCTTAACTCCCACACCAGAACCAGAAGTGGCTAATAAACCAAATAACCTCTATGGGATCTATATGACCTAGGTCATACAATGTCTTCCCCTACATTTGTGTGATAATATATGCATCCTATCTCTAGAACCTATCTTCATGGAAGGACTGGTATGCAATTTGAATGATGTATCAATATAATTATGCCTGTGCACCAGGGATAGTATTACACCAGAAAACTTTTCTTCCAAACTGTATTGTGTACAAATGTGTTTATAATACACTGTCTAGCATCAAACTCCAGATGTTTGAGCCAGCCTAGCTGACAAAGTTGAGCTGAATCAAGTTTTTCTGTTTATATATTTAGAGATTATTCCACTGCCAGCCATGTTGCTGGCAGGAATCCCCCAGAGTTAGTGTCTGGATTAAAACAATGTCTTCTGGAAAGGACTGTCCCTTATACTCATGAATTCATAGCCTATATAAGATCTGCCCAAGAGAAAAACAATCAGCATTCTAGCATGGAATCAGCCCTAACCCCAATTTGAGGAATGATTGACAACTGTTAACTATTAGGTGTAAAGAGTCAATTTTCTTTAAATATATTGTATACTAGAAGGTAGAGTACTCTTCAGTGGATATCTCTATACCTAGGAGTGCATGAGCACAACAAATTGGGAACGATAGGTTATTTTATTTTTTTTTTTTCTTTTTTTTTTTTTT
>NW_022196914.1:14684611-14695627 GCF_008632895.1 Mastomys coucha
TAGTACTACCAGAGGACCCGGCTATACCACTCCTGGGCATATACCCAAAAAATACTGCAACATGGAACGATAGGTTATTTTAAAATATAAGAAAATAATTTGGCTTTAGGGAGTCAGTAGTAGATTTGGGAGGGGTTGGTGAAAGTTGACTATGAATATCAAAATTGATTGTGTTGAATCCTCAAAGAATTAATTTTAAATATCAAAATCTTTTTATAAAATGGATATGAGTCTGAAATTGAAATAAGATTTAAACAACAAAATAAATATTTTGTTATGGCATCTTACAGAATGTATCCAGTCACTCCAAGGGAAGATGTCAAGTTGACACTAGTGTGGGGATGAATCAAATTCAGAACTACGAAAGCAACTTGAGCAGCAGATTCTAAGACCTATGTCTATGTTCAAAACTGTGACTCTCTCTTTCAAAGGTAACTCCCTCTCTATTGCCCTTTTGCAGATGCAACACTCGTTCATGTTTTCAACTTTCTGCTTCATATCACCTGTATCATATTGTATAAACAGAGTCAGAACCATGGCAATATCAGGAGTCATGCTGTGAGAGATGGGAAGAAATTTGGGGGTTGGGGCTTCACATCTTATATGGAAAACTACAGGTAACTGATGAGTGAGGGCTAGCTTTGTGATCTATGTGTTATAAATATTATACATCAGAGTTCTCCTGTCATATATAGCCTAGATTCTAGACACTGGTGCTTTAATATTTAGTTACTCAAGTACTTGTAGGTATTGGAAGGGTGGATTTGTTTAAGAAGTTAAATGTGTACAAGCCACTATCCAATGGCCAATATTCAATAAGTCAGAAAGGTGATGGCACAGTGAGCTAACCCAGTATTAGTTGTCAAATCCTAGGCAGTGAGGAGTATAAAAAGCCACCACCCTAATAGTGGGAGAACCAAAGCAATGACAAAATGGAAATACAGAAATTGGTCAAGCAAGTAACTGTACCAACAGAAATGTAGCCAATATTCTTACTGTTATAATAGAATCAAAGACAGGAGACAAGTGATGTTATAGAGAAATTTTTCTATGTGGTCACCTTCCTGAGGGAAAAAAGTCTGCATGTTGCTGTGACAAAATAATAGTTAAAACACATATGTTTTAAATTAAAGAGATCACTGTCAGTAATGTCATGTGGATCTTGACTATCACTAGCTAATAGAGAAAATTCCTTACTGCATTGTTTAAGCTATGTTTAAGCTCAGGTGGTTTACACAACAGAAATTGTTCTTCCTCAAGTTTTGGAGACTAGAAATCCAATTTTTCATTTGTCTATGTTTCTGGTGAGGCCATTCTGCTTGACTAGTAGATGAGATCTTGTCTCTACACTTCACAAAAACTTTATTCTGTATATGAAATGCAACATCTCTTCCTTTTATAAGATCACCAGTCCAAATGCAGAACTCTCTACAATGTAACCTCATTCAACATCCATCCATACTAAGTGTACAGTCACATTGAGAATTTGAGATTTTATATATATATATATATCTATATATATATATATATGGGAAATATTAATTACTCTACATCACTGCTGAAACGTATTGATTTCTGAATTTTGATGTTTGCATTACTGCTGTGTAGAGAGGTAACAATACATTTTCTGGTACTAATGAAAAATATTCTTAATATAATACTTAAGATATTTATACATTTGAAAGGGCCTTAATAGTTAAAAAAGAATCTAATCATGAAAACAATTAAATCAATCTCAAATGAAACTTATACTAGAAAACAGAACTTAATATGTCATAAACATCAAAGCAAGACAGCCCTATAAGATTGACAGTCTTTGTTGACCAAATATGGAAGGTAACATACAGGAAGGTATCTTAATACTGAGCATTAGTTCAATATAAAAGTATTTTTCTAACAATTTTAATCATTTTAAACTTTTATGTGGTCATTTAATATAATGTCCTTGCTAAGAGATATGTCTGAAGGCATTTAAGGGGATGGTTCCTAATGTCTGCAGTTCACTGGCCAATTTTGCAGAAAAATAAAAGGGACAAAGTGAAAAGAAAGTACAATAAAATGTGATAATTTTTGTAAAGAAGTAAAAAAAAACAAACCAGGCTCCTTGAAATGTATTTTAGACTTTTATGATTGTCTGGCATTTCTTTTTAAATTAAAAGTATAACTAAGAAATACCAACCTGCTAGAAAAGTAGAAATGAGAAGCAATTTCCCACTCCAAACAGCAATCAAGGAAGAAATTTAATAAAAAAAATATTTTAGGACCTATATGAAGAGAGCTAAAAGGAAATTGGGGGAGATTTAATAGTCTACAAATGTAGAAAGAGCACTAATACAAACTAGAAATCACACTTATATACAAAGAAGGGGATGGAAATGGAGTGCTATAAGATAGTTTGTGTAGAATCTGGAAAAATAAACTACTTAATACTTTTCATCATTAATAAGATGGTTAAATCTGTATAAAATATTGAAACCATCTGAATATCTTAAAGCAGTGCATTGGTTAGATATGAAGTTCTTTCATGTATCTGTGCAAGTTTGTTTTTTTGTTAACTCAGTCCAATCTGATATACTCTGGGAAGTCACACTAGGAGAGACTGACTGGGTCAAGCTGACCTGTGGGCAGGCCAATGGAAGATTTCTTTTCCGATTTCTTTCTTTCTTTTTTTTCTTTTTCTCATGTTATTTATTATTATTATTAATCATTTTACTTCTCTACATTTCAAATGTTATCTCCCTTCCTGATCTCCCATCTGCGAACCCCAACACTACCCCATCCTCTTCATCTTAACCTTTAAGAGGGTTTTCCCCCACCTACCCATTCCTGCTTCACCCCTCTAGCATCCTGCTTCTCTGGAGCATCAAACCTCCACAGGACCAAGGGTCTCCCTTCCCACTGATGCCAGAAAAGGCAGTCCAGTGGAGGCATGGGGCCACCCACCCATCTAAAAATTTTTAAGCCAGAGTTATCCCTTTCTAAAGGAAACGCAGGAACAAAAATGGAGCATGAGCCATCTGGAGAACATCCATTCCATCTACAGACATCAAACCCTGACACTATTGCTAATGCGAAGAAGTGCTTGCAGACAGGATCGTGGTGTGTCTGTCCCCTGAGAGGCTCTGCCACTACCTGACTAAGACAGATGCAGACACAGCCAACAATTGGACAGCCTGGTGATCCTAATAGAAGAATTAGAGGAAGAACTGAAAGAGTTAAAGGTTCTATGTCCCATTGCAGGAGAATGCCAGGACCAGGAATTGGAAGAGGTTGTGTTGGTGAGCAGGGGGAGGAGGGAGGGAATACACTTTTTTTATTCAGAGGGGAAACCAGGAAAGGGGATAACATTTGAAATGTAAGTAAAGGAAATATCTAATAAAAAATTGTTTTAAATACTGGCTTCCAAGATCTGGTTGTCCACAATGAGCAGATGCTCACACATACCAAATGATAGTATGTAGACCTTGCTCCCCAATTTAAAGCTACTGTTTAAATAAAGGTTGGTACAGCCAATTAGTGGGAAGAGTAAAGGAGGCAGAGTTCCTGTTACCAAGCTAGGGAACACAGGTAGGGACTATGAGAGAAAGAAAAGAGAGAGGAGGAGGAGAGGGAAGACAGAAGGAACATGAGGTCTCTATTAGGTGTGATGGACTAGGAACATGTGCCCTAGTAAAATGCTGACCCCCACCCCCGGGACAGACTGCTGGAGCAGAAGTAACCCAGGCAAGATTCAAACAGAAACTATTTGGGGAAGACAGCTTGAATTAGCAGTCTAGCGAACAGAAATATAGATTAAGGGTAATTTCCCCCATTAATTTTTCAAGAGCTGATTAAATAAATCCAGAGGTCTGTGCCTCAGTTATTAGGTGGCTGGTTAGATCATTTAATAATTAATAGAAATTATTAAAATTAATGTCTAATACAGTTTAAAGGTATGAAATCACCCTGATTTAGATAAGAAAGTATTGATAGACATTTTTTAAGTTTGTGAAATATGTTTTTGCAGTGAATAAAGACGTTGCTCAGAAAATGTTTATTAGCAGAAATTGGCGCTACAGGAAAGCAAAGACAATGGTAAACTTACTTGGAGAAAGGTTTTGTTAGAGATATTACTAACTTATGCTCATAAGTTTTCAAATTATTATATAAAACTTCTTTAAGGAAATGAACTTCATCTTAAAGGTGTAAAGAAAGGAAAAAAGATGAACAAATATCCCCAAAGTTTCAGGTCATATTTAATCTACCCACTGCGTGACAAAAATAAACCTAAAGTCACAGCTTGAATCCCATTTGCCAAGATCATAATGGCCTTACTAAACATTGCTCGAGTTAAGCACAACTCACAGTTTCCTTTTCCTTAAAGAAGTTTCATGAAAGAAAAACAATCCAATGATACTGCAAATCAAAATATCAAATACTATGAGGACCTTAGCAATACGTTAAAATTGTGTTTCACAGTAAACCTCTATAGTTCTGCCTCTTGCCTTAGTAAACAAATACCTAAACAAATCTAGAGGAATCAAATAATCTTCACTAAGCTATATATTTAGTACATATACTTAATATATTTTTCAGATCAGATGTTGCAAGGTTATGTGAAGAAGTAATGTCTAACTGTATTTTTGGAACATGCACATTGAAAGAAAATATTGTAGTAAAAGTCAAACACTGTAGAAATATTTTGCTCTGAGTTCTGACAAGAATGCTTACATAATGGTACATACATGTGCTCCCATAATTTGAGAGGTAGAAACAGGAAGAGCAAGTGTCCAAAATGATGGTTGGCTGCAAAGAGAGTTAAAGGTCAGTCTGAGTTCCATGGGATCCATGAAACTGTTTCCCCCAAATCAAAGAGAACAGTATGTGATATAACATGTATGGTTTACCCAACTATAAATACTACGGATGGGGGAAGCTGATGAATCAATTCAATGTAGCATACATGAATGCACTATGCAACTATTCAGTAATGATTTAAACTTCAGGCATGGTTATTGAATGACTAGTTCTCATTATATTCAAAATTTATCTCTAAAAGGCCATCACTCTGCACACACGAATCCCCAGTATGAAAGACAGAAGTTTATATGCTTTAGTCAGGCCTGTGATCAGCTGGTCTCAACCAATTTAAGCAACTTTGTAAACCTTTTTATAGGTAGTAAGAATCACTACTAATGCATTTTTGTTCTTTCTCTCGTAGAAAGTTGTGTGAGAAGGCATATACTCTTCGTATTTTCAAAGATCCTGTACAGAAAGGAGAACAATAAGAAAATAATAAATTGATTAAATTCCTGTAAAAAGATTGAAAAAAAAACAAAGACAATGACTGTGAGTTAGAGTGAGAAGATGAATGAGAACGAACAGATTTCAATATTAATATTAATTACTGGTCATATATTGTAGTTTGGAACAAATTTTGAAAGACCAGTCTATTATAAACTGTTCCTGGATTTCCCATTCTTTTATTTATTGAGTATTCTCTGTATCAATCGTGCAGGAATTGCAACAAATAAATGCTTTCCAGGTTCCTGTGATAAAAAGTGAAGGTTTTTTCCCCCTGAGGAGCAATGGCCCCATAAAGGAACCATTTAGAATTAGGACGCATAGTCTGATACATGCCTAAAAGCAGTGCTTCAGAGAAAACAAGAGAGCTGATATGCATCCGATATTGCAAACTAAAGTACCCCATTTTCTTGTGTCTGAATCCAATTTCCAAATTCATTATTTCCAGCTTTTGAAGCCACATAAATAAGATAAAGGAACACTACAAACCTTGCTGATCTTCTGCCCTAAAATATCATCTTTTTGCACAACTGCTTTAGAGAGGTGCTTTTGTATTTCAAACTAAAGTCTTACGTGGCAGTGCTGTTCTTTCCTACATTGTTGCAGGACAGTGTGGAGTTTAAGGAAATGGAATTTTTATACCCTTTTTATCCTCTTGGCTACTGATGCACTGATATTTTGGCACTCCCAGTAAGATCGCACAGCTTCTCCACAGTGCATTTTATTTTTAGAAAATTCCTTCAGCTCTATCTGCCTCTGTCATCTTGCACCCAGGTGACAGACACACACACACGCACACACACACACACACACACACACACACACACACACACATACACACACACACGGAGAGGAATCCCACTTTTAGATGTACTTTTAAGAACTTGCACAGTCTAACTCTTATACTAAGCAAATTGAAGTTAAAGAAACATGTCTAAATTTTCTATAATAATCATACTCTGAAAAAAATTGACCTCATTATTGATTGATTCAGAACAGAGCATTTGTGTTTTGGTACTTCATTTAAGTAATAACACATCAAAATAATTTACAAGTCATAAGAGTGACTATTTGGATACAATTTTAGCTCCAAATGTGTACTCAAGCATTGTTAGCTAATACTGACTGCTGATTTATGATATGATTTAAATGATGTAGTGACTGAACCATACTAGAACAAATAGATATCAATGAACTGTGTATAAGACATAAATCCACTTTTGATGTCCAACTACTTTATTATTAGTCTTTAAGACATCGGAATAGAACAAAGGGTCTGTTGACATATCTACTTCAGAACATCTCTAAAGCCCTGAAGAACCATAAGCAGAAAGAACAGTGTAGGGGGAGGTGGTAAGAGTTTAGCAAGTATATAACTGCAGGTCTTTGAATTCCCTCAGTATCCAGGAAATCTAAGGCCAGCTTCCAGATACATAGAAAGTACTCCAGTGTGATTTGTTCAATCCATAAAGAATAGATTAAGAAATATGTTATGCACAAGGATAATTTATATAGTACAAGTCTCTCTTCCATCAAAACCGAGGGCCCATGCCTTTGAACAACAATCTCTGGGAATTGCAATAAGATTTCCTTTAATGAAATAGTTGTCAGTCTCTGTCAAGTAAATGCTTTGTATGGACAGCAAGCTAATGCCTGGCACAAAATTCAGTGTTATTTATCAATTATTCACATATTTTTGTCTGTTGAAAGCTCCTGGAAGGGCAGAAAAACCACAGTTCTTCTTGCCTCTTGGAGAAAACACTGGCCTTTTACTTTAGACAAAATTCTCTGTATGATGTTGTCAAAGCCTAAATGGTTCAGCACATTTTATTAGATGTGAATTTAAGCATAACAGTCATGTTCAGGAGAATCTTGTAACAAAATATGTTAAATCGTTAAATTAAGCAAGGGTGCCATATATAATGTATTTAAATAAATCGTGTGACATTTATTTCTACAGCATCAGAATAAGGAACATGGAGTCAAGCTTGGATATTTTTCTTACCACCGCTGCTCTCAAGAGCAGTGTCACATATGCTGGCCTAACCTGCAATGTTCTAAAGATCGCTTGACATTCAATTTATCTTTACAGCAATAATACTTAATATGCCTTATTGCCGCATGATGCAAGAGTAATGACAATGGAAACTTGGTTGTTTCATACTGACAACAGTTGAAGCTAAGCCATGCTGCCAATTACGTACGTTTCACTGCCAAGTGTTGAGGAGACAAACACCACCTAATCTCTCATTGCTGACTGCTCTCATTTCTGTTCTGTTGTCATGTTAAAACACCTTGAGAGAAAGCACCTTAGACCAGGAACTTTATTTCAGTCCATACTTCTAAATAAATATCTGTTACTGAAGGCAATCAGCAAAACCTTAAGGCAGGGAAGAAGAGAGAAAACATGGAAGGAAGACTGCTCAATGGACCCCCTGCCTGGTTCAAGATCAGCTAACTTCTTAACTGCCCAGGTTCATCTGCCTAGGAAGAGCATCAAGTTGACACTAAAACCTCCCAGTATATTGACAGGAAATTATCATTAATTTTGATGGATCTGTGAGTACCTGCCCTTTTGATTTTGTGCCTTATAAAATAGAGATCCCATAAAGTAGAACGCTTATGATTTAAAAATGTGTTCGGTTGTCTTGTAGAGAAGCACTTTTCCTGGCTGTGGAGCTACAGCCTGAATCAGGAGACTTTCCCAACAAAAGAGGATTTTCTCAAAGATTTTTTTTTAAAATAATTTTTCTCTTGTCATTCAAACTTGAGTATTTGTCAGGTGTGTGAAGAAACTAAATAAAGTGGGCATGTTCTTGTAAGGAGAAAATGTAAAGGCATTTGCTGTTATTTGTATAATTAGAATTTTGTTTGGGAAAAGTGGATGTTTTAAAAATGTTTACCTATGACTGAGTATCCCAACATCCTTAATGCATTTATCGAATCCGGGTTCACATAAACGGATACTGTATTAAAACATTGTTATAATCAATTTTTTCAATGTGTGCAAGAATTGTACCATCATGAAAATATTTTCCAATTAATGCTTATAATGTTTTAGTAATATATGCTAATAGGAGATGCATTAGAAGGCAACCTAGACCAAAAGATTTCAATGTCTCAAAGGATGAGATGTGTTGTGGATGGGCTTGGTGCAGTTCTTGTGCACCAATATCCTAATGAATAAAGAAGCCAATCACTGGGCAAGTAAGGAGGGACTTCCGGGTTGGACAGAGGAAGAGAGGAAGCAGGAGATATTTAGGTTCTTTTTGGACAGGATTAGCAGATTTAGATTTAGTAAAGATTACAAGATTAGGGTTTTAGTTGCTGTAGCCCGTGCAGTCGTCTCGTCAGCAAGAAGACACGCGGACACTAGGTTCCTTCTGCAGCAATGTTTATTGTCCTCTCCGTAGGGAAAAAAGGGGTTGAGCCAAATAATCCGCACTGCTTATATACACCACAGTGCGGCGTGTCTGCCCATGATTGGCTGTTCGCTCATTACCCTACGTAAAGCCCCTGGATGGGCCGTGACATGGCGTCTTTTTCACTCTACGCACATGCGCAAACAGTTCTCTACGCACATGCGCAAACAGTTGTTTACTAGGAGTTGACAGCAGAAGTAGGCGCCATCTTGCCATGGCGAATGTCTCTCCAGCTTCACCGCTCCCCACAAGTTGCTACGCTCAGAGATTGAGTTACTAGCGTGTCATTTCTGAACTAAGTTTGTGTTGTGTTTTCCTTCATGTGGCAGCTTGTCCAGGTTTAAGAAAGAAAGGTGGGTTTGTCTGAAGTGTACCACAAAGGCCATGGGGAATTTGAAGCATGGAGTTGACATGGTAATGACCCGCCAGTGGGAACTTAGTGAGCTTGGGTGGAGATATTTTGGGAGCTCTGGGCCAAAGAGACTCCTTGTGATAAAAATAGGTCGGCCATTGCCCACCTGTGCATGGTCGCCAGGCCACTGGAGCAGAGGCACCAATCCTGGAACGTGCTTGTTTGTTTCTTAATATTTCCCACATCAGAGATGCTCAAAGATATGCATTATACATTACAACCAATTTTCAAAAGAATACATGTCAGTACACATAGAGTTACATACATGTTAGTATTTGTCATAACACTTTCACACTGCTTCAGAGTAGTATAACTTTTTCCCCCAGGTTAGAAAAGACCACCATATCTGGAATCAGAGCGGATATGGCAGGAGACTCTCATGAGGTTGGGTCTGTTATTATTTACATGGGTGTTTCAAGGCTTCATGTGAAATCCTTACAATCTTTTCAAATAATGTACCACTGAACAAAATTCAAAATTATGAACTATATATGTGTATATATGATTTATATACATTATGTATATTAAATATATATATGCATATATACATGACAGACTTGTATGGGATCTTTTCTATCTGGAGTGATAGGCATTTTTCCTTGTCTCAACCTGAAATCTGGTAAAGTCCAGTGAGTGAGTAAATAAAGAAAATGTATTGTGCATAAACAATGAGATTTTGTCCAGTCACAGGAAAATGATGGAATTATATCAACTGCAGGAAAAAATGGACCATTATACTGTTGCTGATTTCTTACCATTCACCCACACTCAAATGCTTCCCACTGTTTTGGGTTTTTTTGTTTGTTTGTTTTTTTGTTTTTCACCTCTAGCACCTGCCACTTCCTTGCTACAGTGCCCATGGATACTTCAGGGGTAGCTCCAGTCAAGAGAAATGACATCTGTCAGGAGCATCATGACATTCCCCTTTTTGATCAAATTTCTACCATACCATACCCATTTACATTTCTCCTAGGCCTATACCAACAGTCTTCCAATGTGCTTCCAATGAAACTGTTACTGTTTAACTTACATTGCCTTCTCTCATATATATATATATATATAAGATATAACCCTGCACAGACTTCCCCTTGCCAGGTTCTGCACACCTGTTGTGACTATGCCACGGATTTATCTCTATGAAGAAAGAAAGGCAGCACTGCTGCTGCAGGCCAGAAGAAGATGAGAGAACAAGAGATGGCCCTCCTTTTGCTGGAAAGAATAGGACCTGCCATCTCCCTCAGATATGCTGGGGCCGCAAGAGCTACTTCAGTTCAGACAAATCATCTAGCTGGAGACTTCCGTGACAAGCTTACTCAGGTGGCAGCCTTGAATTCCTTGAAAGATACATAAAGTCTTCTGCCAAGGTAGTGTTCCCAAATGGAAGAGCACTGGACTTGATAATTGCTGAACCTGGTGGAACATGTGTTTGGAGTTAAGAATGTTGTTTCTACATTTATGAATCTAATCTGGTAGGTCAAAATGTAGAAACCCTTAACAGCCTACTCAGTGCTCTCATGGCCAAATATCAACCCCAAGAACCTCTGTCCTTATCCAAAACTGTTTTATTTTCTTGGCTCCTACTCTTTGTAAGGCCTTGCATTATGTTATGTTTTATTTTGATGCTTTCTCCCTGTATTATACATTTTCTCCAATGATTGATTACCACCATTGCTGGAATTACCACCAGAACTTTGGGGAAAATCCCAATAAACTCTTGGTTTATTAAGTTCTTTATGGATGAAATCAGTTTGTATTTGTTTATTGTTGTTCTACATTTCTGGAGAAAATATTCAATAAAAAAGCAAAATAACTCAGTGTTCTCAAGTAAAGAACAAGCCATCAAATGAATTTTTTGTTGGTTTTTTGTTTTGTTTTGTTTTGTTTTGTTTTTTCTTTTTT
>NW_022196914.1:14695663-14723224 GCF_008632895.1 Mastomys coucha
AACTCAGAAATCTGCCTGCCTTTGCCTCCCAAATGCTGGGATTAAGGGTGTGCGCCACCTCTGCCCGGCTTCAAATGAATTTCTAAGAAAGAGTACAGAATAGGATGCTAGTATGTTAAAGCAAAATAGGCCAGACACAGAAAAAAATGAGTATCATATATGTGATGGTTAACACTGATTGCCAAAATGAAAAGATCTAGAGTATCCTAGGAGCCAAGATAATGAAGAAATGTGTAAATTCAATCAAATAAGGTCAGGAGATTCTGATTAAATGGGCCATACCTATAGGGTCTGGGACTGTGTATAAATGTGAAAGTCAGCTGAGACCCAGCATCCACCCTCTTTGTTTCTTGACTGGACCCAATGTAACCAGCTATCTCAAGTTCCTGCTGCCCTGATTTCTGCCTCAAGACTAGTATCCTCACACTGGATGCTCAGTTAAAACACTTCCTCTTGAATTTCTTCCACCAGATATTTTGACTTAGCATTGAGAAAAGAAAAACAATGGTTTTCCTCTTGTATGTGGAATCTAGATTTAAGACAAAGACATGAGGATAGAACATGGACTCTCTGGACGAAGAAATAGGATTCCTGGGAGGGAAATGTGGAAAATAGGAGAATGGACGAGGTCGAAATCTATTTTATACATATCTGCAAGGGTCACAGTTGAACCACTATCCTTTCTAATTAATACATGCCACTATGAAAAGGCATGCAAAACAAGAACAAATGCAATTAAGGAATCTGGTGACTCTTAATGAATAGTCAGCAATCATGGCATAATTCAGTCTCAATCCCAAGGCCCAAAGATTAGGAGGACCAGTGTCTCCAGGCTAAAGACGATGAAAGTTAGAACTACAGGAGAGAAAGTAGATTTATCTTTTTCAAGCAATGGTTTTACTAAGAGATCTTCTGCTCATCTACACAGATTGGTGAAGCCCTGCTCAAACTGATTAATTTTTTTCTTAACTAATTCCATACAGACCCATATTCCAATCCTTTGGAAGTATATTTAAGAATAAATCAAATAATATTTTATAAAGTATCAGATATGCTAGCATATAAAATTAATCATTTTGTGATCAATTATATTAAAATTTCCTATGATGGGGGAGTATACTTTTCTTTTCAAATAATCCGAACAGAAAAAAAAAGTAAAATACAAAACAATGATTTATACAACAAAAACAATTATATTGCTACTTGTTTTACATTTCAGTAATTACTGAAACTTTCACTCACATTTTGTTTTACTTTATAATTATATCTACAGCTGTATGCTATGGGAATGTTTTCCTTATTTAATTAACAACAGCACTTTTTATATTAGAAAAATCAACAGTCCTCAAATTGTTAATCCCCTGTCAATATGAAACCATCTGGTGTCAATTTCTGTGTAGCAGGGTAACATTTGAGTCACTCAAGTTCCATACAACTTTCTCAGTGTTGATAATTAGTGAAATTTTATTAATTTTTTCTTGCATATGGAGTAAAGCTATTGTTTTAGATAGGATTTTGTCCATTTTTTTTTTACTTGAAGCTCTACTTATAATTTAGCAGGTTGTTTGTGTCAAAGAGAAGGATATTTTCCAAAAGTGAATACAAGAGTAAGCTTACAAGACAATGCTTTCATACACGTTACCTGATATAACTTCTAAGTATATCAAGAAGATTTACAGTAGTTTAGAATCCTCAGATTTTATTTCTTATTTGTATTTTCAAATATACTGTAACGTTCTCAAGTGAAGTAAGGGAAAACTATCATATTAAAATGTGTTATTGTGTAATCAAATGTCTATTCAAGAGATACCAACATTTTGCTCAATCTTTTTGCAAATAGAGACCATGAATATTTACATCTTCTGTCTTTTCTAAACTGTATATTATTGCCCATAATTTTTTTACCCCCTAGTTTATTATGATGCTGACATTCCAAATTTTTTAACTATTATTTCTTAATAGTCATTACTCTTGACTTTCTTACTATAAAAGGTGGTGATGGGGTTCAGGAATCATGACTTTCAGGACTTCAGTTGTTTGTTTTTCTCTTACAAGCACACATAGTAATCTTGCTAATACATTTTGAGAATTTTGGAAATAAACCACTCTGAAAACCAAGTTCGAACCACAAAAGTATCTTATTTCAGAAACTGATACATCAGAGAGACAGCTGTGTTTGGGATCCAAACCCTGTATGTGTGTGTGTTGGGGGTTGTTGGGGGGTGGTGTGAGGGAGTTGGAGAGGCAGGACAGAACAACCTTTTAAGACAGAAAACTGAAAATTAGGAAGGGTAAGAGGCATCCAGTCAATTTTATGCTTACATAGGGTACCTCATACCTGGTATTTCATGTGGATTGTTGGAATGGCCTCAAGTGTAATATTGAGGTCGATGGTCATTGGGGACACCTAGGGCTGGAAACCATTTCTGGAAGTTCAGCTGTTTTTGTTTGTTTGTTTGTCTTTTAATTTTGCCTAGTACACAATGAAGACTAGATAGAAGATGGAGTCCCTGTAGCTAAGGAGGCTCTCAACACTTTCAAGAAGAGAAACCCTCAGAAATTAAATGCACAACATAAGAGAGTAGTATAGAAAATAATCTAGGAAATAATTTATTATTTATATTAAATTTCACTGTTCTTGGTAGTACAATATTTAAAACAAAAACTAATGTCTTTATTTAGATAAACATATCACACTTTTCCTCTGTTGCCAATCAGGAGATATTTTAGAATGTGGCACATGATTTGATATTCATATAGTTCACTACTACCATTCATCCTGTTCTGTAATAGGGCAAGAGATAGTCTAGCTGAGAAGAGGAGAGGTATTGTCACAGTAATGAAACAAGAAAACAAAACAAAGAAAATATCACCTTGATAAAATGCATTAAAACTATATTTTTCCTCCAGCTTCCAGACTTGGTCAAATGAAGCCTGTAGATAAACTATCTTTGCTATTTTGTTACAAATTCTATGGAAGGGAAGTCACAACTTCACAGGGTGAAGGCGAAGGCATCTACTCTAAAAGGGGTTCCTTAAGTATAGGAGACACAGGAATAGCCCTGTGACTGAAAGGTATGGGTCACCTACATGTTCACTTAGAAGTGCCTTCTCCCAGAAAGTCACCTTCACAAATTCATTCTATCCTTTCCTTTTTAACACTTAGTGAGAGTATAAATTCTCTATCCCCAAAGCCTATAGAAAGAAGTAGAAGACAGTGCAAAAGCTAAAGACATACAGGGCTTTGGAGTTCATGTAGGATGGTGATTTAAGACTTCATTCCATTTGTATTTGATTCCTTATGTGGAAACTATCATGGCATCTGTTTTCTAATAAAACAAAAAATGTCTGTATTTTTACTAACTTGTAACCCAGAGTTCTTTAAGCTATGAGTTTGTTAGGAGTCTCACTTTGATGTAATCATAGATATCTTAATTCTTTCAAGAAACTATAGGTAAGAAACTAGTTCTAGTGGAAAATCTCATATTTTATAAGCCATCCTTATATGATCCTGAGGTCAAAGCCCCATTTCTCTATCTCCAAAGTCATAATTATTACATTACAGCTGAGAATAATAGTTAGTTGTTCTCTTTCCCCATATATAAAAACGATCAATAGATTTCAAAAATCCAAGCAAATAAGTTGGTCATGTTTGGACAACTCATCTAAAATATACCTAAATTAAACAAATTTAAAGACTTTGGCCATAAAGAAAAATATATGCAACAGTCCAGGCAGAAACTAAGCCTTTTTATCTCTGTAAGTTCAATTTTCTACTCTATACATGCACCGTCAAAAAATGTCATCATGTCCTGTCCCTGGAAACAGTTTTATTTTTGTTTATTTCCTCACATTAACTCGTTTTCAGAGTTTTCTTGTAATGGTAATTAGCAAAAATAAACAATTAAACTGTGATTGGATGATTTTAAACATCTCCCTTTCCAGTTTAGTTTAGCGTTCAAGTTTCATTCTCTTTGGTAAGGAGTAATGCAAATAGCTATGAGACTTTAGACAATTAAGTTTGATGTGCACATTTTTAATTCTCTCAACTGTGATAATGCACTGATCTGCATTGTGCATATTAAAGACCCACACTGAACAGAGGCTCTTCTTCCAAAGATGCAAGCACAAACATTTGTAACCAAATTAAGATAAAATGTGACCTCTCCCAACTCTACTAAACTTACAATCTATTTCATTACTCTTCCAAGCATAGTTCTCTATCAAAAAATTATAGCTTGATCATAACATATGCAAACCCTGCTCAGAAATTTATTCATCCCTATCACATAAAAATAAATAATACATGTTACATTTATTTAGTAGGTTATCGTTTTTTTTTTTTTTTTTACTTTCTGAAAATATAAGAATAAAATGCATGTGAACTTTAATGGTTTTCTAAAAAAATAAATCTCATTTATTTCAAATAAATCATAGGCTTATATATGATTCCTAGCTTTTTGAAATAATGTTTGAATATACTCTTTATATTACAATTGAGTGAAAAAAGGTACCTGGATACTAAATTCCCTCAAACAGGATATGTGATTGGATCCCTGTGACTAATCATTTCCAAGCAAGATAATAATAAAAGGCTGGGAATATTGCTTCACATTTGAAGCATGGTCTACTAAGCAAAACTAGTTTTCTATTCTTTTCCTATTCAACATTGTTAATACACATATTATCTATCTACATTGAGAAATATTATGTCTCTGAAAACAGAAGCTTTAATACAGTTTAAATAATTTTGAAAATCTCATGTGATATATTTTTAAAAGATGGCAGATAAATGGGGAGGTTGTGACTGCTACTTATGTGCTTCATTTTTATAGAAAATAGTCCACACTGATTTTCATTACTTCACTTTATTTATTGTATTTATTTTATAAAATTTTATTGTATTTTACATTTATAAAATACAGACATATTGTATTTGCATACGTTTATGTGACGTCAGATTAATACATTAAGAAGTATGAATTAAAAGGTGTGTAACTGCAGGAAAGAGGTATCCCATCCTTAAGGATACCTTTTAATTTTTAGCCATGGAATGTTCCGGTTAAACAACAGGAAGACTTGGAGAAGGGACTGAAGGAGCTCAGGGGGTTTACAGCCACAATGTGAGAGCAACAGTGTCTACTGATCAGACCCCCCGGAACTCCTGAGGATGGGACCACCAACCAAAGAGTACACATGGCTCTGGCTGCATATGTGGCAGAGGATGGCCTTGTTGGACATCAGTGGGAGGAGCGGCCCTCTGGTCTGAGGGTGTTCGATGCCTCATTGTAGGGGAAAGCCAGGGCAGGAGGACAGGAGTGGGTATGTGGAGAAGCACCTTCATAGAGGCAGGGGGAGGGGGGATGTGATAGGGGAGATCTGGAGTGGAGACCAGGAAAGGAGATAACGTTTGAAATGTCAATAAAGAAAATTTCCAATAAAACAGAAAAAAAAAAAACCACAGGAGTAAATGATAAGTATTTGATATTAAGTACCCAAGGCAATGGCCAGATAACTCGCTTTTTCCTTTTCTTTGAGTGAAAATAAATGTGGGCTTAATTCTGTTGCTGTGCATATCATTTGTAAATTCTATGTGCTTGAAACACCCAAGGAAAAAGAACTTCAAATCAAGGACACAACTTTTTTCTGAGAAAATGACTGAGAAGACGTAGCACTGAAGAGCCATAATCGGAAGGCCCTCACAAACAAATAGAATTGGACTAGAATCTACCTGAACTACAGTAAGTGATTTTCATGAAGTTAAGATAGAATCAGAGATAATTATTTTAGGATAAAATTTCCCTGGGTGTTAGTTATATTTTCAGTCTCATTTACTCTCTTCTCCCAAGCCGATCCAAGTAAGATTATTGGATACAAATATAAATGATCAATTCTGACCCTACTAAATTAGATATTGTTGAAGAAACATTAAACGCTATACATAATCAGGGAGATGGATAAGGCCAATTCCAATCATGGCTACCTTTATGCTTTCTTTAGTTTTGTTTTCTTGTAAAGATCAGGAACAGGTAGAACTGCAGCTCCTAAAAGATGAAACTACTTCTTTTCAGGACTCCTCAAAAAAAGAAAATAGTACTCTTTAAGACAAAAGAGTGATATAAGGTGCAAAACTGATAGAAAAAATATGAGAAACTTAAGGATATTTTCAGTATAGCCTAGAAAAGATAATAGAAGTATACAACCTTCTAATTAACTTATTCAAGTTGAGCACTTATTCAAGAAATAACTTAAATGATTCAGAAAATATCAGTCAATTATGTTTATAAAGATAAAATTCCCATTTGGAATAGCCTATGGAAATCCAACATGCAGATTGTCAATATTCTTCATACAAGCTGGGCAATAACAAAAACAATTACAAAGTATAAGCTCTTGTTCCTACGCTAAGTGAGATAATATGCCTTTATCTGCTCTAAGAAAAGCAAACAAACAACAAAAATGCTTGGATAATGAATGATCCTTTGTCAGCATGAAAACTGCGTTGACTCACCTGGTAAGCTTGTTGAGCTTAAAGTTTGAAAATACTTTTTAAAAATTTATATTCTTTTTTTTTCTAAGAAGTTTGATAGCCAGACCACCACACACATAAATCAGTCCTACCATCAACCTTATCCTGGAAAGGGGTAGGTAAAGAACTGAAGGAACAAGGCCTGTGGGTGTGTCAAACAAAGCAGAACCTGAGCTCAATCAGTTCCATGCTAAGGCAAATTGTTATTGACAAGCACATAAATATTTAAATGGTCAAATGGAATAAATAATAACCCAATGGCTATATCACACAAAAATAAGAAAATATAGATGGTTCAGCAACTTGGAAACGACAATAAATTCAGAAATAGAAATGCTTTTAAAATAATTTACAACAGTGTAGTATTTTTTTTAGATATTTTCTTTATTTACATGTAAATTTCTCCTTTCCCAGTTTCCCCTCCAAAAAAACAAACAAACAAAAACAACAAGAACAAACCCCTGTTGCCTCCCCCCTCCCCATGCCTGCCACCCAATCCTCTCCCATTTATTGGCCCTGGCATTCCCGTACACTGGGGCACAGAACCTTCACAGGGCCAAGGTCCTCTCCTCCTATTGATGATTGAGTTTGCAATCCTCTACTATACACATGCTGCCAACAATACGTATATGCACAGAAAAGCCCAAAATGGTACTGTCATTCCTAAGGTAAGGATTAAATTTTGTGTCATGTTAGAACAAAGGACTAAGTATGGAACATGTCTTTTTTAATAAAAAAACGAACCCCCATAGTGTTGAGGATATAGTTAATTGTGGAGAAATACTTTAGTCTGTGCGTAGCATAAGTTGGAGCCATAATACACAGACATACGTGCTCATACACTCATATCTGTTAGCAACATGTTCTGTAAGTGCAAATTTAAAAAAATAAATGTATCATATAGCCTGTCTATTTAGTACAATTTAGGACTTTAAAATAAATAATCAAGTTAAAATAAATATCACCTCTGATAAACATTCAAAGCAATATATAATTGCCAAAGAAATGAAACAGAAATGATATAACAATGGACATAATTTGTATTCATACAATAAACCTATGTAGAGAGAAAAATTCATGAGGAGATATAAGCTCAGTTACAAAGTTCAATTCAAAAAGCTAAAATTTAGAAATTCATCAGAGTTAAATAACTGGAAAGACTAAAAATGACATCACAATGTTTAATGTTATAAAATGAGAATCAAAACAAAAATCTTGGAGTCCTCGTTAAAATGATTGTGAGAGCAAATATAACAAACTTCTAAATTTCTTGATAAAGTAATACATGTATACATATCTGTTTATTTTGGAGACACATATAAATGCTGAAATATATATCAGTGTACACAGAAATATTGACTAATATATTCATAAAATGATTCAAGCTCATACATCAAAATAAGAGTAAATACATATGTAGGTATTCAAATACTTTTTCTAATAAATTTATGTTCACAGTTTCTGACTCTCATCATTGACATAATTGTTTCTTACTGATTGATTGAGTTACCATCATGTTTGACATAGGAATGGGCTAGGCAGTAGAGTAGGTTAACTGCATAAATGCTATCTGAATATAGACAAATGGTTCTTTTAGATGTGTTAAGACTTGGAAGATGGCAGTTCTTTGTATTGGAGAGGTTTGCTGAGAGAGGGAGAATGTGTGACTCAGGTGCATTGTTTTCTCTATAAATGACATAAGCAGCTCCTTGTCGACCTCCATATGTAAAAGCTGGGTTGGGGAGCTTGTGGGATAGTGCATCCATTGGGAGAAGAGAAGAGTGGCATAGTTGTTAATAATTTGTCCTTGGGATAGTGATTATCTATCTGCCCCAGGAAGCGAATGAAGCATTAGCAAAAGATGTGGTTCCTTAGGAGCCATCGGATGTTTGGGAGGGAGGAGGAAGGGTAAAATGATCACATTAGGTTCCTTGCCTATATTCTGTAAGATCCACCCTCTTCCAGTCCTTATTATGGCGAATAAGGCATCAACTTAAGTTAATAGTTGAGGTGATTCTCCAATAGGGATATGGAGCTACACTAGGATTCTTTGAGGTTGATATATAAGGCCCCAACTACTGTGGGAAAGGAATTAAATATAAGGATGTTGATTGGCTACTGTGGACCATAGAGAGCCAGGAAGGCATTTTAAAGGTTAATAGAGCAAAGGCCTTCCTTGGAAGCTGCTGTCAGGGAGCAAGGAGAGGAGGAAACTTTGTCACCCTTAAGTAAGTCAAATTGAGCCTGTAATTGCTTGTTTGGTATGGGGATCTAATGCCTAAACCTACTGATATTGCCAAAGAAACTTTGAAGGTCATTCAAGGATTGACGTGGTCTATAGTCAGTTTAGCTGGTCAGACTGACGTTAGGGTAGTTTTGGTCTCCAGGAATGGGATGGATCGTATTTTCTGCTAGAGTAAAGCCTTTATCTTTTAGGGTCTTTGTGTCTTATTGTTTGAGGTATTCTAGAAATAGTTTTTCATCTTGTTTTGTATCTAGCCACATTAATAGTCAACCATGTACTGGGATATATGGAGAACTGATTTAATAAGCTGTTTCAATGTATTGACTACTGTTTCCTGGCCTGTAGTCAGACTGTTAGCCGTGCCTCGGGGGAGTGTGATCCATTCAAATCTATCTGCTGGCTCTGAGTTGCTTATTTTAGGTACTGAGAAAGCAAAGTATTTGCTTTGTTCATCGAGTGGTATTCTAAAAGAAACAATCTTTAATGTCCAATACCAATATTGGGGTATTTACATGTATGGCAGAAGAAAGGCAGAAAACATGCTGAGGTGAGCCCCAAATTTTCATAGTTTTGTTGACTTCCCTTAAATCCTGGAGGAATCTCCAGGTCTGGTGTTTATTTTTTATTTACAGAGACCAGGATTTTCCAGGGGCTTCTAGAGATATGCCTTATGTCCAACTGATGCTTAACTAATTGTTTTAAGATTATTAATTTCTCCCTATTTAGAGGCAGCTCAACCCAGATGAACTCATCTGTCATCCATCTCAATCAGGGTGTAATGAACTTAACAGCAGCCCTTAGATTTGGAGATTCCTTTGATCTTAGAATTTTTCTATTTGGAGGCACTCTTTTTGTTCTCCCCACATTTAAATTTTCTAAGATATCTCTACCTAGCAAATTAGCAGCTACATAGGCCACTAGTGGTCTGATGGTCCAATTTGTTCCATCTGGGTCTTCCTAGTTATAAAAATTTTGGGTAATAAATGCTGATAGGTTTAGGTTTATGAGTAACTGGGTCTTTGGGGGGGGGGCAGTCTCCCTTCCCATGTCTAGTTTCTCCACATTTAAAACATCTTGAATTGGACCATGCTGTACCTGCAAAGGCTTGTGCAAGGGAAGGCTGATAAGAGGCAGGCCTAATGTCAGGATATCCATGATCCTTTTGTTGTGATGTTAATTAGTTACTCCCTGAGATGCCTGCCTGTCATCCCTTCCCAGATAAGATTGTTTAGGAGCATTGCTTTGGCTGCTGGGTCTGTTATTTGCCTGTCTAAACTAGACTGTATCCTCAGTATAAAATCTGGGAGAGTCTCAGATGGTCTTTGTGTTAGGAGGACCAGTGCAAAGGTTTGTCCAGGTCCTGTGGACAAGGGAATTAGATGGTCCCAGGCCTGGAGTGCACATAAGCAAACCTGCTCAAAGCAACTAACAGGGAGCAAAGTAGGCTAAAATCTCTGTGGAGAAGTTACTCTGGCCAAACGGTTGGTCATAGTTCTAGTTAATTAATTGAGCTGGGTTTTTTTTGCCCTATCTGTTGATTATGTATTTCATTTTTCTTATCCTAAATTTGACATTCATCTCTAAATAAGGCCTCCCATTGTAGGAATAGAGGGTTACAGGAAGAAGATGGACCAATCTTGGGAGTTAAAAGGTTGTTATTGGAACTTTGTACAATATATTTGTTCCATAAATCATGAATTCCGTCTTCTCAGAGAGTTTGGCATAGTTCTTTTAAATCTGCTGCTGGGAAAGGATACCAGGCCAGTAGGTATGTATTGTCTTGTTAGATCTTGATGAAAGGGAAGGTTCCTATGGTTGGAGGTCTTGGTGCCCCAGGCCATAGAGGCTGAGGCAGATGAGGATAATTATTCCCAAGTCTCTAGATACAGAGCTGCACAATGGCCATTGGTGGTGGTGCTGAGGGTGGGGGAAGGTGTATTGATCGTTGGCAATAATTGTCATAGCATCTCTGGGGTTAGAGAGTTGTTTCATGGCCATGGGTGTTGGCTCATGGCCATTCTTCTTTGGGAGAGGATTTTTCTGGGTGTCTTCAGAAATTTTGGTTGTAATTTCTGTGTCTCCATCCTCTGTCAGTAATGAAGGCTTAAAGGGCAGAAGAGGAGGATAGAGGGGGGAAGGGTGTTAAGAGTTAAGGAGTAATTTCTCCTATTAGATAGATTGTTTTTCCTAAAGCAGATAAATCAGCTACTGGACAATCCTCCTTTTTGAGTCTTTTCCTTTGTCCTCTTGAATTTTTTTCCTGTAATGAGTCATTTTTGAGGCTTGGATTTTTCTCATATGCATTGGCTAATGGCAACTATCACAGGGAGGAAGGGACAAAACACAGCCTTCTTTCCTGGGCTTCTTTCTTATGAGCCAGGTAGGTCCAGATGCCTGGATCATAAATATCTGATGATAAGACCCATGGTTTAAGTTGAAGCACTTTATTCCAGAATTCTATGCCCTCTCTTTGGAAGACCTTCTGTCCTCTTGATTTAAGTAAGGCTCTAAGGGAACAAATTTAGAAATCCCTCTAGTGTAATGTTGAATTCCCTGTGGTAGAAAAGGGAGGAAGTGTTGCTAGAGCAAAGGCCAATGTTCCTGATACTCTTCTGTTCAGAAGGATTGGTGTGCCCCATTGAACACCAACTTTATATCAGATTACAAAACTTGCAGGTGTCTTTATGACTTGTAAATGGTTGCTGCACCACGAGATTCTGTCAGAGGTTATTCTGTACAGGTTATTGCCTGTACCCAATCAAGGTCTGGAAAGAGGGAAGGGAAATCTTTGCCTAGTATTTGGGAGAAGCCCCAACCAAGAAGTGTTAGTTGTTACACAAACAGTTTCCAGTCCTACACAAAGGCACAGACTAAACATATATCAAAGAAAGGGAAATAGCAAACCTATCCTCAAAGTGGGATGGTCTGGCAAGATGATATTACCCTCCAGTATTTGAAGAATACTCACAAATCTGCATCTTTTCCTGTAACCCACGTAGGGCTCAATCTGCTGGTTTCCGTACTCTCATAACTCATTGGCCATGTGGACGACAAGGAGAGTGGAAGCAGAGATGTAGAATGGGGAATTCAGAAACCCTCTAAGTACTTATTGTAAATGACCACACTGAGAACTGCTATCAGGAGGCAGATCAACAGAGGGTGATTCAAGGTATATAAAGTTCTGTGAGAATGCGGATAAAAACATCCAGGATGAGCAAAGGTCATTGACTGTGGTCTTAGGATACCTGGCATGCCTCTTTAGCTTGGGGATACATTCTAGAAATATCAGGTGATGACTTAACAGGTTTAATCAGAAGGAATTGATCCTATAATCTAATGGAGGCTATGTGACATACCTCAGGTAGAGTTATGTGTGGGGGCCTAGAACTCCCCAGACAATGTCAGAGAAGGAGAAGCCTTTCTAATGTAGAAAATACCCCATTACATGCAGAGCCCCAGAAGGCAATTGGGACAATGGTAGACCTCAACCTTAATTAGCAGAGTTTTCCCACAAACTTGCTGTTCAATTATTCTACCCCAAGTACAGTCTGTGCTTTAAACTTTTGATGAATGTGGAATCAAGTCAATGTGTTCATGGGCTTCTGTCTTCACAGTATCATTGTCCAGTCTTGTTCTGCGGGGTATCATCTCCATACCTGAACATACTGAGTTTTCTGGCTAGGAAAGAGTTCATATCTGTGTGGTGTACTTCCAGCAGCAATGACAGTTGTCACTACTCCCTATGACATGCTCTCTACTAGGTGAGAGGTTGATTGAAAGACAACTTAGTTGTGAAATATGTAACAGTCATCCTCAGAAAAGGCAGATTAATTGGTTATCCTCTGTTAACTTTATTTGTAAGTTGGTCTCTGCAGGACTCAGAGTCCCTGATGGGTTTCGATCTATCATTTGTTCTTATAATGGAAGAATTGGAAGTTAAGAGTAACTAATTTTATAAAGAAGTCTAATACAATGAATATGATAATCAAAAGTGATTTTTTTCAGGGCCCATTAGAAATTTATTGAATAAGGTCTCCATTTTGTATGTTCAAAATGAGAGTTGCTGTTCAAGAAGAGCTATTTTGTCTCAAAGTTACTAGGATTTGAAAGGACTGAATTTGGGTATTTAGTGAAAAGAAAACATTTAGGATTCAGGTGTCTGAAATCCATGTACTTTTTATTGTTTCACATGATTCTTCACACCTACATCCCTATTTTCTAATTGGAAAGACATCATTGCAATACAAAATAGAATTTCCACAGAAATTCACACTCTGGAGTAAGTGTGTTTCTAACCTTGTTTCTAAGTTACCCTCTTCTAATGTTAAAAACTTTTTTGTATCCAAGAGATCTCTGGAGTCCCACCAATTTGTAAACAACCACTGTTGCTGGGCAGCTGAATTTGCCCAAATGAATGAAGCTTTAATTATCTCCAAAACTTGATGTCAATTTGGGAGTAAGCTTTGTCTTTGAATGTAAATTAAACTTTTCAAGTGAGTAGGGTAGTTGAAGAACCTGTTGCATTTAATTTTCATAGCTAATTTTATACTTGCTGTGTTCACTCACTGTGGCTGGATTCTTCTCTGAAAATTTGTATTGAAGGTATTTGAAAATTTAAACATCTCAAAGGAGTTATTAGACGATAGTTAGTGCAAGTTTCATCAAATGTATCACTGTAAAAGCCAAGTAGCTTTTGCTATATGTGTGGACACTAAAAAATATTATACAATGTCTGAGTGTGCTGTTTAAGCAATGCATTAGCTGAAAAATCAATATGTAAATTTCCCTGTGTGGCTGCATTCCAATAAAACTTTATCTAGAGACACTGGACTTATATTTTCTTTTTTTTAAGAAAAATTAGAATTTTATTCATTCTGGATTAAAAGCAACACATCAGCAGTAACATTGCTCTGTTGCTAGAAATGTAAAAAAGAGAAGTATGGAGGTCAGGGGTCACACACTTAGAGAAAACTGGCTCTCCTTCAGCAACTAACACTCTCCACCAGTTCTCAGAAGTCATGGAACCTGGTGTCATCCCCTGTGTCTGTGTTGGCACCGATCTTCTGCATGGTCCCATTCCTTTTACTAAGCATCTTAAGCATATAGACATACACATACATATGTATGTGATATGTATATATGTGAAATCAAAGGATTGTATTTTATTGTTTCTCTGTACTCAAATTGAAAGCAAATTACTCAGTCACAGGCAGGTGAAATAGCACAGAGGGTAAAGATTCTTACAGAGCCTGATGACCCAAATTAGACTCTAACATCTATTGGAAGAAGCAGTGGACATATTACAAAAGCCAAAGCATAGTGTGTTCTATACACATGTATACACACACACACACACACACACACACACACACAGAGAGAGAGAGAGAGAGAGAGAGAGAGAGAGAGAGAGAAAGAGAGAGAGGATAGATGATAGGTAGATGATAGATAGATAGATAGATAGATAGATAGATAGATAGATAGATAGATAGATAGATGGATAGATATGTGTGTATGCATTAAAATTAACAGAAATTAAGAAAAGACAGAGAAAGGAAACCTTCTGATGGAAGAAGGTGAGAACTGGCCACTGGGATTCAGCAGCAGCTATGGGTACAAAATTCATAAAGCAAGTGTCTAATTATGTGTATTTGAATTAAAATAAAATTATATCTCTTTCCCTCTTCAGTTTCATAGCGTAAGCTTTTTGCTTTCTCAAGCTATACTCTGTCTCACCCATCCCATGTCCAAACTCAAACCCAAAATCTCCTTTTCTTTGATATTGTTAGTACAAATGCATATATTTGTAAACACTAATTTATAAATATAATCTGTTGAACCCATTTTTGTTGTTTTTGTGTTTATGGTTTCAGGTCTGTCCACTTTGTACAAATAATTGATAAGGGGCTACTCCCTGGGAAAAGCTTTTTTATTCCCTTCTGACAATCATTACCTGCCAATGAGTAGTTATTTTTCTAGGGTTAAATCACCATAACCTGTTTCCTTTTCCATGTAAGAATTTCTACTTCACATTAACCTCCTGGAGTTCTAACGCTTACAATCTTTTATCCCCTCTTTCATGATGTTTTCTGAACCATAGATGCAGAAGCTGTGGTACAGATGTCTCTTGAGGAGCTCAGGTCCCTAATACTTTTTGATCTCCAGTTGTAGTTTTCTCTTTTTTTCTCTTTGTTTTTGTTTTTGTTTTTTGCTTTTGTTTTTGTTTTTGTTTTTGAGACAAGGTTTTTCTGTGTAGCCCTGGCTGTCCTGGAACTCACTCTTTAGTTCAGACTGTCCTCAAATTCAGAAATCTGAGTGTTTCTGCCTCCCAAGGGCAGGGATTAAAGGCTTGTGTGCTGCTACCACCCAGCTGTAGTTTTCTATGATAGTCTCAACTACTGTTAGGAGAGTCTTTGATGGGGGTGGGAGCCAAATTTACCCACAGTTATAATATGATTTGGGAGGTACTTAAGATTTTTATGCTTTAGCAAAACAGCAAAAGTTGATTCTCTTCTAAAGTCCCTGACTTCATTAGCTCCAATGTAGTTGGGTAGGTTTCTTGAACCAGGCATAAGTTTTCTTCTATTGCAGGAGAGTTAGGTCCAATTCCGCAGCTGTGGGTTACCACTAATATTTGAGTGCTATTATTGCACCTATATAGATTTCCTTCCATGCTGAGATTCAGAGATTTCAAAGCTTTGGAAGACTATCAAATGTGTCCTGCCAGTGGCAGCTTGGAATAGTATTTTCTTTTATCACAGAAGCTAGATCATAGAAATGAAACTTTCCAATTATATCCAGCTCAAATGTTCTGAGTTTTATGTCCTATGTTTGCAGCATCTTCAGCAATAGTTGCTAACTTTCAACCTCTGAGAGGCAACCAAATAGTCCAATAGTTAATCTTGAGAGTCACTTGGAAATCTTTGACCAATCATTTAGAAGGACGCTTTTCTCCACTAGCACTGGGACTTTTCAATGTTATTCGTTCTTGTGGAAACATTGTCAGTCCAGGTGGAATAGTTTCCTTTAATGTTTGCACTGTGCATGCATGCGCATTAACATACACACACACACACACACACACACACACACACACACACACACACATTTTAGGTAAATATAAAATAATATTTTTTGAAGCTTTATTAAGTTATTGTAATTTGTTCTTCCTCTTTCTTTCCCCTTCTGCATTGATCACTTCATATTCCTAGGTTGGATTCCTTGCTCTCCCCCCACCCCCACTTCTTAACTCCTGTATTCTTTTAGCCCTCTCTCATGTTCATCTCCCTACCACTGCCTTTTGTTCCTTTGTACTTTCCTTGTTTCTTCAGTTACTGCATATTGCATATGAAGATGTAGAGGATGAAGAAAAGATGAGAGAGAACCGTACTGTCTCATATTTTTATAATCTACTCTCATAATAATTTGGGTCACAGAGACTTTGGTAGTGATTTGCTTTTATTCTGTATTCCTACTGTCAAGAAGTGTCTGTATGCAGGATGACTTTACCAGATGCAGAAGTTTGTTAGAGCCCTTCTATTGTGTATCCAATAGTGGGGTAGCTAACTAAAACCCAGAATTTAAATTAAATTTGACAATCTCTAGCTTGGAACCACTGAGAAACAATGATATACTTTCATTAGTTGTTCATAAAGGAGAAAATACATTTAGTTTTTTCTCTCTTTTATTTAAAAGAATTTATGCAATATATTTTTTCATATTTCTCCTCCCACAAATACTCATACATCCTTGCTACCTCCCTGCCCACCCATCTTTATGTTCTCTCTCTCTCTCTCTCTCTCTCTCTCTCTCTCTCTCATCTCTCTCTCATCTCTCTCTCTCTATATATATATATGTATATATATATACATATATATATATAAAATCTATCTGCATGCCTATTTATAACTCACTGGTTCATCCTTTCTCTCTCTAAACCAAATGAAAATAAACACAAGCAAAAAATCTAATGAGACAAAATAAAACTAAATGAAACACCTGATTTGTGTTTGTTTGTTTGTTTCTTGGCTAACTACTACTAGGTGTAGGTCTTCCCTTAAATGTGGTTGATATACTTAGTAAAACATCACTAGAGATTAGTGATATTCCCTTTGCCAGCAGGTGTCAAATGCAAATAGATTCTTTGTTAGCAGTGGGACTTTACATGCACAACCTCTGACTCTTATAACAGTTCCCCCTCTTCTGCACAGATCTCTGGACCTTGAGAGGAAGGGTTTGATGAAGACATCACATGTTGGAGCACTCCGTCATACATGTTTTGTTTTCTATAAACTTATTGCTAATTCTTCACAATATCCAACAGCTTCAAATATACACTAACAGATGTGTTTGAAACTAGAAGAGACTAGCCCTTAACCTTTGTTTCTCCATTGGTGTCTTAAATGTCTGTTGCTTTTATTAAAACTGTGAACAAATGCAACATAGAGAAAAATTGGTGTATTTCACTTAGACTTCCTAGTCTATTATTTTAGGAGGTTAGGGCAGGAGCTAAGTCTAGGACCTAGAGAAAGGAGTTGAAGCAGAGGGTATATGGGATATATATGACTAGCTTCCACATCAAAACTATCTCAGCTTGCTTTTTTCAACAACATAAAACATCTGCCCTGTAGTGATGCTGTACATAATGGACTGGCTTCTTCTGTATCACCTGTCTATCAAGAAAATGACAAAGCCTTGCCTACAAGCAAATCCATTAGGGGATATTTCTTTGTTGAGATTTCCTCAAAAATATATACAATTACCTAGCATACTGGCCTTTCCTGTTTGGATTAACAACCACCTATGCATCTGAGGACAATGAAGTGCTGTTACATTCTTCCTTGTGACTTCACGTATACTTTTTATCATTTTTCTTTATCAAATGCTCTGTCTTCAGTGTCCCACAGTTTCCTTTCTTAGCATCATTTCTTTTCTGGTGGAATCACAACTGTAAAAAATGTACCTCAGGTAAGAACAGGGTTTGAGTTTTGTTTATTTGAAAATGAATTGTAGACTTCAAGTTTCACTTTACTACTTATTTTACATTTAACAGTTTAAAATAAAATTGTTTCATAAAATTTTAGAGCATTTAAAGGATTTTATAGCTCCTAATGTCACTTTAATTTGTAAAAACAGTAATAATTATGTAATCATCTTCCTTCCTAGGTTTTTTCACTATTAAAATTTATAGTTCTTTTCTAATTTATCATGTGTATACACACACACATACACATACAATCATATATATGTATATACACTATATATACATATATAAGCATATTTTCCAGTACTTATTGGAATATATCTATATAAGCACAAAAAACTGTGTGTAGTTTATTGCATATTAAAAAGACCTTTTCTTTCATTATTTTAATGCTGTATAGATTTAGAAGTTCATTTAATTCAGTCATGAGAATAATTTTTGAATTACTAACTTTTCCACTCATTTTAAAAATAGAATTCTTATAAAATATATACTTCAATTCCTATCTGGATTCCTATCATTTCCTGATGGTTTTCCCAATCCATATTCTGTTTTTTATAAAGTAAAAAATTTCTTTATTTTTATCCTTCTTCCTTACCAAGCATAGATAGGAGTTTTAATTTAAGTTATATTTTAATCTGCTTCCTTATCCTTTCTGAATTTTCCAAATTATATCTTCTTGCATTTGTGACACACCAATGTCCTTACATTTATGTGTTTTCAGTAAAGGTAAATGGCAGGGCCATAGTAACTCTTGTCAAAATATTTCCTTAAAATGTTAATTAATTTTAATAATAGACAATTTTGTCCATGCATATAATAAACCCTGATTATTCTCACTCAAGATTTCCCTTCTCTCACTCCTATCAATCTCAATTCCTTCCTTACAGGCCTTTTACCATATATAGCTGTGTAAAGATGTGTCTTTTGGCATGGTTTTATATCCAACTAAAGTTAACCAGGGCCATCTATGTGACAACAAATACAGAACTATCCAGAGAAACCTGGTGAACTAACTAGTAGGTAGAAATCTGAAGATAATTATCCCTTCCCCCAGAATCCAGTAGTAGCCAATCATTCTCAGTGGAATATCAGAGACCTGTGAGCTCCTTTTCTATTCATGGATGGGTGTTAACATCTTCAGTCTTGTTCAGACTCAGCCAGTTCAGATAAGATCAGCTCCTTTGACACCATGATTGCAATGTCATGTCCTCAAGATGATATTTCATGATTTCTTCCATCATTCTTAGTGTCTTGAGAGCATTTGTAAACACTGTCATTCTTTGTAAGATAAAACTTCTTTGATTTATGCTAAACGTAGCGTTTGCCTATGGTTATAAACATATTCAGAAGGCACATTGACTATCTGAAATTTTTCCCCAGGATCCAATTAAAAATTAGGTGAAGTGTGTCTTAGATATTGAATATAGTTTCTCAGGCATCTACATGCTAGGCAAGCATTTTGTTGCTAACCCATACTCCCATCCTTTAAACATATACTAAGTAATATTTGAACAGTGAAATGAGGGTGATCAGATTCTTGAAAACTACAGAGGAGAGTTTTGCCAGTGCCACCACTTCATAAGTATTATTTCCTGAAAAATATATTAATTTTGTTAAAGGATTCTTCTACTATCATCTATGTGATGACAGGAAAATCATAACATAGAAAACTTTTGAGCCTGTCTGTCTGAGCTGGGGTCCAGAGCAGACATTGGGCACAAGCTCTGCAGCCAGTCCCACAACACCCAGAGGAAGCTCCACTCCCAGGCACTCTGACACACCCAGGATCAGAGGTGAGCAGGAACCAACATCTGTCCCAACATTGGGAGTATCTGGGAAGGTGGGACCAGGCACACAGGAACTCTGCCAGCCCAGTGACTTGGGTTCCATCCTGTCTGTCTGGGCTGGGGTCCAGAGCAGACATTGTGCGCAAGCTCTGCAGTCAGTCCCACAACACACAGAGAAAGCCAAATTACCAGGTGATCTAACAAGTCCAGGATCCCAGGATCCCAGAATCACAGGATCACAGAGACAGCTTGACTCTGAGGAGTTCTGACACAACCAGGATCACAGGAAGGACAGGCTCCAGTCAGATTTAGCAAGGGCAGGTAGCACTAAAGTTAACCAGTTGGTGGGGGGCAAGCATAAGAAAAAAACAACAAAAGCCAAGGTCACTTGCCATCATCAGAACCCAATTCTCCCAACATAGCAAGTCCTGGACACGCCATCACACCAGAAAAGCAAGATTCAGATCTAAAATAACTTATCAGGATGATGATACAGGACCTTAAGAAAGACATAAATAACACCCTCAAAGAAATACAGGAGAACACAGGTAAAGAGCTAGACGCTCTTAAAGAGGAAACACAAAAATTGCTTAAAGAACTACAGGAAAACACAATCAAACAGGTGAAGGAAATGAGCAAAACCATCCAGAACCTAAAAATGGAAATAGAAGCACTTAAGAAATCACAAAGAGAGAGAACTCTGGAGATAGAAATACTAAGAAATGCCCATGAACATACAAGAAGCCTACAGAACTCCAAATAGACTAGACCAGAAAAGAAATTCCTCCCGTAACATAATAATCAAAACACCAAATGCACTAAAGAAAGAAAGAATTTTAAAAGCAGTAAGGGAAAAAAGGCAAGTAACATTTAAAGGCAGACCTATCAGAATTACACCAGACTTCTCACAAGAGACTTTGAAAGCTAGAAGATCCTGGGCAGATGTCATACAGACCCTACAAGAACACAAATGCCACCCCAGGCTACTATACCCAGCAAAACTCTCAATTACCATAGATGGAGAAAACAAGATCTTCCATGACAAAACAAAATTTACACAATATCTTTTCACATATCTAGACCTACAAAGGATAATAGATGGAAAACATCAATATAAGGAGCAAAACTACACACTAGAAGAAGCAAGAAGGTAATCTTTCAACAAATCCACACAAACCTAATTCTATCTCTTACCACAAAAACAACAGGAAGTGACAATTACTTTTCCTCAATTTATTAATTTGAAAATTAATATTACCAACATATCCTAATTGATTGAAATCCAATAATATGAGGAATTGGAAATTTGTTGATTGTCATCCAATAATCTTTCTACTTTGGTAATTGGAGAAATAGGTCCAACATTGTACAATCTATATAAACTGTCAGCTTGTTTGTCTATGACAGTGTCTTGCTGTGTACAACATAAGGGTCTTGAAATCTTGCTTCTCCTATCTCAGCCTCTCTATTAGTAGTATTGTTTATTTCATGTTTTTACACTATACTCTGGTTTTCAGACCAGCTTTTATATTTCAAAAGTATTTATATACCCAAAAGAAACATAGACGATTAACTAGGGAGGTGGCTTGTAAGAGAACAACAAAGTGAGACTGAATGCTTTGCTTGACATTTGTAACTCTTGTATCAAGTTTGAAGAAGAGGACTTTATAAGTTACTCTTTCTCTGAGATGAATGCTTTTCCAAATTATCACAGCTAATGAACCAAATTCTTACCCTCACCTAAGGTCTGTGCGACCCTCCAAGCAGAACCATTGTTCATTGAAACAGTTGGCGAATGACTTTATGGATACACCATCTTAATAACTACACCATTTCTTAAATGAATGTAACCAGTTCTCTGTGGGCTGAGAATAAAGTCACTCACTCAGGTCAAATAGCTTTGATCATAGCAGGAAGTCTGTATCCAAAAATCGAGCCTACAATTCATTTCTTGGTGCAGCAGAACTATCAACTCTCAGCTTAGCTACGATGGAGGTAAAATCCTTTGGTGATGTGAGTGTAATTGAAATACAGCCTTATTATAAAGAAACCCAATGTCTAAAAATTGTTCTTATTTTGGGCTTGTACCACAGTAAGAGCCAAGATTTTAAACTCTACTAAATACAAAACAAACAAAAAGACTTTATATATTTATGTTCATTTAAGAAAATACTAGTAATGATGTATCATTTTTAAGTATACAGCTAATATGTTTGGAGTTATTTAAAATTTATATTGAGAAAAATGTATTTTCACTATTGTTGTAGATGAGCATCTACATAAAACTGTTAAATTGTTGTTTTATATCAAACAACTTTTATAATACTTCTTTTTGTTATAATATTTTATAAATTTTAAGGAATATAAAAAATCTACGTGTCTTTATTGAAGTTAAAATCTGAGGCTTGTTTGTTATCATTTGAATAAAATTGATGATTTGATTTTCAGCTGGACAGAATAAGGCAGATCCAATTAACTAGAGCTTAGCACAGTTCAGTAAACATTTCTAAGTGAGTCAGTTGCCATATGGTTATTATTAGATGGATAATAAATTTTGGCTATTCTGTATAAGGTATATTAATATTTAAATGGAAATATCTATCATTTAATAGTTGAGTATATGTTGCTTTCATAGATAGGAAACAGGAAAATGACACAGAGTAACTTTGATAACATAATTCTTTGAAGAAATAAGTTTGTACTTGTTTCAGAGTTTATAGTTGTCTTGGGGTTTTTATTGCTGTGAAAAGATACCATGATCACAGCAACTTTTATAAAGGAAAACATTTAACTGGTGCTGGTTTATACTTTCTGAGGTTTATTCTATTATCACCATGATGGCGAGCAAGCAGACATGGTGCTGGAGAAGGAGCTGAGAGTTTTTCATTATGATCTGCAGGAAAAGGGGAAGAACTGACTTCAGATTCCAAGACCTTTAAACCAGCCCCAACAGTGACATACTTTGTCCAGCAAGTTTACAATTACTTCAACAAGACTGTACCTTCTAATAGTGCCTCTCACTATGGGAAAAGCATTCAAAGACATGAGTCTGTGAGGGCCATTCCTATTCAAACCACCACAATAGTTTTTACGTATTTACATTCATTCAAGTTCAACATTGGTTCCTGGAGTCTAAAGAGATGTTCAAGTTATGTCAATGTTTCAAAGCATTGCTGAATATACAGTATTGTTGATCATTAGAATGATTGATGCCCAACTCCTCTTAAAGTTCAAAACGTATTTTATGAGAGAGAGGAGAATTCAATTCACGTAAAACAGAAGACCTGTTCTGCCAAAAAGCAAGGATCCCCCTCAATTATCAACCTTCTAAAAATATAGGGTATTTTCAATTAATTTGAGATCTCTCTTCTCAGCACCTTCTTTCCAAAGGAAATATATCCATTCAGCATTCAATACTTGTGAAATATCTTCTTCCTGTAATTTGGGGAATTATTTACATCTGTAAGATTAATAAAAGAAATAAAATTCAAATTTGTCTTCAAAAAAAAAAGAAAATTTTGAAAGTTCTCTAAATATCTTGTGTCACAATACAGAAGGCTGGTTACTTTCCTAGAAAGGTACATATAATTGCAAGTATTAGAATACATAACAAAACTGAAAATAAATGGAAAGTTGGATACCTAGAACTATAGACATATGACCTCAAAAATAAATGTTAATATATAGAAGTACTTCTAGTTTATAAAATTAGACATACATTCTCCTGACTTTTCACAATATGTAGTGTGCCCAAACACATCCATTGACAGGCTTGAGGAAACAGCACATTCTGCTCCCATTTTACAGAGAGCAAAGGCTGTTTCTTCAAACAAGTACTGTGGAAATGAGTAGGTAATAAGATCATAAAGCCAATCTAGATCTGAAGTTAAAGTGTCGACAGCTGCATATCCAAGAAAAAGTAGTCGATATTTTCCTTGATCATAGATTAAAGTGAGAATAGAATACAGCTTTATTTCCTTTAGTGTTTCTCAACATTATACATTTTCCTGAGATTTAAAGAACTGTATTAGTTTAACATATTAGGTTACATTTCACCCATAGACAGTAGGTGATATATAGCTAACATAGACAATGCTAATGTTCATATATCTCTCCTGACATTTCCTAAATGACAAATATTACTGAATTCTTTTTGCTGATGGGTTCTACTTTGCCAATGTATAATTTTGTTATCATGGCTTCTGTCAGCTTCCATCAAAAGGGCATACATAATTCATGTTTCTTATGGCAAAAGATATGATTATGCTACAGTGGCTTAATAAACCATGACATAGGAAAATATTATAACAACTTAAAACTTATACATATGTCATATTGTGCTCATATATAAACTTAACAAATGAGCTTTAAGAATTATTTAAGTAAACAAGGTTTTATATGTAAATTATTAACCATCTACACAGTATTAACCAATCTATTAACATTATAGATATAGTTTATAAAATGTAAACAAACATAACTAATTTTCTTTGTAGATATGTTATGCATACAGTGAAGGGAGAGTGGATGAGTGGGTGGGAGAGCACCCTCATAGAAGCAGGGGGAGGGGAATGGGATAGGTGGTTTGTGGAGGGAAAACTGGTAAAGGGGATAACATTCGAAATATAAGTAAATAAAACATCTAATAAAAAAAGTCTCAGAGCTCAATATGTTGCTGATACTAAGTCCAAAAATACAACCTGGGATTCTGATATCCAGGGCAATTAGAAGTAGGGTATACCATAATCCACATATTATATTAAGGTCTCTTCTTTCCTAAATTTTGCTGTCACCAAAATGAATATTTTCTAAGACACAAACCACCCAAACAAGGCACTAGCCACACATGATGTATTGCCATATAGCTACATATCTTCTTATGTTTTCCTATGAAGCAAAAAGCAAAAACTCTGAGGCTCCCATGCTATTGTCTTTTATGGCAATTTATCTCTACTGCTCACACACATCACAAAGAAGCCGTAGGGTTCATCATTACAGCTGTCCATTTTGTCATGATGGATGCATATTACACAATGAACACGTAACCAAACCCTTCTTTACTGACATCTGAAATGACGTAGAATACTGCTAGCAAGTTCTGCATCAAAAAAGATAGATGATCTGGAGCTTCGGTGTCGTTATTAAAGATCAGGAAGCATGTCTCATGTGGAAAGCTAAGTGTGAGAATTTGTCTGTAATCTGCTTATTGCTGGAAAATGTCTCCAACCAATTTTCTAATGTCTCTACACATTGGTTTCAAATGGAAAATTATTCTAGAAAAAAAAATAAACAGCAAAAAACAAATAATGCTTTATCTGCTACTTAGTAAACTTTTAATTAAACAAGGTGACTATGAAATTTTTTATCACTGGCAAAACTATTACTTAGTATGTGATTATAAAAATAATGGATCAATTCTAAATGATAAAATATCTACAGAAATTAATGAGGAGTTTTGAAATTATAAAATAATGATTAAGACACTTGTTTGTAAATATGATTGTTGAGAGTAAAACATGCTGGTAAATAAAGAAATATGAATAAGAACAGCATAAAATTAACATGATAAAAAATTACAAATAGAACTTTCAGAACCAAAACATCAAGTATGTGAATTACAACTTTGCCAATTAGAATTTTAGGTACTACACAATGAATGCCATATTGCAATCTCAGTGCCTATGAACATGGTACCCAGAAAATCTTTAGAAATATTAATTTGAGAGTGAACATTGAGTTGGATGAATTACTCTTTGCAGTGAATCCATTGTAACCCTACGAGTATCAAGAAGTTGACTAGAAATCTAAATACATTAGAAAAGAGAATCCTGCTACTGAAGAAGTCATAGATTCAATATGACCTTACTTGCTACTGTTTGCTTTGAAGATGAAAGAAGGAGTTAAATCAAAGAGTACAAGTGACTTTAAAACTGAAAGGTCAGTAAACAAATACTTCTCAGATGTTCCAGAATAGGCCACTGGCCATAGATATTTTCATTTTAGCCAAGTGACACATATTGCCGACTTTCACACTATACACTAAAATCATTAGTCTGCTTTTTTTTTTAACTGTACATTTTTGTTCATTTGTTCTGGAGACAATACAAACCTACTATATTGGACTGACAAGCAGACTAAAGAAGAAATATGAAAGAACCAACACTTGAAAATAAAAGCTGATTTTCTCCAATATATGAAACAAAGTTCAAAGTAAAGAAAGAAGAAGAGGGAAGCAGGAACTGTCAGAGCCATAGACAACACTATCACCACCAATTTATAACAGAGACAACAAAGACCTGAAAACTTAGTCACAACATAGTCACAAGTAAAAGCACTAACAATTGTCGAAACAGTATTTTTAATGACTTCTGACTTTTCACCCTAACAATGTCAGTAGAGAGTAATGCACTACCCTGAAAATTTGAAGACACATTTAATTCCAAATTGTACACTAAGTAAAGAGATAACATAATCAAAGCAAGATAGAAATATATAAAGAACAATGGAAATGCATTAGATTATGCTTTAAGTAGACAGCCACTGAAAAGCATCTTAAAGGAAGATGCTTACATTTTTGTTGACCTGACAGAAGGACTTACCATTAAAAGTAATGCCCAAAGGCAAGCAAAGGTCATTGAATAACGTGTCATATGTAATTATAAGCATATAGACGCAAAAGATTACATACATAAGAACAGAGTTTAGAACCCATAATCTTATAGCATGTCTATATTTTATGTCCAATAAAATTATATTATATAACATTTTTTAAATTAAGTTGTATAAACTTAAAAAACTGAAAAAAGTTATGTTAAATATAATTTAAATATATATATACATATATATATATGTATATATATAACTTTTTAAAATATTCCCCAATGATGACATGGACTTAAGAGGTATATATTATGATTTTTTAAAAATTGAATATCATTGATTTGGGACTATTTTTTCATTTGGATAGTTTATCTAAGAGCTTCTCAGTCCAACTTATCTTTTTGAAGAATAAAGACTATTATATTCATGTTTTGTATTTTTTTTGATAACAATGAAAGAAATTTTCTTTGTAACATAAATACAAGAATTCTCAATAAAATACTTGAAAATGAATATAATCCATTTCACCAAATTTTGAATTACTTTCATGCCGGGAAAGCAAAGATTATTTAACTCTCAACCAACAATAAATGCAAAGCATAGCAAGAATTTAATGAATAGTTCTCAATCATAACAACAGATGAAGGACAAACCTTAGACAAACTTTAACATTCCTCTATCATATGTTTTAAAAGACTAGAAATTGAAGGCCATGTTTTGATATAATGAGCATTATTTTTAGTGTATCTTTTATTTGCTAGATGTAATTGTCATCTCAGACGTTTCCTACTGAATAAGGTCACCCTTTCTAGTTCCTTCTGAATTCTGGTTGGCTGGTTCAATTCAACCCTTCTGGCTCAAAACTGCTCTCTGAGTTTAACAATTCAAACTGGCCTCACTAGCCTTCTGGCTAAATTCTTCTGCTTGGAAAAACTTCTTCTGAGTTCCAAAAACTGAACTGCACTGACTGCACAGAACTGAGCAGAACTGCACAAAGTTAACTGAATTCTACAGCATTCAACCAAACTACAGTAAAATGTACTGACCTGAATTGACCTGAACTCTGCTGCATTGCTGAAACTCACCTGCACTCACTTGAACTGCCCTCTATTCCCAACTTACGCTGTGCTGATATTAAGTAGCCTATTTCCTGTCTGTTCGTGTGAGAGTTCGGTGTATCCTATCTCTGACTCATTCTTCAGATCTTTCTAACATTCATCAAATTTTCTTTGCCTCAATTAGACATCACATTCAAACACGGCAATGTCCTTCTACGAACTAACTATAAATTCATTGATTGGGGCTAAATGTGTGTTTCAATCCTGAACAAAAGTATATGTCTTCCAACATCAAGAACTGGATTAAAAAGCCAGGCAGTAGTGGCAAACGCTTTTTTTTTTTTTTTTTTTTTTTTTTT